>NC_063223.1:6497916-6835000 GCF_020740725.1 Corvus hawaiiensis
GGTTGTTTATAAACAACACTTTTGTGCCCCTGCTTAGCTCTGGAGGTGTAGTTTGAGCTGTTGATATGGTCCTTGCTGGGGTCTGAGGTGGCCAGGACTCAGCTGCGAGCATTCCTTCACATCCTGCCCCAGACGGGGGGGACTACTGGCTGGCAGCTGGGGCAGAGGTGAAGGTGTATTGAGGATCACAAGCAGAGCTGTGTCCCAGGCAGCAGCACTCTGTAGCAGTTGGTTTTACCTCGATGTGCACTGGACACTCAAGAGCTGGGGCAAACTGCAGCCAGCTCCGGGTGTAATCTGGGATTTCAGTGAGCAGATCTGCTCAAGCCTTGCAACAGCAAAGTACATCTTTGTACCTGCATGTTTGTGTGCAAGACATAAACTGAAATCCTTGGGCGATTCACGGGCTCTTCCTGTGCATCAGCGACTCCTCCAGCAGATACACAGTGATTCCAGGAGGTCCCTCCCAAACCCGATTTGTTAGTCCTGCTCCAGTGTCTCTCCGGTTTTGCTGCTCCTGTTGTTGTTGTTAATAAGTAGCCTGTGAAACCCTGGGAGGCAAATAAATATTTCGGTGGAGTTGGGCCGAGGAACCTTTCTTTATTTCCATGGTAACTACTTCCACTCTTTTGGGAAGCACATTTTCCAGGCAGCGGATTTGTCGACCTCGCTGTGCCAGGGGGGATGACAGGGCAGGTGGAGATAACGCCTTGACAGGAATGGTGTCGGTGCCCTGAGATGTCCTCGGGGTGCTCGGAGGTCACATCCCCGTCTGCCCCTGCCGGGGTCCCGTGTGGCGCCGCAGCCGCGCTCGGCAGGGAGATGGAGCCGTGCCGGGAGGTGGTCTGGGCTGGCACCGCCGCCTCCCTGCAAGAGCCTCCGGCTGCTCTGCACCAGCGCTGGCAGCTGGGAATTCTCTGCCGCGGAAGGCTTTTGCTCACAGTTTAAGCAGAAATGATGCGGCGCGGGCGGCCGTGCCCCGCAGCGGCGGGGAGCCGGCACTCGCAGCGCTCCAGCCCCTTCCTAGGGCTGCTCCTGCGGGTTTGGGGACAGGCTGTCGCCGGTCGCTCCTGTCCTCTCCTGCTGACACCTCTTCGCTGGGAGCTCCAGCCGCTGGTGGATCTCCGTGATCGCGTTTTGTGCCCTTTGCTGGAGACTCACCAAAGTGCATTAGTTTACATGAGCTTCATACGCAATTTGCTGACAAATGAGGTGCAGCCACGTCTCGTGCGGACCTGAAAGCCTCCGAACTGGGAATGAGAAATAAAGCTGGTGGGTGAGAGTGCAAGTGAAGCTGGATGTGGGAGGGGATGGAGAGGCAGAGCAAGAGCGTCTTTCTGCTGGGAGCAGCACTGCTCCTCGGGCTGCTGCGCTGCACATCAGGCCACTGTCAAATTTGAGGGGGGAAAAAGGCAGCTTGCTTTTTCAACCACCATGTTTTCCTTGATTGCTTATCCATTTCATTCCCCTCCCTGCCTCCAGGGTGACTGCTTGATGACTGGGAGGACCTTAGCCCCATCCAGACCTTCTCCCACCCAGGGGACCCCACCAAGCTCAGTGCAGTGGGTTTTTGGAGAGGTAGCAGTGCAGCCTCCTGTGCCTGACCTTTACCAGCCACAGCCAGCTCCACACCGAGATACAAATCAAAGTTAGAATGGAAAGGCTCAGGTTTAAAGGCTTAAAAGTCCATTGGTGCAATGTTTGGGCTGTAATTAGACAAAGTGCTGCCTTTCCTCTGCCCTGTGGGAGCTGGGCACACAAGGACGGTATGGACACTCATCCTACTGGGTCCTTGATGTTTTTGACCTCTACAAGTGAAAGCCAAGCAAATACGGGATCTTTAAGTTTGGAGGTCCTTAATAAATGTAGGGAAAAAGATGATTAGCCTGATAAAATCAAAACAGAATTTTCGTCAGCTAAAATGGGAACAAAAAAATTAGTCTTGTATCAAATCAAATGTTTCATTTGACCTGGAGCAAGGTTGTTCCTTCCTTTCAATCCTAATTTACCTTTCCATTAAAAGATTTTTAAATTCAGCTTCATCATAAATCACAACTTAATTTAGAAATAAGCAATTTAATTTTTAAAGAGTGTCTCAGAAATTTCAGATCTGGCTGTCAGAAACTTTGTCACAAAGGAGGGATTTCTGTTCTCAGGTGGGCAGACCTTTGCGCTCATCCATTAACTTCCTCTGTAACAGAGCCCGTGAGGTTTTCACATCTTGCTGTGTTTGTGGCTCTGCCCAAAACAACACTCATAGCAAAAAGGTTTGGTATTGGATCTGAGCATGATCCCACAAACAGGGAGTGTGCAGTTCAAGGCTCTCATCTCCCCTTCTTAGGGACCATTGGGGACCTACAACAGACCTGAGCCCAGGTGTTGTGCACATGATGCCTCTAATAATGAGTAGATGAGGACTTTCTGATTTAATAACGAGAAAGGTGGGGGTCACAAGGCTGTGACACAGACTGGTGATTTGCAAAATTGCACACAATCTTTTGAAACAAATGGCCACATAAAAGTATCCCAGGCCAAAGTAATCAAGGCCAGGTTGGACGGGGCTTTGAACCTGTCTAGTGGAAAGTGCCCCTGCCCATGGCAGGGGGTTGATCTTTAAGGTCCCTTTCAACTCAAACCAGTCTATAATTCTATGATTCTATAAAAAAATTCACAAAAGACAGCTTTGGGCTACAATCTGCATTTGAGCTGGGCTTGGTACCTGTTGCTACCTCACTCCTTTTGTAGCAGGAGAGCCCTAAATCTGAACATTCAGGTGGCCTGTTTTTATCAAAAAGATAGTGTTGAATAAGAGTGTGAGGAATAAGCTCATCAAGTGCTTCTGTGCACATACTGTGCAAGGTCACCTTTGCAGCCACTGAGGATTTTTTCCTAACTGCTAAGGGAGCAGTTTCCCCCTCCTGGGATGCTTTGCTTGGGGTCTCCATCTCTTGCACAGGAATCTTTAAATAAATTAGTTTAAATAAATAAGATTTACATCAGCAGGGTTGATAGCGGTGTTATCTTCCCTTCTCTCCTGCACATCACAGTCTCTGCTCACATCCAGAGGCATCAGTCTGCTGGGAATGCTGTGCCTGCCTGTGGTGCTCCACCAGGCCAAGCCACCACAGGCAAGGGACAGTCATCAAAAGACACAGGATGCACTTTGACACTGCATTTGATCTGCACGTGAGGCTTTCTGCTTTCAAAGGGAAAATCTGTCTATTATAATTTCCTGCCAGTGGGTAAACTGTGCTTGTCAACTCTTGTTAGGAAAAGGGCTGTTCCTAGGAGCTGGGTTTGCTGAGGCTGTGCATCTGTCTCCCCAAAGGAGGCCCACAGCCCTCACTGAGTGTTGTCACTTGCACTTCAATTTCCAGGTCAGACCCAACAAATTGCTCCTTGTTCATAAAAGGTGAATACGACGATCCCACGGGCAGTAAGTCTGGATGTAGGATGGTGCTATTTCACTACGCTCATATTGCTCTCGGTCAGGGTCAGGGCTGCAGCCAGTTTATAGCTCAGCAAAGCTGCAGAAGATCAAGGCTTTTCAGGAGGAACAGCAAGGACTTTGTGGGTTTACCTGTCTCTCCTTCCCCTGGTCCTAAAGCTGCCTGCTGGGAATCCAGAGAGGGGCTGCCCTGATTAATGTCAGCTATTGGGAACTGAGGGATCATTGAGAAAAATAGCTAAAGGTATTAAAGACTAAAGTTCCCTGTTAAATAACTTATTTGTAGCTAATAAAGCTGGTAAGATCCTGGAAAACAGCTACCTGAATGCTTTGGGAAAGTTAACAACAGAGGAGCTGGAGTTTTCGAAAACAATCCATCTGATCCTTCCCCTCCTCTCTGCCTCCTGTCAGCTGGGAGACTTCACACCTTCTTCAGAAGAGAGTTTCCCTTTGGACACTTCCACGTGACAGATGGTATCTTAAACTGTCCAGAAAAGGTGATTTTAAAGTAGATCAGAGCCACCTCCTCCTGCTCTCCATAACACTGTCAGAATTCCTACACCACCCATAGTGACAACCCACTCTGATGGTGTCTTCTTTGAGGCTACTCCAACTGGTTAGGCCAGGACAACATCCTTTTGTCAGCCCAGTATCATCTTTCCAGGTTCGCTCCATTGTTATAATTAATGCTTATTTTATTCCAAGTGTCAAATTGCTTCTCGATGAAGCAAAGGAGAAGCACTTCACTGTAGAAAACACGACAGTGTATTTAATTGGTATTGAGTTGCAGACGCCGCTAATGGATTTTAAAAATACAATAATCAAAAGGAAATTGGCATAACATGACATGGGGATAAAATGTTCTGACGTATCTGGTGACCTGCCCTGGTGCATTGTACTGCTGTGACTGTTTGTGTCAGGCCAGAACACAGAAACTTCATCATTCTCAAGCAAAATAAAAACAACACAACAATAATAATAACTTTGGAAAGAAATGAATGCCGTGGCTCTTCTAATTTCAGCTGTCATAAGCCATTTTACTTCTTGTGTTGACACCAGCAGCTCAGGTCAGCCCAGCAGAAGTTGTTCCACATTTCTCCTCCCATACCTCACATTGGACCCTCTCCCTGCCACACCTGGCATTGTGATTCCTTGATGGATTGAGTAATCCCTATTATCTGCGGTGGGGTCTGGCAGGGTGAGCTGCTGCATGGCCCAGGGGACTGTCTCCTCCTTTGAAGGCATGGGAAGGGGTGGCTGCTCCCAGGAGCACAACCTGATGAGAAACTCAGAGGAAGGCAAGGAGGCCTCTTTTTCTGACTTGTTTCCTGCCATCCTTTAACTTACCAAACACCAGGCGGGGTTTGTTTGAAAATCCCGCTGTGTGCAAACTGGCTCTGCCTTTAGCCAGCCACTAATTCCTCCTCACTGCTCAGCCTCCTCCAGGCTCTTACTGCAATTCTCTTCGGTGGGTTAACCATCACCCAACAGGCTTTTACAAACCCTGCCAGTTTTCTTCCCAAGCCATAAACCTATTGTGTGCTCCCACGTGGCACAAACCTGGTAAACAAATCACTTTGTCACACTCAAGCCGAGTCCTTTCAACAGGGGCCGTCATTTTCCTGTGATAGCCTTTGCCGCAGTTCGGCTCATGCTTGAATACTTTGCTGAATATGATGGACTTAAACATGTGCTAAGTGCTTTGCTGAACTGGGTCTTTCTCCTGATTTATGCCAGGATAGATTAAAATAGAATCAGCCCCTTAAGTGGTCTGTGCCGCGTGTTGTCAGCGCACCGAGACACCGCGTCGGCGCTTGTGTTTTAATTAAAGGTTCCACCTATTTACACGGAGTCAATCAATCTCGGCACAAAAACGTCCTTGCAGTGGATTAGCACCGTAGTGCAGACAAATGACATTAAGCACAAATGGCTTTTTGGAGAAGTAATTCATCTGCATGGAAATGAAAAATACAATTATTTTAACTGATGCTGTCGTGTAATCAATCATGCTGGGCATGCCACGAGCCCCCCCGTGTGTGCAGGGATGTGCTGGCTCTTTTGGCTCAGAGCTGGGATGGCAGTGTTCATATTGATGTGGTGGGTACCCAAAGGGATCTAACTGCCTCCCAAGAAACACCACCTGGCTCCAACTGGGTTTCCATATCCAGAGCTGGTATTTGGAGCTGGGCTCAAGTCCCTGCAATGATGTTAATTAGGTCATATGTAGGGCAGAAATGAGCAGAACGTGGCTTCACTGACAGAGTTTTAGTTGGCTCAAGGCTAATGGGTGTTTTAATGGGAAAACACAGCATTCCAGCCTGTTGGAACAGCAATAAGGGAATCTATGGGCCATCATTAATATACTCCTGGTGATTAAAATCATTCTTCCCTCAGACCTGTGTCTCAACACACTCAAGGCATTTATTAGTGGTCCATTATATGCCCACTTCAATCTTACTGCTTAATTTGAACATTAATTAACATCATCAAGCCTTCTAAAGCACAAATGGTACTTGGTAGGATTTCATTATCTCCGTGCTCTGCAAGCAGAGAGAGCCAAGCTTCACCTGAAAAACCACCTCCTTGGATTCATGGGGCCAGGGCCAGGAGGGTTCCCTCTCCGTGTCCCACCTCCCAGGTCTCACAGTTAGGGGGGAAGTTGGTGGGAAGAAAAGCGATGACTTCATTTCCCGAGGCACTGGGGCAGTAGCCAGCAGGACAGCTTAGATGTCTAAACACTGCTTAATTATCTGTCTGAACGGGGGCCCAGGGCTTGGGTTTGCTGCTGCTGCTGCTGTGAACTCTGCTCACTCTCGCTGGCTCGCCTGGAGCAGGGGGAAGGCAGAGCCAACCCAAAATGGAAAGGTTTACTGGTCCCAGCTCTCCCCTGTGCGTTGTGCTGCCTTCTCAGGAAAGATAGAGTTCAATCAACCTTTGGAAGTCAGTGAGGGATGCTTTTCCCCCATCTAAATTTCTTAAAATAAATTTCCTCTGCTGCAGTTCAAGCCCTACCTCCTTCCCAGCAGTAGGAAAAATGAACACCAGCTCTTTCTGAAGGAGATTTTATGGATTTGGGGGCTTTTATCACCTCTTCCTGAGGCTTTTCTTCTCTCTAAACTGAATTATGATCATTCCTTCTGCAGGTCCCTATGGGGCAAGAGCTTTGCTCTATCTCCTTGCCCCCCTCCATCTCAGCTCCTCCAGCTCCTTCCACTTAGACACTCTAAGGTTCCCACTGGTGTCACCTCTGGCAATAGCTCCTTCTGGGATATTGGCTTCCCCCCTACTCCAAAACAGGGGTTTTGGCTTCATGTTATAATTCCTAGGTCCTCTTCTACTTCTTCGGGCTGCTGCTTAAGCACTCATTTTGTATTTTTACAGCTAATTATTCTTAGTTAAGTGCTGAAGGTTCTCAGGCTGCTGGGCTGCTGCCTGTTTTTTTAATACTACTTCTCCACTTCTCCTACTGAACCCTTCTTGGTGATATTTGAGCTTCTCTGGAGTCTAATAACTTCTATTATTAGTCTTTTGAAATGGCAATAGGCTCCCATTTGACAGCATCCCCAATAGTTTGAATACTGAATATGAGAAAAAGCATTAGAGGGAAAACCTGCCTGGTGGGGAGGGAATGTTCTGCTCCCTGCTGCTTCCAGGCTTTGCAGGAGTTAGTTTTCCTACTCAGAAATGCATTTGTCACCATCTCCTTAGCTTTGCTCTAACTGAGAGGTGGGAGTGGGCCGTGTGAGCGGGGGTCCCTCCGTGCCCCAGTGCAGCAGAGATGGTGGATTTGCAGAGAGCTAAAGAGACAGCACCTCAGGGCCAGAGCCAGTCCCCACAGCATTAATACTTAAGAAGAGTCTGAGTTGCCATCAGCTTAGTGAGGGAGAGGATCAGCAAAGTTTGGGGGTGCTGTTTGCCCCTTTGGGATTGCTCTGCTTTGGCCTTTTGGCTCAGACTGACTGCAGTATTAGTTCAATATCTGATCCATCCTCTGTCAGGAGGCTGTCAGTGCTTTTGCAAGGGAGCTGACACTGTACATATTTCCTTTGCTGCCAGCTTGTTACACTCCTGCCGTGTCATGATCTGAGGTTTAGCCTTCACAGCTGATGCATAGATTGGTGTGGGGAAGCAGCAGCAAAATTAAGTCCAGTTTCTCAGCACAGATAAGCAACCCTGAGAGCGGGGAAGCGAGCTCCGTCTCAGCAGCAGGCACGGCGCTTCCCCTGGAACAGCAAAGACTGACAAGGTGTTGGTATGAATAAAAACTGGGTGCCAGGGAGAGGCTGTCAGTGACATTACTACCTGTCACATGTGTGCAAAGTCATCAAACAGTGGGTGGGAGGCCGTGACAGCCCTGGGAAAGACATCTCTATTAGCGCTCAGCGCCGCGCTGGGGCGAGGCTGCAGTGTGTTAAGGGCAGGCAGGCTGTTCCACTTAAGGTGGAAAATGATATATTCGGCAATGGGAGTAATTTGATTTGGCTGAGGTTCACAGTGTTTTGGAATCTGATGTGAGTCTTCCTACTATTGGATACTGCCCCAGATTCCCAGTGCTGCAGCATATTGCATCTCCCTTTAGGGCTGTGTGGAGTAAATGAGCTTCTGAGCATGATGGTACGGATTTTGTACCCAGATGGGCAACTTCTCTCCTCTTCTGTTATAAACTGGATTTTAACTTTGCAAGAAAATACAGCAAGCAGGATATTCCTGCACCATCTGACTTATAAAACCAGCCAGTGATTGCATCCAGAGGCCTTTTTTCTATCCCAAAATTTTCTGCCCATCTCAGATTATACGTGCTTTCTAGAAATAGCCTTGGCCAATGCTGGGTTGGTACTGGAAGGGGTTCCAGGAGCAGGATGTTTTGTCCAGAAAGTGATTGAGGTGCAACTCCTACAGCAGGGAGGCGTGCATGTGGTGGAGTATGCTGACATCCTCACAGCTGGATCACCAGGGACTGAGCATGAGACCTGAAAATCATCAGTTTAAAGGAGGTGAAGATCTAACTGGAGCCACCGTGGGCACCTGGAGAAAGAGCAGGCTGTGTGAGCTGGAAAGGAGGGAGCAGCACTGTGAAACCAGCTTAAAATGCATCCCCACGAGCTGTGTGTGCCAGCAGCTGGATGCTGTCTAGCTGCAGCTACCTTGTTAAACCGTTTTCCTTCCCCTGCTAAAGCCAGGACTGACACTTTGCTCAAGTTTAATGGTTCATGTCAGCGCAGTGCTTTGTGCTGGGCTGAGCGAGAGCTTGCAGTGGGTGCAGAGAGAGGCTGTCCCCTCCTGGAGCCACTCAGGAATGGCTCAGCCTTGGGGGCGACCTGTGGGGCAGTGAGGTGGCAACCACTGTGCAGCAAACCCCACCCCAGGCAGAGCACGATGAGGACATGCACCAGCTGCCTGCTCTGAGGAGCCCGCCCACGCCGCCAGCAACACCCTCAGATTTTGTGCCAACTTTTAATTGCATGAATTTAATTATAGGGATTTTCTGGCTGTGTTGGGGGCTGTGAGCATCTCCCCTGCAGCTGGGAGTGTGCAGCTCCCTGTGCAGCCAAAGCAGAGGCAGTAGCAGGGGAGCTCAGTGCAGGGAGAGTGGGTGGCCAAGGCCCAGCCCTGCTGCCATTTGGCCAGAGGCGCTCTGTGGCCTCCAGCTGAACTGGTTGGAAAATGACCCTCTGCTTTCTGGGATCTTGTGTATTTTTCTGCACTGCGAAACAGCTTCAGCTGTGAACCATCAGTGCTGCTTTCCCCTGAGCCTCTTCTGTCCTGTTGGTTTGGACCCAGCAGAAGAGCTGAGGTCTATCAATGGACCAACTCTATCCACTGGTGGTGGTACTGCCATTAGTGCTCTGGTCATGCTGCCAAAGCCATTCTTTGTATGAACTGTGCCTTTCTCAGGCTTACAAGAGGTTCTAAAATCAGGCCAGCTCTCCTGGATCAGGGATGGTTGGAAGAAGAGATGAGAAGCTGGTGGGTGGCCATGGAAGGCCTCTGGGAGAGCCCTGCCCTCTCCCTTTCCCCTGCTCGTGAATCCAGGTAGATGCTGGAAAGCTGTTTCTGGCTGTCATGGGGCAGCACTAGCTCTGCAGTGTCACCAGAGATGAGCACATCAGTGGGTTTCAGGCAGCTTTAGCAATACCTTAGCTACTGAAGATCCACAAGCTGTTACTATTTGCCCCCATGGCTTGAAGCTGAGCTGGCAGTTTGGGGTTAGAAGCAGTTTAATTCCTCCCTGTTGCCTGCAGTGTTTTGCTCTGCCACCACTTGACCTCCCTGTCCCTGCAGTAAAAAGATCGGCACGTGGAGCAGCTCTGCCTTCCTCCCACCAGCCCTTCCCTCTTAGGGTCCCTGGAGCTTTGGCTGCTTATTCCTGCCATTTTCCCACTTTGCACTGTTTAAAAACAAGCAAGCAAGAGCTCCCTGGAGCCAACCGTTCATTTGCTGGCAAGGACTGCCTGTTAATCAATTAAAGCTCTGCAAACGTATTTGCAGCAGGGCGGATGATTAAGATGCTTTCTGTCTCTAATGCATGCCTGGGGGAGGCTTGCCTGCATGGTAAGGGCGGGTATGTTGGTCTGGAGGTCCTGCAATCCTGCTTTTATAGGTCTTGGAATAAAGAAGTCACTTTAGTTGAGGACAGGGAGTGAAGAGGAAGAGGTTTGGCAAAAATCAGTCTTTTCCTAATGGATGTTTTTACCTGAGCCCTCTCTGCAGGGCAGGATTTGCTGATCTGCTCAGAAGTGGCTCTGGGGAAACATCCCCTCAGGGGCCATGACGTGCAGAAGAGGTGGCTCATGTGGGCAGTGAGGGAAATGGGCTGATTTGGAGGATATTCAGGAAAATCAACAGAAAAGGTACTGCTGAGGCCAGCACTGAAACAGCACCAGAAGTGTGTTTGTAACCAGGCTAAAATTCATCAGTGCCACTAAACTGAGGTTCATGCTTGTGATTTTATGCTCTGTTGTCAGAGCAAACCTCAGCTGTGGGAGCCTGCCAGCCCTTCTAAGCATTGCTTTAATTTCCACCACTGATCTTCATTTCCAGGCATGAATTTGGTTCATTTCAGAGCCTTAGGCAGGAGAATCAAAGGACAAAAACCCTTCTTTCACTCGGCCAGCAAAAGGGTGCAGGGCCCTTGTTGGGTCTATGTGTCATTTTAGGGATTGCAATGGATTCATAAGAAGTTCAATTTCTTAACACTGATGTGCCATGAACTGTAGTGCAGTCCTTGTAAAATGAAAATTGCATTCCTGTTTGCATTTAGGGAAGTCATCTACCAGGCTCTGAGCTGGCCACCAGTTCAAAACCCATGACCATAATAAGTCAAGCCAAAGAAGTCTTTGCACTGGCACAATTTATTGAGGTGTGATTTAATAGAAAGACTATTAGTGTTTCAAAGGGCTGACAGTGACTGGCTCACATTTGATATTTCGTTAGATATTACGGTATTTGGCAAGAGCAAGATCCAAATCTTGGCCCAGGGCAGGAACCCTGGCTGAGGAGAACTTTGCAGTGTGGTGCTGGGGGTATGGAGTTATTTCATGCGTGGAAATGGCAGGGTAGAAGGAAAACGGCTGGAGAAGCAGCTAAATTTGGGAGATGGAAACTGAGGCATCCCCACAGGTGGGAGTTGTTAAGTGCAAAACCCAGCGTGGCTGGTGGTGCTGGCATGGGGAGATGAGACAACAGGGAGAAGGGGCAGATGGGATCAGAGGCAAGTGGGAAATGGATGCTCTTCCAGGAGCACATTGCATCCCCATCCCAGCACGGCCCTAGGGGAAGCACATTGTTCTTTAGAAGCTGCAAAAACAAACCCTCCAGTCTGCCCATGCACTGGGAATACTCGAAGAGAATTAACTGAGACAATTAATGATTTAAAAATAAATATACATTTGCTATTTTGATAGCAAGGTTTCAGACTATCACTTAGTCCATAAAATAAACTAAAAAGTGTGGTGGTCAGAGCAGAGCCCTGCCCTAAAGCTACCACCAGAGAGCATCCTTGTATACTTTTTCTGTGGAAAAACAGCACCGAGCTGGGAAATAACCCATCTTTCAGCAGCCTGTCTCTTTTTAAGTGCTTCCCAGTCAGTAAAGATACAATAATTGAAAGTTGTCTATCAATCATGTTAGCAGACAAAACAACATTGTTTCTCTTCTCTTTTTCTCCAAAGTGCTGGAGCTTGATCGGCTTAACAATGTGAACAAAGGCACCAAGTCAAAAATCCCACTTAAATGTTTTCAGGTATAAAAGCACATCATCTTTGGGGAGGGAAGGTGCAAAATTCATTGTTTAGAAGCGTTCTAGGGGAATGCTCAAAAGGCAAAAAAAAAAAAAAAAGGTATGGAGAATAGACTATATGAAGACAAAATATCTTTTGGGATGAATTAAAAAAACCTGCTGAGAAATTTGCATGTCTGAAACAGCTGATGTGGCCAGAGAAACAGGTCAGGCGATCAAGCTTGGACTTGTTTTAGTGCTTTCTTGGATTGTAAAATCATGCTAAATCTAGGTTTGCTCTTTAAGTCCCTGTGGATGCAGGGCCAGGCTTGCAGGGGTGGGCTGTGGCTCTGAAGCACTGCGTAAATGATGCTCTTACTTTCCCTCTTGCCATCCAGGTGTTGCCCAGCATCCAGGCTCCCCAGAGGTTCAGCAGTCCCCTCAGAGCTCCTCCTCAGTTTTTAGGTGCACTTTGCAGTTCTCATAAGCACATTTTTCTCCAGAAATCCTTGACTGGGCTGTGGCAGGTGTCTGTGTAGGTGGGTGACACCCTGGAGGGTTGGGGCAGGGGCTGCTCCGATGGTCCACAAGCAATTTTGCTTTGCAGAGAGAAGCTTCCAGCGTTTATCTTTCTTTGCCCAGGGCTTACTGTTGTCTGCTCCTGAGTGGTTTCAGTACAAGAATCATTTGTTGGCTACAGGTCTGAAAAGTGGCAGCTCCTCCAGGCTAACAGGAACCTGTTGTCCATGCAGGATCACATAGCTTAAGGTTTGCCAGAACTTTCTGCTTGTTTGAGGGCAGGTTCTGCATTGCTGCGTTTTTGCAGCAGTGTTACATTTGGTTTGTGCTTTTATATATTCATTTATACGAACTGATTTAGCAGGGCATGCTGGAATGGGTCTAAGGTTAGTCCATGGAAGAGCAGAAGACAGATCTCTCAGTGCAAATCATTTCCCTTTCTCAGTCAGTTGCAGAAAAGGGAAATAAATAAGCAGTGAGAGGCACCATCACTTTTATAATCACTTGAGCAATGGTGGGACCAGCTCTCTGTGAGTCACAGCAGTGCTGTTGCTACCCCTTTGCAAATATTAACCAGGGGTTTTAGGGAGGTTTAAAATTAGTGGTCTGTTAGTTACTGTGTGTTTCACTCTCTGTACAGTCTGCTGGGAATGCCACAGCCTTTATAGCTCACAGACACTGTCCCCAGGACAACTTTTAGCTCTGGATGATTGCAGTTTGGGCAACTTAAATGCAGACAGCAGAGAAAATGTGGTCATTGCATCTTGGCACCTCACACCTGTGATGTTCATCGCCTCCACCAAGTGCTGTTCAAGTTCATTTGGGATTTTACTGAATACTTAAGGGGGTGGGAGAGGGTGTCTGAGCTGCCCTTTCCCTGGCGTGGTCCAAGCCAGGAAAATGCTTCAGTTAGGCTGAAACCAGGGTTTCCTTCAGCTAAAGTCTTTGAAATGTGAAGTCACAGGTCTACCACAGACCAAACACATTTCCAGAAGTTCTCATCATGTGTGGTTCTGGTCAGACAGGCAAAAAGATTCAATCTGTTGTTGCTATATTTTAGTTTCCTTTCTCCTCCCTGCAGAAGTTTCCTTTTCAGATGATTTTCTGAGTTCATTCCAATTCTGTTGCAAGAAACTCATAAAGCTGTTATTGCTCAGTCAATCTCAGTCTCCTTGTTAATATAACACAAGGGTAAGCAAAGCTCACGGAAACTGCCTACACTGGAGGAATGAAACAAGAAGACATTTCTGAGCGCTGCAGGTTTTTCAAAGCTTCTTTGTTCAGAGATAGGGAAAACAACCTGTAAAACTTCACCCTGACAGAGGGAGTTGCAGATTTAAGGCTATTGACAAGAGTCATCTCTCCAGATGTAGGTTGGCATGTGGGTTCACAATTACAAATATGATTTATGATTCATCCCAGCACACTGGGATGATGGGGGGAGAGAGTGTTTATATTAGGGCAAACCTTGAATGACGAGGGACAGCTCACAACTTGAGGAACATGAGAATGAGGTCATTTGAGATGAAATGCTTCAACATTGCCAAGCACATATTAATTTACTGAAAGAGTAGAAATTTAAAGTGATTTTCCTAAGGGGAAATATTCATTTGCCAGCAGACAGGAATCTCTGAGTTTGTTTTAGGCTCGGAGCAGCATCCTACCAGCCCAGCACACTGCTCCCTCTGCAGCCTCCAGTGCCTTCAGAGGCACCACACAACCATGTCTGGAAAATAATGGTTCTACTTGAGAGGTACCTTGTGCCACGAGCATGGTAATTTTTGAAATAAATCAGATAAAAGGCTCTTTACAACCAGATTGTGATGTAAATGTAAACCCTTGTGATTTAAGCTGTGCAATACCCTCTAACTGAGGCATAAGAAGATTTTTCTCTGATTTTCACATTTTGCTATAGCTTTTATCTAGAAGGCTGCTGATTTGATGCTTTAGAGATAAAATACAGGACATGGAGAACCATCAGCTTGATTACTTTGGCATTTCCAAGGGTGCAGCACTGTGCTCTCACAGCCAGCAAAGATGGCTCTGTGCTTTCCTTTGCCTCTTGTTTGAACTTGCAGTCTGAAGGCATTTCCCCCCACACCTCGAACCTCAAGAGAGAGGAAAGTCCTGAAGACAGCCTTTCTTGGTGTTCCATCCCCAAAGGACCACCTTGGCTTGCAGGTGGTGTCAGCCAGCTGGGACTTGTGTCACCTGTGGGAATGGCCAGTTGGAGTGGGAAGAGGAAATGCTATGAGGGAAGAGTGGGAGGTATTTCATCTGGGAGAAGCGATGTGGGTATTTTGTTGGTGGTAATGCCCAAGCATCTGCCTCAGTTTTGTCTCTCCCAGGCCCTGGGGTTGCCCTGAGCTCTGGGGCAGCTCCTGGATGCAGCCAGCTCCCACCAATCCATGATTCTGGCATCCAGACATCCTCTCCCCGTGTCAGAGGGATTACCAGCTGCTTTGAATATACTCATGTAAAGCAGAGACTTAAGCCTCTAACTTCCATCTGTTCATAATAAAACATCTTCACTGGCTGAATTTGACCAATTTAGTGATTACTGTTGGGACAGTATGGTCTCTCCAAGTCCTCCAGCTGTTCCACCATGGAAAGCCTCTTGCCTTAATGTAAAGGGTTGCAGTCACTTCCTCTGTGGTTTTCATCTAATTTTGTTACAATAATTCAGCAAGTCCACTTTGGCCAGCTGTTCCTCAGGCCTCCTGGCTCACATGGCTCATACACTGCTGCTGGTGATGATGTTAAATCAGTCTTTCCTACAATTTTGCATCTGTCCTCAGCTCTTGGAGTGGTTCTGGCAGTTCTCAATATACAGCTGATAATTTCACAGCACCCCCCACAGTGATTCACTAGCCTGTGAAACCTCCTCACTGTGCTCCAGTTCCTCACTTCCCAGGCTGGTGATAGACATTGAAAATATTGTACAAGTGGCACTTCCAATAAATCAGCACTAATTTAAACTCCTGATAGTAATTCACAGATCTGGTGGGTTTTGCCTGGCATCTCCTCACAGATCAGGATGTGGATCTATCTAAACTCAGATGCAGCATCATCTGAAGTCTATTTTCAGCAAAAGCTCAGGCATCTAGTGGTGAGGGAAACTCCATAGGGTGGACAAGAGACCATGAAATTATACTTAAGATGTCCTTAGTGTTGTTTACCCTGGAGAAAGAAGGCTCTTGGGAGATCTCTTTGTGGCCTTTCAATACTTAAAGGGGAGTTATAAGAAAGATGGGGACAGACAGGGCCTCTTAAAATAGGACAAGGAGTGATGGTTTAAACTAAAAGAGGCTGGATTCAGCCTAGATCCTTGGAAAAACTTTTCACAAAAATGTTGGTGAGGCCCTAGCACAGGTTGCCCAGAGAAGCTGTGGCTGCCTCATCCCCTGGCAGTGTCCAAGGTCAGGTTGGACGGGGCTTGGAGCAACCTGGGATAGTAGAAGGTGTCCCTGCTCATGGCAGGGGGTAGAATGAGATGATCTTTAAGGTGCCTTCCAACCCAAAGCATTCCATGATCATATGTCCCCAGGACAGATCAAGGGTTCCTGGCTCCCTTTCACTGCCTTCCCTTTGCTCCCCAGTGTCTCTTCTAGTGGGCTTACTTTGTGCAAGCAGAGAGAGTTAAGTGCTCTGTTCAAAACCCCCCTAGGTGTAAATGTTGTCTTTGTTCTCTTTGCTATTTCTCAAAGCCAGGGCTGGTCCCTGATTTCCTGCAGTGGTTTCATTCAAGTACTTCTCCCCACCCTGTGCCATGTTTTCTGCTGCAGTGCCCTGTTGTGCTTGCCCCCGCTTTTCTTCTCTGGGTTTGGGCTCTGCTTTGCAAAGGCCTTGGCAAATATCACAGTGAGGAAGCCCCAGCTTTGCTCTCTTTATTCTCTCCAGAAATATGGATGAGCAGGCAGCAGCTACTGCTTTTCTGTGCCTTGATACTCTCTTCCCTTCCAGTTGAGAGGAAAAGTCTGGCTACAGCTTTCTGGATGCTATACTGTCCCTTAAATCCTCACAGAGATGCTGAGGCATTGGTCCACACTGTAATCACCTCAGGATTACAACCAGTGTCATTTCGTATTAGTGGGATTATTAAGTAAAATTGGCTTATAGGATCCAGCATGCTGGCAGCTCACCCCAGCTGAACAACAGCTGCACGTCCCTTCTGCCGCCCGCCCCATGCTGCCTTCCTGCCACGCTTCCCACTGATTTTAAATTTCACCATTCGCTTCTCAAGCACTCAAGGGCTTGGGCTTTTCCTATGTCATTGATTTATTGCTTTCCTGAGAGTCAGGACAAGCTTCAAGATCTTCATTCATCAGCCTGTTGTGAGTGTCAGGGTTTTGCCCACAGATTTCAGCAGTGAAATGATCCAGGCCTGGCATTGGTGGTGTTCAGTCAAAATTTGAAGCCTGTTTATTCTTGACAACTGGTTTTGCTTGTTATAAACTGTCTCAATTCATAGCAGAGGTGGCTGCTGCATTATATTTGGTTCTCTGTTGCTGGTACTGAGGCCATGTGCAGTGCAGGACAGGTTATGGGAAGATGCTGCCCAGCATCCTCCAAATTTGGAGAAATCACTAGAAACTGTTTTGGTCTTTACATTGAAGCCTGCTGCCCAGCATGGGCAGTGTGCTAAGTAGCCTGGAGGTGAAGAGACCCTTTTCTGAGCTTATTACTTCCGTTTTTCAGACTTTCAGAAAGGGGGAGGAAAGGCACCAGACTTTGCCAGGCCTCCAGTCACCAGATGAAAGAAGTCTTTGGAAAGCTTCAGAGGGTAATGTTGCCAGGGAGGGTTCAGTGAGGATGTGTGAGGTTCAGTATAGCAAGAGCGTGCTGTGCTGTGCTCCCAGAAAAATAAGTTAAAAGTAGGTAAAAGTTCTGCTGCTCCAGTTCAAGCTTACCTTTAATGAAATTCTTTTCCTCCCTTTTACATCATTGGGATGTGTAACTGGTTTTTTCCTTATTAATGATGAAGTAATTGGTTCCAGCGCAGGGTCTGTGTCCATTAGCACATCTGCTCAGACACTTGTACTTTCCGATACACGCTCTGCCTACAACAAACACATTTGTTCCTTGCCTGAGTGCATGCCTTATCTAATCCACCTCATCTCCCCATCTGAATTTTAAAAAGAAAACTAATGAAAAAGATTATTGCACCGTGACAATAACAATGCTAATTGATCATCGGCATAGCAATGTCTTGGGGATGGTTCTGGAAGTTGCTTTGGTGAATTCTTAAGTGCGTGAGGGCTCTGTGGTTTAACAGAGTTCCTGCCTCACGCAAAGGCCCCCTTGACTTGGCCAAGGTTTACAATTTCCCAGTATTATCACAAAAATTGTCAGAATTAAGTGTAGCCCACTTTTTACTCTGACTTGCTAGTGCCATAGCAATAACCTTTGCTTCACTTCTTGGCTGGATACTGTGCTTGATTCAGATCCAATCCACAGTCTGTGCTCTTTCCCATTTTGCCCAGGAAGGTCCATTGCCTCCAGCAGCCAGGCCGGGGAACTCTGGGGAAAGCACAGAGAAAGTTTAGTCACTGCTAAACACAAGCAAAAATACCAGAGCAAAGCAGGTGACCTGCTGGAAACTGAGGAGAAAAAGTAACCCTGTGACCCTCAGTTATGAAAATCATAGAACAGAGTTAAAATTACAACAAGACAAAAGAGGGCTGAGATGACTCAGGTCTTGCCCAAGGAATTTAATTGAAAACTGTAACTTTGGGAAGCACTGGGTTGTTTTGCTCTGTGTTTGTGTAAGCAGTCAGCGTGAGGATTATTGGGAGCACAAGACACTGCCTGGCATCCTTCCAAAGGGGGAGCGTGATGCTAGAGCTACATAAGTCTCCTCTCATGTGCTGGGGAGCTTTGTTAAGCTGCCTGACACTGCTTGATCCTTCTGGATATAGAGAGAGGAGCTTTCCATCATCTGCAAAAAATTAGATGTTATGTGAGCAGTGTCATGAGGCGTATCTGTCAGTGAATCACGGCACTGATGTGTTGTGCAGCTCTCCCGTGGCTCAGGTACTGCAGAGCAGCTCGTGCTGCACACCTGGATCTGAGCCTTGGCCACACACCCATCATGTACCTCTCAGAGCTCTGAGACTCCCAGAAGTCTCCAGCAGATGTTTCATACCCTCCTCTGCTGTGAGAGCTGTTATGAATTGAGTGTGGAACCCAAACTGAGCCACAGCCCTCATTAAAACCTGTCCTCGTGACAGCTCCCAGACAAGCTCTCAGCTCCACCAACTCCCTGCAGGGCAGCACATCACTCACGGCCAAGTGCATATTCTGTGCAGGCACCATGGGGATGTGGAGCATCTTGGGGTCCTGAGGCTGGGCTGGAGCCTGTGATCCCAGAGAGAGGCAGAGGTTGGAGAGAGGACACGAGTGCACATCACACTCCAAACATCCTTGGCCTGAGCCCTTCAGGGACATTTTCTGAGCAAAAATGGTGTCCATTAGGGTCTGGTTTTGCTAAGGTCAAAAAGAAAAAAAAAAAGTTTAGTGTCCTTTTGGTGTCAAAGGGGTGAAATATGATACATGTATTAGGCTAATCCTTTCTTGCAGAATCAGATTAACAAAGAGTAGTCAGTGCAGTCCAAAGGGCAAAAGCTTTTGCAAGATATTCTTCATGTCTTAATTCCCACCAGTCCAATGAGAAAGTCCCAGGAAAGTCCTGAATTTCGCCAGAGATAATTGTGGTGCTTTCCCTTTTCCCTTGTCTTAATCTCCCTTCCTGTTTCATCCCAGCCCTGAGGAGCTCTTGGAGAGAGTCCCTTCCCTGTTTTCCCTTACGACAGCTTTTACTGTGTCTTGTGGCCCTTAGGAGTGGTGCCAGTGCTTCCCTGGGTGTTCTTGAAGGCTGTGGAGCCCCTTCCTTGCAGTGCTAAGAACGTGGTGGTGCTCCCAAAAACCCGTGGTGCACACAGCTAGAGCATGACTGCATCTCACTTGCTCTCTGTATTGCAATCTTTGTGCAAAGGGTGAAATAAATAAATGAATAAATCATTGGCATTGTAGCACTGCAGACAGCTGGAAACACGATATAAATACTAAAGGCTGGATCTGTGCTTCCCAGCAGTGTTTGATGTGGGCCACAGACACAACTCCCCAAGGGACTTCTGGTCCCTGAGGACCTGATTTATGCCAGTGCTGCAGATCAAAAGCCAGGATGTGGTGCTGCACAGCTATAATAATGGATGTCCAAATTTCCTTCAGCTCCAGGTCTGCTGAGACAATGCTAAAATTCAGCCATTGGCAGACCAGGAATTAAATGATTTGTGTTGGCTGGCTTAGGGAGGGGATTCACTGTTTTCATCACATGCCAGCACTGGTTCAGCCACATAGGGCTGAAGAGGCTTTATGAAGAAGCTTTATAAGGCTTTATGGATTGGCTGGATACCAGAACCTGAGCCTGGCTGGATGTAGGGCTTATCCTTACAAAACTCGCCTTCTAGCTGTGGAAATGAGTGGGTCTGGATTTCCTTCATACAGCCCAGGATTGCTGCAAGTGTTGATGAGAGCTCTGGGTTCTCCAACCTGCAAAAAAATCATTGTATAAAGCTCTGAAGTGACTGATGTGCTGTTAATAGGTTCCATTATTTACTCTTTAATATTTATCATGCCAACCTTTAAGCAGAGTGGAGACACCGTCCCTTACCACACTGAGTGCTTCTCCCAGGACAGGAGCATCTGTTCCTCACTGGTTAACCAGAGCAGGGGCAGCTTCAGCTCTAAGGAGATCAAATTGTGGACTCCTCCTCTAGCACGAGGCCAACCTGCAGATCCGTGTGATGCTCCCGCACTCGAGATCCCCAGCATGATGTGATCTCCAAGGACCTGTCTTTGCTGGCTGTCACAACCTGAGATCACAGTGTGAGATTTCTTCCACTGGAGAATCTGTATCCCTGAGTATTCAGGACTGTTCCCTCCAGGAGACAACATCTGAACTCTGCATCACTGCAGATTAGTCTACGGCTTCTACAAATATGAATTTAAATAGTCTATTATCTCAAAGTACTGTTAATGTTTTTATTCCCAGTTCCTAGATGCATGCTCCATACTGAATATCCTCCAAGTCCATTAGCTTCCATTTCATGTTGCATAAATTTGTAGTCTGCTCTTCTAAAGAGAAGATGAAACCTGACTGAAAAATTTACTGAACAATTGTTCCAATGTAGCTTAATTAGTATCTTGCAAGGATTTTGCAAGCATCTGAGATCGCTTGGAATGCTTGAGTCATTTTATTATAAGATTTAGGGTTAATATCTCATATTAATAATACATACGAATGTTTATTAAACTCTAGGCAGCACTTTAAAACAACAAAAATGGTTTATCATATTTATAACAGCCTCAAGGAAGAGAAACTTTCAAGTGACTCAGGCTCTGCTGTCTTTTTCTTCATGCTGAGTTGTAGCTGGAGTTCTGAGGAAAGCTGAACTCCCTGGGAGAAGGACAGGCTTCATTTCCTGGGCTGCTCTGTCACTGCCAAGTTTTCTTCTGAGAGCAAGTCAATGGCAAACTTTAAATGAGACTCAGAATGTTTGGAAGGGAGTTGCTTCAAAAATGTAATTTCCTTCAAATGTGTTCAAGATGGGTCCTAAACTTTCAGGCACCAAGAACTACCCTTTGCTAAAGGACACCTTAACCATCATTGGGCATGTTTCGGAGGGCTGTTGATCTGAGTAAGCTGGTTCTTGGTTGCTCTGTGGTGCCCCAGCAGCCCACAATGCTGATTCAGTGCAGCTTTTTGATCCCTCCAGTACTTGCTGGGTCACACAGCAGCTCATGTACAAACCAGTGTGGGTTTTACATCAGTGCATTTAGACTCACATGTCCCTGATTTAAAGACCGCTGCCCAGAACACCTTGTTAACAGGCAGCACTTCATGTGCTACCATAAAAAGAGCAAGTCTCCTCATGGAGAGATTTCAAACTTTCTTGACTGAGTTTTCATAACTTTAGGAGATCAAATTTCTCCACATCTAAGTGAGAGGAGCAGCACCAAAAATATAACAATGCATCCATTTATGCCAGCAGAGATTCTTAACCATGCACTGTGATGTTCTCCTTCCTGCTGGAGAGAGGCAGAGGGAAGCAAGCAATGGAAGTTAAACGAAGAAGATAAGGTCTAGCTTGGAAGTGAAGCCTTAGGAAGAAAATTTAAAACTGGTGCAACAACATGGCAGAGTGTAGGACCATTGGAAAAGTCCAACAAGTGTGATTAATCCATGGGCTGTTCTCCATCGCCTGCAGGCACCTCCACTGAAAGTGCCACATCAGGCTGGGTAGGGAAGGACAGGCTTTGCCATCAAGCCATCACAGGGCTTGCAATAATGACAGATGCAAAAGTATTTGGAGAGCTGAGTTCAGCTCTGTGTGCAAAGCCTGTGCATAACTCATTCATTTAGAGTTTGTGAGACACATCAACCTAGTGCTGGCTCTCTCCATGGGACTAGATTCCCTTTAAACTGTTTCACGTGGTGTGCAAACTGGAAACAGGCGCGTTAGTGATGCTCACAGCGGGGCCTGCAGTGGAGCAGCGGCTCGAGGATGACTCAGAATAAGAACCTTGTCATCCTGGGTGAGCCAGCCAGGGAAGGGGGGAGGGCAAGGGCATCCAAAGGGGGCCCTGCGTCCCACAGCCAGGCTGGGAGCTGTGGCAGGCTGGTGCCAGGGGAAGGGGGTCTCTGGATGTTCCCACTGTTGTGCTATCCAAGACTGATTTATCCTGTGAAATGAGGAGGAGCTGTTCTGAGGAAAGACTTTATTCTTTGCTAATTCATCCACTGAGGCTTGTGTGGTGCATCCAAGAGCTCCTGTCTGAGTGCTCTTCTAGGTCTGGGGGTGGGAAATGTTGGTGGGAGAGCAGGACACAATACCCAGCACATGCTTCAGCTCATTTTGTTTGTGCTGTTCACAGCCCTTCCAGCCCAGTCTCTCCCCAGCTTCTTGCTCTGTGTCCCATCCAGCCCATCAGTCTCAGAGTGCTGTCACTGAATGATGCAGGGGGATGGGATGTGCTGAGCTGGCCAGAGCTTTCTCCTGTGGCTTAGGAGAAGCCAGTGCCATAATTCAGCTGGATCTAGCATGCAGTGAAGGTGGGCTGGGGACCAACCACTTTATACTTTGTCTATTTGATTATCACTGGTGTCTTGAAGGAAATGTAGGTACTGCTAAAAATGGTGCTGGTTCTATTTTTAGTATATCTGGGTCAAGATCTCCCTTTTTATGTCAGTGATCAAATCATTATTCACTTTCTGGGCATTGCTTTTATCCTCTTGTTATGTTTGACTACAGGATTAGTGGACCTGACTCTGTTAGTGCTTTTCAATGGTGTTATCAAAATAAATAAGAAATTGGGATATTGCAGAAACAACCCAAATGCAGTCTCTTCGGAGTTGGTTCTTGGGAAGTTTCCTCCATCTACTCAGGTTTGGCTCTGAGGCTCACTCAAACCTTTTGTGTCACCTGCTCCTTTCTGTGTCTACCCAAGTATTTACAATCAAGTAAAATAATTGTAGCATCCAAAGCGTAAAACTCCAGATCACCCACATGCTCCTTTTTGGCACATTTCTTGTCCAGCCAGTGATGCCTGAAGTGGCCACCTAAAAACAGAGGCTAGACAGGAGTAAGGGAATAAAGGCAGGTGTTTATTTGAAAGGCCTTTGAAGGTACCCCTGGGCAGCCAGAGGCCACTGCCAAGAGGGACCCCAAGGTGGACCCCAGGTCACGAGTTCTTCACACTTTTATAGGTTTGGTTCATTTACATATCAGGGTTAATTCTCCAATTAAAGCTTCAATTAATGATGTAGTTTCCCCAAGTTTCCTCCCGCCTTTAGAGGCTTTTGGTTTATACTTTTTGGGTCTAGGACAGTCTTGGTGTCCCTGGAGAGCAGGCCTGGAGAGGCTTTGTTATGTCTGCCTACCACGAGAGAGCAGAAGTGAACAGGCTACAAGAAACTTCAGAGTTACACACCAGGCAGTGCAGGATTTGAAAAATATGAAAGTTAAAACCCAAGGCATCACTAGGACAAGCCCAGCAAGTTAAGTTCAAATGCGAGTCTGTGTTGCATGAAGGACTTACCTCTGCTCCTGCCCATTCAGCAACACCCAAGACAAACATCCTCCTGCAGCCATCCAAATCAGTCTAATTGTAAGCAACAGAAAATGGTGCTTTAAATAAATCTCATTTGCATACTGAGAAAAACTTCTCAGCTTACTGAATATGGAAATTACTAGTGGAAAATTATTTATCGCCTCAGTATCAAAATACCAGAGGTTGGCTGGTGCCATTGGGAAAATCAATTGTGATACAGCAATATTTCTCACTTCCCCATATATAATGTGATCTGCCAAATTTAATCCAGTTTTGCATTTGATGGTCCCCAGTAGGATGAAAAGGTGAAGCTAATGTCATATAAACAATGCCAAGCATCATCCCCCATGAAATTTTATGTGACAGTTGAAAGGTGCTGAATTATCCCAAAATAGCCCGGGGACTTCACAGTTCATGCAACCTGGCAGTTTACAACAATGCAAATATTTTGCTGCTCACTTAGCTGCTGTTCTCTCTTTTTAATTGTAAATTCAGTCCCAGTATTTCAGCTTAGAAGGTGAGAGAATGGAGGGGGTTCATGCTGTGCCATGCACTATCCTCAGTAACAAAATGCTGCAGAGTGAGAATGTGGAGGCAGAAGCAAGCATTTGCTAAGCCCAAATGCTTCCCTCTTCGCACACTGTTGATCAACTAAAAGTCTCATCTGCTGCTATTATAGGGTAATTTTCCCTAAATGTGGTCAAAATGAGAGATTTGTCCAAGGACATATCATGAGCCAAATTGCAGGGATTTTACCACATAAAAAAATATCCTCCTCTTCTGCTTTTTGCCTGCCTTCCCAGCTCCTGCGAACTGTCTCCATTACGTGGGCACATCATCGCTAAGGGAACTCCTTGTTTTTCTCATCATTATCTGCAAAAGGAATCTTGATGTATATGTAGGCAGTTAAAAATGTACACATTTATTGAAAATTGTCTGAGTAAGATGAACTGCTGTTGAGAGTATTTGAGTTCAGCTTACAAAGTGCTGCTAGTTCCTAGTCCAAGGAAAAAGCTAGATGTGTTTTTCTGTTTCCTTCAGCTTCCCTTGGGCAGTACTGCCAATCTTTGACATGCAAGATCTGGAAAAAAAAGGGGGGGGAAAATCCTTTTGTGGTTGTATCTGTGCCGGGGTTCATCCCTTAGCCAGATCTGCATGAGAGACCAGCATTGTCTATCAGCATAAGTTCGTCAGGCGCTGCATTCTGCTTATTTTAGTGGGCATGAGAATTTCTAATTCACCTATAATGTGGCTAATTGCCAAAGGAACTGAGTTGGTCTCGATACATGTCACAGGACCTGAGACCCTTCTGTTCATGCTTTTGGAATGGGTTTGGTTTGACTTTTCCCCTCCCTGGGGAGGCAGTGGCCTGTCTGCTGCCCGCACAGACCTGGGGTGATGCCCAGTCCCTGTGCTCCATTCCCAGCATCACAGTGCCAGCCCATGAAGGGACACAGCTGAAACTGCCCAGCCTGGTTGGTCCAGAGGGTTCGTGTTGTCAGAGTTTGTGCAGCTGTGAACTTGGGCAGGATCCGACCTCTGGCTGTAAAACTGCCAAACAATTTTCATTCATCATTTTTGGCCGGTCCCCGAGCCCCACGGCATAGCTTGTTCCAGTAGGTGTAGTGGGCTGAGGTTTAGCTTGGGGCTGGAAGTTCGGCTGCAGGGAGGGAGCTGAGGCTCCTGGCCACACCTGTCCCTGCAGCTGCCCTGCTCAGACATCCGGGGTGGCTGTTGGTGACCGTCCCCTGGTGCCTTGGCCATCCGGGACCTGGTCTGTGCACCAGCCTGTGCCCACTGCAAACAGCCCCCTTGCAGAGGACAGAAACCAGCAGTGTCCTGTCCTTGTGAGGACTGGGAAGTCCTGGAGGTGCTTGGAGATTTTCTCCCTGCCCTCAGAGAGAGCCAGAGCTGAAGTTCCACTGCAGGGATGGGTCCAGAGCAGTGCCAAAATTTGCAAAGTGGGCTGGGGGCAGGAACTCTGCAGAGCAATTGACTGCTCAGAGCAACTGTAACCCCCAAATACTAAGTATTTTGTCCCATTTTATTTATGAAAATTAGACAGATAATCCTAAAGGCAAAGTTAATGTTAGCCAACAAAGAGACATCTTCAGGTAACCCAGCAAATAACTGTTCAAATACTGATACCTTGCATTGCCAACGTGAAAAGGGAATAGCTGCATTATATAAAATATAAGAAGAGAAAGGCATATTATTGTTTTAATGCGACCTTTCCAAACAAATTTGTATTCACATTGTATCTTAACAGAGAGATGCAGGAAGCAGACAGAAATTTATCTTCTCCAGAGAGTGATAAATCAGTGCCTGGCTCACAGGAACATTTTTCAGACATCTCAAGAGCACCATGCACAAAAATATACATACCATGAATTTCCTGAGTGGACAAGGGCTAGTTGGAATGACGACAACAGTAGGAAGAGCACACACCAATAGCAGAAACCTGGCAGGAGAAATCTGAATTATTCCTCTGGAAATGCAATGAAAACAGCTAGGAAAAGTTTGTCTGCTCATTAGGCAAATGATTTGTATTTCCTTCACTGCCTGTTCTCAGTGTGCCTTTCATGTAGAGTTCAGCTTCCAGGATGCTCAGGGCTCCTGAGGAACTCACTCCCACGGAAGCATCTCTTCCCCGCTAGTTTGAAGAGTTCAGCCTCAGAAAAATTTGGGCCAGTGGAAACTTTTGGAATTAAGTATCACTGTCAGGAAGAGGCCAGCTGAGGTCTCTTAAAGAGCATTTAGCAGGAAAACACAACTTCTTTGTGGGACTCGCACCCCTCCAGCCTAATTTCCCCTGACAAGACAGCGGTGGCAGTAGGGTTGTTGGACCAGTGGAGCAGGGACTGTTTTCTTTCCCTTCCTGTAGACATTAACAACTGCTCTCTCCCTTTTAAACAAATCCACACACTAGAAGACAAGTTGTCAAGAAAGATTAAATCAGCCTGTAAAGCATCCAAATCCCGGACTCAGCTTTTGCATCAGAGAGGGCAAAATTCTCCCCAAGATGGGTTGTGCCGCCACCAGGGGTGGCAAGAACACAGTGTTGGCATGGGAGGAGATAGCAACCCCCTTGGGTAGCAGGGCACAGGTGGTCTCAGCACACCTCAGCTGTGATCCTGTGATGTGTTTTGGGGTGCTGTTTCCCAGATTTTAGTGCAGGTTTCTTCTTCCAGTAGCGTCATCCACACTGGGACTCTGCAGCCCCAAGGCATTTTCTGATTTGCCTCAGTGCTGCCTCCAACAAGTTGTATTGAAGCAAAACCAGACAATAGTGCAACTCCAGTGGAGGAGAGTCCTGGGCAGGCAATTGATGCTGGGAATGGATTTATGTCAGGTATGGAAAATCAATGCACAGGAAGGAGAAGCGCTGTACAAATCTGATGACTCTTAACTTGGGTTTGCTTGTGCAGCAGAATAATCATATTGAAGGGACCTAAAATTGAAAAGGCTGAGTCAACATGGTTATCCCAGTTAAATACTTAACTCTGGGTTGCATTTTTCCTCAGTGGATGTCAAATGTGTTACAAAAGCTTTTGGTGTCACTGTTGTGTTACAGGTGACCCAATGGCACTTTTGGGACCAGAAGGTCTGCGTAGGAAAGTGGTCCCATGGTGGTGAGGGCAGAAAGAGGGACTTTGGCACTGTCCTTGGGTCACAGCCTCAGTTTGTTTTGCCCCACTGATGCACAGTTCCCCTTTTGCCTTTTTGCCCCACTGATGCACAGTTCCTGGGTCATCACCTTCCTTTCCCTTGGTAGACCATTTCCTGACCCTTCTGCAAACATGAAGCCATAACTATAAGCACCAGTCTTGCAGCATCATGCACGGGATTTACTGGGGCATTTGCTCTTTGTCCTTGCAGTGCAAGTTTCCTGTTTTCCCCCATCTAATAAGAGCTGTGATGGATAGGTAAGCATCTAAAATAAACCAATTAAGAGTCAGTGACTGGTTGGCTTTGTCATAGCAAGCCAGGAGGGACTGAGCTTGATGGCACAAAATGCAGAGCAGCAAGTGGGAGCTTCTCCGTGAGTGGTTTGGATGTGAACTGTGTGATGGTGGAGAGCACCAACTGGTGGCAAGGTGGGGTGGGAGAGGAGGAGGTGCAGCTGATCAAGCCATGTCCCCCTCAGTAGGGTGTTGGAGGGATGGGGAAAATCTCCAGACATACAGAGGTGGTACATCACCAGCCCAGGCTGCTGCCACGTGGAGTTAAGCTGTGGTGGAGGAGAAGCAGTGAAGCCATTCCCAAAGCCACACTGTGCATGTTCACTGCTGCTGAGGAGGGCTGGGGGTACAGCAAACATGCCAGCATCCTGGCTAGATGGGAGCTGGCTTTCTTCCTAGAAGGGCTGTGGGCTGCCTCCTCAGCAGGGAGGGCTCATTTGGCACCTGATTGCTGCCACCCCCCTTCCAAGGGCTCCCATAACGTCCCCATAACCAGTGCATCGTGTCCCAAATTGGTGCCCGATTGCCACTGCGTGCTGCCAAATCAGAGCTCATCAGGGCTGCTGTGTCTTGAGGCTGACGGAAAAAATTATTCCGTGGCAGAGATGAGTCTGTGGAAAGTATGGCCTTGAAGCAGTCAAAACACAGAGCAGGAGGGAGAGGAGAGTTTTCAGCTTTTTTGGATGTGTGTGGGCAGCCAGGACCTTGCAGGTCCAGCAGGGGCTGACCCCAGCAGGCAGGGGCTTGTCCTGGTGTGGGAGATGCTTTTTTCTCAAGTGCTGCCTCTGTGATTTGGGCTGCATCAGCTGCTGCAGGGTGAGTGAAGGCACAGCCTGAGCTGGGTGGAGGATGCTGAGGCTCCTGCAGGCTTATCTGATGGGCAGCAGTTCAACAGGGATCCCATGATAATGAGGACGCTGTGATTTGCTGCTCCTGCTGCTGGATGTCAGCGTATTTTTAATGCCTCAAGGACAGCGTTTGACTAGGGAGAGAATTCCAGAAATGGCAGATTGTACTTAATTGGTGATGTAATTAGTAACGCAATTATAAATTGTCTAATGCCAGAAGTGTATTGTGGCTAATAACAGTCTGTGCCATGAGAATACATTTGGATCCCGGCTCTGGGCCTGCATCCTGTGCTGGCTGCTCCCACAGCTCATCAGCAGGTTAAAAGAACCAAATCCTGGTGGATCCTCCACTGGATGGAGGCTGGGTAAATGCCTGCTGGTGGAAATCCTGCAGGACTCCAACAACATGTGCTGACAATGCTCTCCTTGGTTATTCCTTGAAATCCCAGCTGTATGGAACACAACCATCCTCCTTTCCCCTTTCTCCTTGTTTAGATTACAGGCTCTCTGCAAACAGGGAACATTAGTGGCTCTGAACCTGTGCTCTGGTTTTTAAGCCTTGGAACTCCTGCAAGTTCCCATTTCTGTGTGGTTCATTGCTGAGATGGCAGGAGCTGGCTGGTCTCCACCACCAATATGAAGAGCAGTGGCAAAGTGTGATGACCTTCCTGGAGGTGCTTGGAGGAGAAGAGGAAGAAGCACAGAGCCCAATAATTTGAGAGTGTACATAATAGTGTGACTTGGGTGTTTTTCAGCACACTGATTTCAGGGCAGGAGATTTATGTTTGCATGGGTACCCATGGAAATGAATGTGTCTGGCCATATGCCTCCTGTTACAGGATTAAGACTTTGGTCAAAAATTCTGGCATGAAGAATACTCCTATTTGATGTAGCTCTAAGGAAGAAAATAGTTTTGACCGTATGAGGAGAGATTATGAGAACAAAGATGATACTTTCTTGCATAATTATTAAATGATCATTATCCCATAAGTGCAAGCTTCTGGGTAGCTCAGTGTCTTAAAGCAAACATTTGTTATAACTTGCTCCAGAGTTTTCATCACATGGCTTTAGATTTTTCTAACTTCATATTCTTCCACCAGTCAGCTGAATAATTAAATCGCTAGTCTGGGGATTTTATTGTGATGAAAATCTGCAATTGAGCATTTGTTGCACTGAAAATGGACGCATTTCTTTTCCAGATACATTTGGACGCAGTAGGGTTCTGCATCTCTAGTGATTTCATTTATAGAAGTTCCACAAGTGTTAAGTGGTATTAAATTAAGTGAAATGAAACACTTTGAGTCTAATTATTTCGCATCTCTGTATAAATAGCTTCTTCTATTATTGAAGCATAAAAGTTTCAGGCTTGTCCCTACATTTCATCACGGTGAGTGAGGATTTAGCCCTGGGACACCTCGTAAAGGTGATGAGTGTCAGTGTGCCCATGTACTACTTTACCATCTGTGCAAGGTGAAATGCAGGCAAACAGCCTTTTCATTTCCTCACCTTCACAGTTTTCCTCTGGCCTATCTGGAGCTCTGGGCTGTTGACACTACACATTAATTTTTCTTCCGGAAGCTATTTGTATTACTGGGCCTGGCACCATATCTTCAACAACCCAGTGAGTAACACTCTCTAGTAGGAGCTGATGCTGCAGAATGGGTTTGGCACAATCCCATGGCCTTTGGTTTCAGAGGTGAACATGCATGGACATCAGGGCAGGGAGTAAGTGCTGCCTAGGACAGAGAGGGATGAAGGGATTATGCTCAAGCTTTGGGTTTTATTTTAAAAGCTGCCTCCAGTGGAGCTTATTAAAGGCTGAAAGAAGGAAAGGAATGACTCGACTTTCAGGAGCAATAGCAGCCCAGCTGTTCCCCCCCAGCTGTTCCCCCTCCACCCTCCCGGTGGAGGGTTACCAAAATTAGTACTTGCTGACTTTCGTATTGGAGAAGCCTTTAATATTTGGTTCCTCAAAGCCTGAACCCTGACATTAGCAGGGGTTATGGAGGCTGCAGTGAGGTAAATCTTGTTATTTCACAAAGTTGATTGAGTTTGTCTTGATTTTAGATGTCTCAGTGTGTGGTGCTCTCCTCAGGCTTGACCCGCTGCCTATTGAAGTCACTAAAAGACTTGTGTGGATGTCAGCAGGGTTTGGGTCAGGCATTCAATGTGATAATGATGCCTCTTTAACCCACTGATGTCATTCAGGACCTGTTTATTGCAAAAAAACCCAAACAGATTTCTGGATATGTAACCAGCTCTTGCCACTGTGTCAGCAGCAATGTTTGGGGAGGTGCCCACCCCATGCTAGGGTGTAACAGATGGGGATCAGAGTGCTGAGAACAGAACATCCACAATGCCTCACTTCAACACATGGCACTGAACTGAAAAATATCTGTCTTGGTTTGCTTGAACTCTTGTCATTTAAACTCATCTTCAATCACCACTGGGTAGCCCTTTGAGAAGGGTGTTTCTGAGTCCACGCTGAGCTTTGCTTCATGCAGCTTTATGAAGCTTTCTAAGCATTGCTGGGGTGTCTTTTGAACAAACACCCAACAGGTGGTGCCAACCAGAGGCCATTGGGCCTCCTCAGTGGTTGGATCTCCTGTCCCTGGTGTATTTTCTCCTCTGAATAATAATCTCCCCTCCCTTTGTGTACACGGACCTCTTGAGCTGACCCAGCTGTTACCATCGTGTGTCTGCTATAAAAGCATAGCTTTTTTCTCTGCTCAGATATCTGAGCCCCTGGGAATCTCTTGTGTCTACATCCTTTAGGGTTTGATGTCTTCCAGACCTCCTCTTTCACCTTGATTTCTGTGTTCTGTGGTTTGGGCACTCCCTGCCTTGTCTTCAAAAGATGCAGGAAAAAATTTTGCTGCTTTTTACCAGCCACTGGTGGTCCTCCTTTGGTGGTTTCTTCCCTGAGATGAGAGTCACCAAGACTTCATAATCATTTGTTATCACTGTTTTGAGAGCTACACATCAGAGACCTATGAGCAAACACTGACCCCAGACACATGGTCAACGAAGGAACTGAAAAATATCCTCAAGGGATTAACTGTTCATACTGAAATATTAATTACCCATCTCAGAAGAAAATAAGGAGGGAGAAACCAGGGTGCTTCCCTGCAAGCAGGGTGGGGACAGGGCAGCTGCAGGTCCCAGGGCCTAAAGGAGGACTGGGGTAGAACTGCATCCCAAAATTGGAGTTGTCCTCATTGTCCTGCCCCCCCCACACACTGCCTGTGTTCTGCCAGCCCATCTGCCTTTCAGGCACCACCAGAAAAAGCATTTATTTAATTCCAGCATGTGTTGGTGACTGAGAAGTCTCCAAAGACAGTTGAAGTATTTAATGTGTCTCACAGGACCTATCAGCAGGTTTCTGCAGGCTCTCCTTGGTGAATTGTGGCTGCTGAGGGACTGTGGGAAGTGAGTGGGGGACAGACCAGGATGTTTTGGAAGCCTGGGCTGTTCCCTGTGGTGCCACCACCAGCCACTGCTCAGGAGCAAGAGGTGAGTCTGGCCTCGCCCCATGCTCTTGCCATGGCTCCTACTGCTGCCCTGTGTTTTGCTTCAAATTATGATCATTTGCATAGAGAACGCTGGCTGTGTGGATATTTTTAGGCTGATAAAATTACAGAGATAAGCTGGGACAATGAATTGAATCAAGGGAGTGGCTTTGGGCTCCTGTTTCCCCTGCAAACAGCTCCTGCTTTATTTATAGCTGCATGTATGTGCGTGTATGGCTACGTGTTCACTTCTTTCCCAAAATCAGATCAAATCTTCCTGGCACAGATGAGTCCCAGTCCATGTTCCCTTATTCATCAAAGGCCCATCACATCGGGTTTCATGTCTAAGTCATACCTAGAAATGCATGAAGCAGAGCTTTTTTGAGCTGAATTAAGATCAAATGAGTAGGAGGTGCATCTACAACCCTTTGATGTAGACAAACCAGGAAAGCTCTCTCCATGGCGAGGGGCTGGGAGACACTCTCTCCTTCCCAGCACAACTCAATTCCCTCTTCCTATAAACTGCTTAAATAACTATTAGCTTAAAAGGGTGCTCCCATGAGCACTCATTGGCTTTCTGATCACTTCAGAGCTGTCCATTCGGCTTGTAACGAGATCTTTGTGCTCTGTCTCCATAATGCTGCTACAGGAGTTGTAATAGTAATAAATAGCATTACAACCACTCCTGATTTACAACCACTGCTAAGGCTGGCCAGGGAGAAAATTGTACTTGGATTTTGGCCCACTTGTTTTAATCAGGCTTCTGAAACACTTTTAACTTGTTTAAATACCTGTGAACCTTTGTCTAAAGTGATTGTTTCTATTAGTCACGAGGATGTATTGCTCAGGGATTGAGCTTCAGTGTGAGTTGTATGGCTGGGGAATGGGTTGTGCTGCAAATACCCATAATATGGTGGGCACTGGCTGTGCAGGGCAGAGGTTTTGTGGTTACAGGACTGCCTGTAATGTTTTTGCACGTTTTATACAGAACTGGGAAAAGGATATGGAAGGGAAGCCCACACTGTCAGGGCTGGAGGCGGGGAGAAGCTCAGGCTTTACTTTGTTTTACAGGATTTTAGGTCAGGGCTGGTCTGCAAGGGAGGTGGGAGACGGTGCTGTACGTTTTGTCAGTCACAAATCTCTCTGCCATTCCTAAGTAAAGCAGACATATTAAAAAAAACCCCAGGTGCTGCCCCGACTCATGCTGGCTCAGGAGCTGCTTATACTTGAGTATAAGGTTGAAAACCTTCAGCTGCCTCTGTGCAGATGAAGCAGATAGATCAGAGTCCCTCTCATTGGACTCTGAAGCAAAACAAACACAGCGATGTGCTCTGACCTGCAAGAGGGGGATTCCTCTGGCTGTTTATCTCCTTGCTGGGTGTCTCTGCCTGTTTGCAGTGCTCACTGCTAGGGCCACGTGTCTTCCTCATTGTCTTTCCTTCGCCCTCTTGCCTATCCTCTTTTTGCTGCTCTCATAAAGCCACTGGGGCTGGTAAACGCCAGCAGAGAGGACAGGCAGACTCCTTTGTATGGGGCTTCTCTGTCCCAGTTGTCCAGAGTCCCATGCAATCATAGAACTCAGACACTTAAAATTAAATCTGGGTGAAGAAACAAGATAAAGTTTAACTTACACTTCATTCTCCCCCCCCCAAAAGGAAAAAAATTAGCCTTTAATGGCCTGTCTAAAGAAATCCATTTCTTTAATGGCTTTGAGACTTCAAAAAGGTCAGGCTAGGAAAATGCTCTGAGATGACTGCTACTAGTAGCAACTCTGCTATATATTGAATTTATTATTTTAGATTTTATTTTATTTTTTAAAACACAAAATAAAGATATTTCTTTTGTCCGTCTAGTGCAAGGTGTCCCTGTGCATTCTGGCGTGTTGGAAGGAAATTATCTTTAGGGTCCCTTCCAGCCCAAACCATTCTATCATCATTCTATCATTCTATGTCCTTTTGGTCCAGTACAACTCTCCTCAAAGGAGTGGCAGGATCAGCATTTATTGTCCAGGAAAGTGAGTACTGTACAGAGATGTCACCTCCATAGACATTGGATCTGATGGGCGACTTACAGACTTGAGTCTCAATTTCAGAAGTTTGAGATGCTTCAAATGGTAGCAAACCAGTGGGATTTGTGTCTTTAATTTTTTTCTAGACCAGTATTTACCTACTTTTCCCTGTCTCGTCCTTTTCCTACAAGCAGCATTTCACAGTAGTTTTAACCACATGGATAGAAGATATGAAAGAGTATTCACTGGGTTGAATTAACTAATTTAATAACTCATTAACTCGTTTGATTTCCCTAAAAGTGACAAACTGTTGTTGCACCTTCCTCAGGTCAGCCAAACAGCAAGATGAGAAATATCATGTTCTCATGTTCTTACTTTGATAAAATAGATTTTGTGTTCTTTAACAGGGAGAAGGCGTCTCCAATCAAGAGCTCAATGTGACATAAACTCATGTTATTTATCTTAGGGCAGAGGAAAAGCCCAAACAACCCAGCCGAAATCTCAGTTTTATCCAATATGATATTTCTCGTAGTTCTAGTCCAGGATGTTGCAACACTGATTTAAGTCAACCACAAAATGTGGATCCAGTCCTGACTGTAAGATTTGGGTTCACCTTTATTTCTCTGGCTGCTTCAACCCTGACATAGAGGACGATGATTCACTCAAAGCTGCCTTGCAAAGTGCTCTCTGTACTTTTTTATCAGCAGAAGTTTCCTTGATCACCATGTTCCTACTATTTTCCAGGCTCTGATATTAACAGCATGCATTGCCTGTAAAGTAGCATGAGAGACAGAAACACCACATCTCTTCCTTCTGAGCAGCCCTTCCAGACTCCTCTTCTTGGTTGCTAGGATGATCTGGGTACAGCAGCACTTGAAATGACAAATTAAAAAATAAGTCACTTTTTCCAACTTTAGGTGCTGCAACAATTAAACACAAACAAATTAAATGAAAATAATTAAAGTTCAAATAGAACCTCAGTATCATTAAAGATCTGCAATCATATCCGTGCAGACCCATAGTAATTACAATGCATGCACAGTAATAGAAGCCTAATGGTTGCAAAATGTTCTTTGGATTAATTGGCTTTGGCAGCTTACACACTCACATGATTTTCTACATTTCTGCCCATCCTGACAATCATTCTGTGCTCTAGGCAAGCTTTGCCTGAGCTGTCTGTCTTTATAACCATCACATTATTCTGGCTTTTTGAACATCATAGTGCAGTAGTTTGCCTCTCAGCATCCAGTATGCTTTAATCATGTCCTTATTTGTGCACTATTGTGCAGGGGATGGCTGCTCCTTCCCTTTGGAGAGCAGGCAGTTTGCACAGGAATGCCAACGGTGTTCCTGGAGCCATGGAAGGCGAGTAGCGGGGCCTGTGGGGCTGGGGACAGTGACTCTGATCTTGCTTCACAGAGAGGGGCAACACTCAGGGATCACCACAGAAACAACAGGAGATCTTAGCATGGGTTAGGGAATGAATGCCAAACCGTGGTTATTTCCGTGTGAATAATGTTCATTGTAAAAAAACACCAAGCAAGGGCTGGGAGCGTGGCCTCCAAACCCACTTTGGTTTGATAAACTCATTCCAGAGTGGTTGCAGCTAGGAGACATTGCCCCTAATTCCCCATAAAACCAGAGTGCTCAGCAGGGCGGCCCCAGGTCAGCAGGACCATGACCCAGAGACATCCTGTACCCCACGGAGGGGACATCACGTCACACAGAGCCCTGTCCTCATGGCAGGAGAGGATGTTACAGTGTTGTAACTGTGACTCTGCAAGAGCTAAAGCCCATGCATTGAATTAGATGATACTTAAGCATGGACTTAAGTGCCTCGCTGCATCAGGGACTAAATTGCTTGGAATAAGGGAAGATGACTTGCAACAGAGAGGCCACAGTACAGCAGATTAAGCCTGCCTTTAAAAGTTAGAGTTATGGAATTAAATCAGCATCAGAGTTGGCACTAAAGTAAACCTGCAGTAGGACGAGGCGTGGTGGAAGCACTTTTTGTTGCTCCTTGCTGTGAGTTTCAGAAAAGCTGCAATATGGTCCTACCAGAAAGATGCTATTGCTTCAGAAAAGAACAACGGCGTTGCTGGTATCTTACAGAGCATCTTGAGGGAAAAGAGGAAAACATCCCCAAACTGATGTACAAGCCTATCAGCTCAGGTCCTGCAAGTGACGTGGGTTCATTTCTCCCACAGTTAAGCTGTGCAGTACGTTAGGCAGGGAGCAGCAGGGGCTGTGCACCGTGGGAAGCTGCAGGGAAATCCTTAACCTGCGTGGTCTGCATGCAGAGCTATGCGTGTGCTGGAACTTTGAAATCTGGGCTTGTTTGAAGCTGAAACTTGAAAGCAAACCTCCAGGGAGGAAGAAATGTGAACCTTTTTTTTTTTTTTTTTAACCCCTGGAAACTAAGAGCACTTTCTGCTTACAGTTTCACATAAATTCAAGCAGATGGGCAAGTGTCTGAAAAGTCTCTTGACTAAGCATCAGTTCAAGTTTTCAGGTCTGCTCCTGCACCTGAATACAGGAGCATGACTGGAGCTGTGCCTTCCCTTTGTGGCTCTGGACTCAAACTAAAGCAAGGGCTGGGTGAGAGGATCCTCAGCAGGAGCTGTTCCTGTGGTGGCTAGAGGAGCATTCCTGCAGCAGGCAAAAGCCCTGGCTGGTGGTACTGAAGGTGTGACAGGGCCAGGTCCGCAGCACCGTGATCTCCAGGTACCAAACAGCCTCATCCCAGCACCCTTTCGCTATTGCTAATGTTTGTAGAAATGTCTTAAAGTTTTCCCATGCAGAATTTGGGCTGAAACACTCCAGAATGTCCCATCCTGTAGCATTTGGGCTTCTTCCAGCTATCCTGCAGTGTGTAGGACACTGCAGCCAGCTTTAGGAGGGAGATCCTGAAGCCCCTGTCAGCATGTAGTCGTGGTGTGAGTAGAGTGCAGCTTTACAGCCTCTCTCTTTGTAACAGTTCCTGGCTGGAATGGGCCACAGAGGGCACTGACACTCTGTTTTTGGAGTGCCAAAGATCAGCCATAGGCTGGTGGTCTCCCAAAGCAAGCTTAGCACAGCCAGGGATGCATGAGGGGTTCCAGTCGGTACCTGTTGTGCTCATTCATGCAAAACCCATCAGCAGGGCTCTGTATGGACTAGAGAGTGTCCAGCCTGTGTTGCAGTGAGCACTCATGGACAGCACAGACCACCATGGACCCCAACCCCATCACCAGGGTCAGCAGTGGGCACTGGTGGTGAGCTAGGACGCAAATTCCAAAGCAGGTCCTATTTTAGGATACGAGCTGCACAAGCCAGCAGGACCTTGTTACCTGGAAACCTCTATGCTGTGATCCAAATTGCTAATCAGCTTGCCTGGCAAAGCTCAGATGCCTTCTAAGAAATGCATTCATTTTCAGAACCCAGCGCTGAAGCCAAGGTCACATCTCTGACGCACCCAGACAGTACAGTGTGTTGTGACAGTCCTTTAAAGAATGATTAAACAAACGTAATAGGCAGGCACGGGTACCGAGGTCCCATCTGTCTGAGGAAGAGTCAGAAGTTAATTTAAGTGACTCCTCCAACATATCGCCTAATTCCAGTGGCAGCAGAGCTAATTAAGATGGAGCTGGCCCAGGAGCGTGGTGCTGTGTCAGTGGTATGGAGCAAACACTGTCACAGAGGCACCAGCAAATCACAGCCACCCGAATGAGCCAGTAGGCACCGGGCATCCAGCGCCAGAGGAACTGCTCAGCAACATCATTAACTGGATATCTTGGTCCCATTGATAACTTCATGAATATTTCATACTCCTTTCCCACCAATCTGTACTGACAATTTGTGACACAGGACTAGCTGGAGTAAAAAGCTCTTAATATGCAGTTGCTGGAGCTGTAAATTTATCGTCAGATGTTATTTTCTTAAGAATACTCTTCCAAGACCCTGACCAGCTACTCAGTGACTCAAATGAGCTCCAAAGGCCAAAGAGCAAGCGGAGCACTTCTCTAATGAGTGTTTTAATGGTTGTGAAACATAGAGCAAGTCAGCAGTGTGGGTCTGCAGCCCTTGTTAGGGAATGTGAAATTAGCAGATCCCTGAGGATGGCAGCGCCAGCTCGAAGGGGTCATGCTTGGAGAGCAGATGCACCAGTGGCTTCTTTTTGCCTGGTGGGAATGAGTGACTTGGTGCAAAATTTGCTTGCTTTTGTAGAAGGGTGATATGAGTGAGGTTGTGTGTTTGTGTGCCAGGTTTGGGGTTGTTTTCTTTTGTTTTCTTACTGTCTAGTTCACTTAAACTCTGCTTTTAAAACCAGCCCATGTGGGGAGGGTGAGGGATGTCAGGCAGGGAAGCTGGGGCTCTGCTACTGTCATCACTATCTCAGCAGTGAAGCTGCCAAGGAGGTTTCTGTAGCCTCTCCCAGGAAAACCAGCCATGGAAGGGTGAAGGATTTGAGGTACTTCATCCAGGGACAGCTGTGGGCACCTTTTTCCACCAGCCCCAGCTGAATAAGCAAGTGAAGCCTGGGTGTTTTCCTGCAACTCCCAGCAAAAGTGAAGCAAAGTCTGTTCTGTATGGATACAACATGTCAGAAGACCCTGGAACAGTAAGGAGCACTGGAAGTTGATCTGTGCTGCTGCAGGTAGAGCAGAAGCCACGGCAATGGTAAAGCAGATTCTGCTTGTGGGGAAAAAGCTGATAACTCGCTGGGAGAACTTGCTGTGACTCCGTAGAGGAGTGTGTCAGGCTCGCCAAAGGCTTGCTCCATGTTCAGTGCCTGGATGGGCTGGGAGCCAGCACGGTTAAGGTACCTGCCAGTGATGCAGATGCCCGGGACAGCCACGGGATGGTGGCTGGGGTGACAGGGAGCCCCGGTGACACAGCAGCCCCCCCGCCTGCAGGTGTGACTCAGGGCCCGCAGCCACCGGCTGCGCCTGTCGGGATGCTCCGGCTGCACTCCCTGCGTCCTGTGAACCAACACTCCCGCGGCGGCACAGCCCGGCTGCCCGGGAGTGAGTAATGGCAGAGGTTTTCTCTTCCTTTCCTCTGTTTTCATAAGTTGAACATGAGCTTTGAAGAAGCTGCGCCTCGTTCCCTGGCTCCCCGCCAGCCGTGGCTCCCTGGGGCTGCTGCTGCTGCGGACAGCATCAGGAATCTCCTCTGGATATGCAGGACTGTGCCTGCCCAGAGAAACGCCAAAGCCACAGGACCCGAGACCCACAGGAGCACAGCATGGGCGATTTCTACCAGTGATGGGTTTTAGTTAGTTGTCCCTGTCCCAGCTCTGATCACTGGCTGTGCCTGCGCCAGACAGGCTTCAAGTCTGGCAGTCACATGGAAAAAAACCCATAACCTTTTAGTAGAGAAGAAGGAATTGCAGCTTCAAATTGAAAGCAAGCTATATGTTTACATAAACCTTTTGTTTTTAAACCAGGGCTGTGATTCAAGGGGAGGGCCTGGATTAGCAGGAATGAAAGCGGATCCTTTCCTGTCTTGTCTGAGCTCCTGGGTTCATCCACCCGGTAAACACGCCGCAGGAGGCTGGCACGTCCCACGCTCACACCTCTTGCAGCCAGCAGTGGAACAAATGGCAGTGATCTCAGCCTCATTGAGGACAGCTCCGGAAGGGAGCTGTCCCCTCTTTTTCCATCATTGGATTTACACGTGGAGCAAAGGGGCTGAGAGCAGAAAGGACATGCATGGAGTGAGGAGCTCCAAGAGCCCTTGGGGCAAGTTCATGTGGCCATGAACTTTGTTGGCTTCAATGCTCTTTGTCTGTAGTCTTTGCACTGCTGTCTTCAGCAATTTAGGGGCTCAGACGTTGTGTTGTTTTTTCCAGCACACAAAATGGGTTACTAAGGAACACAGAGATAAAAACCACAACAGCAGTGTTCTGCATCATTGTTTCCCTGTGTGCCTACATCAAAATTTCTCTGCAGAGGAGCTGGTGCTCCTCAGGCTTGGCATGGAGCTGGCAAGGGGCTGGCAGGAGCGGGTGGCAGGGAGGATGTGGATGAGCAGTCAGAAAGTCCTGCGGTGGTGGAGGCAGGGCGTGTTGAATGGGTGATCTAGATTTAGAGAAGAGGCAGGAGCAATCTGTCAGAAATCAGCTGTCAGGGAGGGTCTGCCGGGGCCTGATCCTGCTCTGGGGCAGGGCACTGGCTGCCTGGGCTCCGCAGGTCCCTTGCAGCCCTGCAGCTCCGTGTTGCTGCTCCGTGAGCGGTGTTGACAGTCCCATATGGCAGCGGGCACAGCCGTCACCCCGCGCTCCGTCAGCGCAGCCCTTTGGCCGCAGCGGCAGCACCTGGCAGGTCCCTCAGCCTGAGCTCCTCTCAGCAACGTCCTGCTACTCCCTGCACTCAGACAGACCTTCCTCTGACCTTCTTCAACCTTCCCTGACCTCCATCAGCACAGCTGGGAAACTGAATTCCCACACATGGTGTATTCCCAGGGAGCTGCCCTGTGCTCAGACTTGCTTCCACTGTCAGGTTTGGAGGTTTGGCTGAACCATAGATTTGCATTTTTAAACAAAACTGCCCAGGGTTGTGTCCTTGCATGTTGGGGACCTGTGGGGGTCCCTGTGGGCTGCCTTCGTGTGTGGAGGGTAAGAAGCTCCCAGCCAGGCACAGGACCAAAGAGATGGTATCCAATCAAGCATTACCCAAAGAGACACTGAGGTGCAATCTTGGGACATGGCTGGCAGGACATCTTCATTTTTAAGGCAGATTTGGACTGTCTGGACTGGCATGTACTTTGCCTCTCTGTACAATGCAATCAATTCAAAATTTGTTGCATGTTTGGGCAGCACTTAATCAAAAGGGTCAGATGTTATTAGTATATAATTTACTTCTTCTCAGTTAACTTTCAAGCAACACACCTAGAATGATTAATTCTACATCTCTCTGTCACCTCTGCAACTGGAGCAGCAGCAGAATTGCCACAGATATTGCAAGTAGTTTCCTATGTTTTATTCAGTTGAGTTCATTTTTATCTCTTTAATCATAAAAATATAAAAACAGGATAATATCACCACTGGTAATTATGTAACAAGCCACTGGACATGAAAGAGCACATTTAAAGTTGTGGTATAAGCAAAGGATATTTTGGGGGTTTTAACAACCTTGAGTATTGAAGCTGAGAGAGTGAAACAAATGTATGGGGTTACAATGCATTTAAGATACAGGAGGGAAATAATAAATCAGCTGAATAGTTGTAAGGAAATTGAAAATTGTGGAGAGAGAGTAACAAAACTACATGGAGATTGAAGGACTTATGTCTGTTGCTAAGAATGGTAATGAGAATATGCAATTTGAATAGGTCTAAACTGCCCTTGAAATATCATTATAACTTATTTGAAAAGACATTTACCATTTGTATGGTTTTCCCAAATGCAATATATTTCCTTGCAACTTTGTTCGTTGAAAGCCTCAGAAATATGCCTGAAATAAACCCATATTGGGGTTGAAAACAACAGAATGTTCCAGGAAATCAAATCAAAAGCATTTTTTAATCGGTAGGGCTTCCACAAGAAAAGTATCACAGCGTAGAGACGCAGCAGCAGGATCCAGGTTAATTCTCTTTTCTTCTTTTTCCTCCTATAAATAAATGACCAAAGAGAGTGAGGAGCGCTGTTTGCTTTACAGAGCGAACCATGGCAGCAGTGCTCTGCTGAACATCAAAGTGCTGAGTATTCATTCCATTAGTGCTGCCTATTTCTCCCTCTGTCCCAGTTAGCTGTGTCCATCCAGTGCCTGGACACATGGACTGCTGTACCTGCTGCCACTGCCCATGGTGGGTGTCAGCAGGACATTGGGAATGCCAAGGAGGCAGTGAGGAAATCAAACAGACAAAGGGATTTAGAACTCAGTGCAAGGGTGTAGTGGTTTGGTCCAAAATACTCATTACTGTTTATCTGCTGTGAGATAAGAATTAGGAGAAATGCAAAACAGGCACCAAACTTGAAAGAATATAAAGAAGTTTATTAACAGACCTAAAAGAAGAAAAAAAAAAAAATTATACCACCTTCAGAACTCTCCTCCTCCCCCCACCTTCCTCCCTTCTCCCACTGACAATGTTCAAAGACAACCCTTAAGATGTTCAGTCTGTTTACCACTTCCATAATAACCTTGTTCAGTCCATTTAGAAAGAGAAGTCTCTTCTTGCTCGTGCTATGAAAACATTATCACAACGAGACAGCCTCCCACTTCCAAATATTGTTCAGTCCATTTAGGAAGAGGAGTCTCTCTGCCTGCGTGTGAGTCCTTTCCCCCGACTTGCAGCTTTTCCCGCAACTGCTTTCGAGGGTCCACTCTTGAAGTTTTTTGGGGTACAGTTTTAAGGTTGAGCCGTTCAGAAACAAAAACAGAGGCCCTTCTCCTTCCCTGGGAGCAAAGGGTCTTCATCATCTTCATCTTTAGAACTATCTCTGGGAGCATCTCTAGGAACTGAGGTTTCTCCTTTCCCATTTGGAGCAAAAGTCCTCATCTGGTTCATCTCTCCCTGTCCAAACTTCTCATGAAATTACAGCTGCATCAGCATCTGCCTGTCTCAGCGCAGGTGCTTCTGCTTACGAGTTGAACACTCCACCCCCCATATCTTCATGGAATTACAGCAGGATACTCTGATATATCATAGCTTCACAAGAGAATTTCAGCTTTAAGCATCTCCTCTCTCTCTTCCCTCAGGTTTTCAGCTCTTCACAGCAGTAAAAGGGTTAATCTCACCTCGGCCTTGCAGCTTTGCAGCTGGAATGTTGAATGTTTCTTATCGAAGTGGAGAGGGGGGAGAGCCGAGCCGCTCTGGCTGCCCACGGCAAGGCAGTGGGGGGTGGTTCCATGGCTGGAACAGGTCCATCGGCTCCAGGATGGCCGTGGCCCGGCCCGGCCTGGCCCAAGCAGGGCCTGGCCGGGCCCCACAGCCACCTGTCCCAGCGCCGGAAACGAGAGAGAGCTTGGAGGGGGAGTTTGCCTATTCTTAAATGTGGATAACAGAGGTGATCACAACTTTAAGTGGCTTAGAGAATTGTCCATATTCAAACTGGCCAGCTGATAGGTTCTATCAGTTCCCAGAGGAAACTGTAAGCACCCCTTAGCAAGGACGTCCCTTCCGGGACTATGCTTGTTAACCTATGACAAAGGGTTATCAAAGTCACTGGGAACCACCCCACAGCCTTTGCAAAGACCCCTTCCCCATAACCACTCTGAGCCACTGCAACAGGCATTACTTAATAACTTTCAGCAGAGAAACAGGAGAAATTTTCTTTGAAATTTTCTTTGAAAGTATGTGCCAATCTCCCAAATACTATTTCCAGCAAAAAGGCCACTTAACAGCTGCTACCATTGCAGACAGAAGAGAAAAGTGAAGTGTTCCTCACCTCTCAACGCCACAGTGCAATGAGTGCTGGTAAGTGGCTCTGAAATACGGGCTCTGGGTTGCTCCAGTTGCATTTTGATAAACTTTGAACTGATGTTGTAAGCAGTTCCAGACAGGGATAGCTTAGACATTGTTGCAAGTTACCCACAAGAAAGTGGTAGAGTTTATTTTGAAAGGTTGCTGCAAGCAGCAGTTTAGTAAGGAGAACTTAACTAGAAGGCTTCAGTGTTTTTAATGCAGCCTCTCCAGCCAGGTCCTGTAAGGACTGGAACTGTATGGGAAGATGTTGCCTCTTCCAAAGAACCATAGGATCCTTCAGCTTGGAAAAGACCTCTAAGATCCTTGAGTCCAACTGTTACCCCAGCAGCGCTGTGGTCACCAGTAAACCTAGTCCCTCAGTGTCACATCTGCACACCTTCTACATCCTTCCAGGGATGGTGACTCCACCACTGCCCTGTGCAACCTGTTCCAACAACTTTCAGTGAAGAATTTTTTCCTATAGAAGGCACAGGTTGTTTCTTTTTAACAACTATTCCTCTTCATGGTAAAGTCCACAGTTTTATCTGGCTGTGAAGAGGCAGAGGAACAGAAAAGGAAGTAGAAATAAGGTCAAACAGAAAAAGACATATTTGCTGCCATCATAGCAAGCAGGTTGGGTTTTTTTCCTTTCTTGAAGATTCAATACACATAAGTCAGGAAAATCAAACTTATAGTTCCCCCAGTAGCCATAACTCTGTTCCTGGCAGAGAAGGAGCAAGACATAAATATAACCTCATACCCAGTAGCACGTGTGACATATGTGCAAGCAGGTGAGTTATGGGTGCTGCGGGAACCGTGATTTTGATTGTCTTGACTTCAGAGTTTGAATCCTCAAGTCCAGTGTTTTGGGGAAGTTGAGTTCTTTCCCTTTTCCTCCTCATGGTTATAAAATGTATTACAGCCCTTGCTTTACGTTGTTCCGGCACGGCAATTTGGATCCTGCAAGTTGCTGAGAACTTTGTTTTTCATTAGAATCACAGAAACATAGAATGGTTTGGGTTGGAATGGACCTTAAAGCTCCTCTAGTTCCAACCCCCCTACCATGGGCAGGGACACCTTCCACTAGACCAGGTTGCTCCAAGCTTCATCATCTTACTGGGAAAGGTAATAAGAGGAGAACGAAATCCAGGGAAGAGGCGGTTCAGTGGTTGGAAATTTTGCAGACCCATGGTATATAAGTGGTAATGCTGACCATGCCACGGGTGTATATGTGTGAAGGCAAACACGAATCTAAATGCCTCAATCATTTCTTTCACTGTTGTTCAGATTGCCAGAGGTTCTCCTGTGGATAGGTACATATATTCTGATTGTAGAGGTAAATCCCAAGCTGATACTGCATCTAAGGAGACATCTGTGTTTCCCTAGGAGGCCAAAGCCTTTTTGAGTGTTTTTATGTTTCCAGGACTGCTTCAAACATCTTCCTCCCGCAAATTCACTTGGCTAGCGTCAAGTGGGGGTTACAGAACTTTGTGTTAATGTGTGTTTTGAAAAAAAATTTCCACTGAAGCTGAGAGGACTTTAGTAGAATTCACCCCCAAGCGGGCCCGTGTTTCAGATCCACATGTGTAAGTTCACTGAGCAGAGATAGGTTCAGATAAGCTCTTAAAGGCTCTGTAGATTTGCAAGCAGAGTTTGTAAACTTGAGCTTGTGCCATATCACCATGTTAAAAATACATCCAAACAGGCAGGTCATCCTCTATATAATCCTGTCTGGCTGCAAATCTTCACTCCAGGAATATTTAACCTTTCCAGGCTTACTGGAGACTTATGTAAGAAGGAATAATGTGGCATAAATATGCTCCATCTGACTTTTTCTTGCAACATTTTGTGCAAATTTAACATGCATGTCAGGTGTCAGGGTAGCTGTTGGAAATCTGTAACGCTGACAGTATTTGGTAATAAAATAATAATCGCTGCGTGTATCTCTGATGGAAAGAGATTCACATCCTTTTGAATCCCTAATTGTGTGCCACACTACATTAGAGACAGATAGTTCATTGTCTCCACCTTTCAGAGATGGGAAATTCAGAGCAACACGCAAGACGTTCCAGAAATAAGCTGGTTTAATGAAGCAGCAAATTAGACCCTTCTATCTCTTTATTTAACATGTAGTCCCTTGAATTTATCAGAGTTCATTATGCAGGTACAAAATGGAAAAGAAGCTGCAAAATTCATTTGTGATTAGAGCTAATGATTTTGAAAATGGCTTTTTATATTTTCCTAGATAACAGCTAATATTTATTATTCAATTTATGTCACGTCTGCTCTAATGAAATGATATTCCCTGCTTTCCCTTGTTTCTGTTGTTTATGGTTTGGATTTTGTGAAAGGAAGAATCATAAAGATGCTATATGTTTCTTGCCAACTGCAGTGCCTTTGACATGGCTTCTGATAGCTTACTCCTGTGACTCATGTCAGAAGAATGGTTTTAAAATTTCCTTCCCAATTTATTCCTTCTATACCATTTGACAGATAATGAACCCAAGTAAATGCACTGAAGATTTTTTTTCTCCCCATAATTTCAATTTCAGACGTGGAGTGAATAATGGACTCAAGGCTGTAAAGTTAAAGGAAGAAAAAAACCCATTTAAACAGCAAAATAAAAACATTCAGAGTTCCTGCCTCTTTCCAAGCTCTGCTCCTCATCCTGCTCCTGGCAGGTGAGTGGGGGGAAACTGAGGGAGGTTTACATCCACCCTGCTGCACATCCCAGCACATCCCTGAGGGCACTCATCCTGCTCAGGGCTGAAATGAGGGGATTGGGGGATGGCAACATAAATTTTGCTGTTATTCATCAAATCTTACCACATGCTGGGGTACAGGAGCCAGTGCTGGGCACTCAGCTTCACCTGAAGGTGGAATGGGGACCTCTTGTGAAACCCTTCTGGGCGCAAAGAGCTTTAACAGTTCTCCTGATTTTGCCAGCTTTTTCTTTGGTACTATCACAGCTTCCTGAAGGAGAGTTTGTTTTGTGGTATGAGCTTGATAAAGTGCTTTCAAAATGCTTCATAATATTTAGAGTTAAGATGTGGGTTGGAGCTAGATGAATCTTTAAGGTCCCTTCCAAACCAAGCCTTTCTGTGATTCTAAGAAACGTAATGTCAGCCTGATAGTTCACTTACCCGTGCAACAGCAGGGAAATGCTTTGTTTAATATTTGCAAATGTTATTAATAGGTAATGATCCTTATTCCTGAATACCAGACATGGAATCACCATTTCTGACGTAGGACGTTAAGCGAGCTGCTTGTGTTACTTTTGGGAAGGATCTCCTGAATCATTGTTTATATTGACTGGTACTTTGCTCTGCTCTTTCTTTCCAGCCTCCCTCTTGTTGCAGCGTTTCTTCTCTTTCTTCTTCATGTGGTGAAATCCAAGTATGAATGGGAGAAGTTCATTCGTAATGTGGCCAGCCCTGTGGTGCCAAGACAAGAAAGTTTGTGGTTATTATTTCCTCCTATGGGGAGTTTGTGGATGACCATCTGAGCTTTGAGAGAAACAGTTTCTTTGGCAGACCACATGCAATCTCTAGGCAACTGAGCCCAAAATGTCCCCAAGGTAATGCTGTTAGACCAGCAGTGCCCTGGGTCAGACAGCCACTCCATCCCTGAGAGAGAAGAGATTACAGCATTTATTCCACAGGATCTTCCTTGTCTGGGTTTCTGATGAACTCAGAGATCTTGTGCTTTTTTGCTTCTAATTCTCTTTGCCCACAGGACTCACGGGGTTCCCATACCTGATGTGACCAAGTGACCTTGCTTGTAAGTTTGTTAAATACATGACCAGGAATTAGCTGCAGCAATATCCCCACAGAGCTCAAGCACTGAAAGAAAAAACTCATTATTCAATACCTTATTTCATGCTTTGGAAACAGCAGCAACAACCTTAGCACTTCCTACTTTTACAGCCTTGCGGTTTCCATGATTCTTTTCAACTCATAATGAGATTTAGTGTTGGGGAGAGATGGTTGTGCCAGAAAAACCAAGGTGGGATGGTTTTGCTCAAAAAAACCTATTGAAGTTTGTAGGAAAGCTCAATTTCAGTGTGGAAGAACAAAGCTAACGCCACCTTTGTGAACGTCTTTGGCGTTGTCTCCCGACTCCTGCTACGTCAGGAATATGTTTGTGGAAAGTCTGCGAGGTCTCACTGAGCGAACTTGTCAGAGATTCGCTCCATGCCAAAAGAAACATCGTCCCATGGATGCTGGGTCAGTGAATGGATTAGGTCAGGCTGGAGACGTCGGGAACACGCAGCGATGCTCCGTCCCTGCGTCACTGGGCAGCAGCTTGTCGCTGCTGCCAACAAGCTGACAAAGAGGAGAGGCTTCTTTCAGCGTGATCAGTATCACATTGCAAAGTGAAAAGGAAAAAAAACCCTCTGTGGCTGAGCACCTCCTGCAGTAGATTGAATCTGAAGGCAGGAGTGCAGTAAAAGTATGTTTTCTGCTAATAAACTGAGCAGAAGTGACAGGGAAGTCAGTGCAACACGGAACATGTATCTTACTTTTTGCCATTTTCCTGATGATCTTGTCTTACCCAGGGCGTTTTGCAGACAAGTGCAGTTATCTCTTATTCTTGGTAAGGATGCAACGGGAAAAACAAACACTTGAAGGGTCAGGATGCTGTAAAGCTGTACTAACTCACAGATTTTGCAGCTATGCAGAACTATAAGAGTAATAAATCTACTAATTCATCATACAGCAATATTAAAATTACCTATTTCAGATTTTTGTATAAATTTTTTTAGTATCCAGAGGGCTGAAAATGTGGATAAATTTCTCGAAGTTATGACTAAATACCACATCAGGAAGAGGCAGTATGTGGTTTGAGGTGCAGAGATGTGCATGTACCACACCCAGTGTGCAGCATCCCACAGCCCAGCCCCTGCTCCTGCCTGTATGTGACCCAGTCCCAAAGGAGCAGCTCTTCCTGCTGCAGTCCTGCAGAAGGACCAGCACCCTCAATACCTGATCTCTGCTACTTATCCAGCTGGACCACCTCACTTGCTACCCTCAGTGGAGAGGCACTAGCCATGGGGATGGAGACCATGGAGTGGAAGAATACGGCAGCAGAAGCAGTGGTTCAATGCTCTCCCTTTAATTTAGCTGCTTTGACCACAATTAAAACACCACAAGGGCCAAAGTGGGAGCACACAAATATCTCGGGATTGCTCACTCCTGGTGCTGAGCCATGGAGTGGTGTGTAGGCTCAGGATGGCTGCTGTCCCTCCTCCTGCCTCAGCAAGCCGAGCTGTGGTCAGGATTTCAGAGCCCCTGGCTATCTCATCAGCCCTGGAGCCAGCCCTGCTCCAGGCTGGAGCTGGCCAGGGTGTGCTGAGCACGAGCACCTTCACATCACGCAAGGGCCAGCCTGTGCAGCCTCACAGGAGCCACCATCACAGCTCAGCCATGCGCCCTAAAATGATTAATTTCCATATCAACAAGGCCCTGATGAATACACTCAGGGCTCTAATCTTAATGAATCGCATAAAATGTTATGCCCTTTGGAAAGGCAAATACAACCCCAGTGATTATGAGCTGCTTTAGTTTCTGCCTTGATGTCCAGCTCTGCCTTTTGGGTTTGCTGTCTCTACACTCAAGTTTTGTGAGCACACCTTTGCCTTTGGATCATCACGGAGCTCTGACACTGAGGTCATCCCCGTGCCTGGAGCACCAGCGTGTGTCTGGAGGTGTAGGAGCAGATGCTGGACGTACAAAGCAGAGATGGTAATTACTCACTTCCTAATCGAGCATCTGACCCAAACTCTGTGCTGCCGTGAGAGTAAACCCAAAGTGAAGGAACACCGGAGCCAGGGAATAAGCCCCACTTCCTTTGGAGGTGTGGGTGGGCAGCGGCCTGCCAGGGAAGCTGGACCAGCCTGGGGGACCCAGGGTGTTGAGCAAAGAGCTGTGGTGTGGCCAGGCATGCAAAGGGCTGGAGCAGCTGCGGGGGCGGCCCTGCTCTCCCTGCGGGACCTCCATGGCATAGCCCAGCCTTTGAAGCTGCAGCAGTCAGGGTTGATGCTGGGGAAAAGAACTGAGGATTTGGTTTGTTCTTTTTCAAAGGCTTTATTCCTCTGACAGCTGAGCGGGAGTCAAACCCGACTGTTCGTTGAATCCAGCCCTTTTATTTTTCCCTCTTTAAGTTCTGAGTTTGCACTTTACATACAGTCATGGCAGACTTAAGCTTGACTGTCAGAATAAAAGCCTTTTCTTTTCATATTGCTTTCTCTCCACAGTTCAAAACACCTCCAACCCAAGTGATGTCAGCTTCAAAGGCTTCCCCGCACTGCACCCAGGGCTTTCTCCTGCTGCAGCCTATTTTGGGGTCTCTTGATGGCCTGGGGATCTGAGGGCAATCTGTGGGGCTCCAGCTGTTTAAATGAGAGCTGTCAGGATGCAGCAGAGAGTGAGGTGGTAGATACCAGCCAGGTTCAGTAACTCCCAGTGTGTTGGGACCTGCAGTGGGGATGCCAAGGTGAAGGGAGCTGTGTTTCTTATGCAGGGGGATCTCTCTGTCCCACCACTCAGACAGTCAGGAAGAATTTGTCCTTGTACAGAAAAACCTCAAGAGCTTCTCCAGCTAATGTTGGATTAGAGGAAGAAGCATAAACAACCATAGCCCTTCCCAGGCCAAAGGAACGCCACAGGTCCCAGGAGATGAGGAGTTAATTCCTGGATGCTGCTGGTTGAACTCAAGTTAGGATTTGTCTGTGGCAAAGTTTGCTCTTTCATCTACATTCTGGGCAGCTTTTCTGGTAGAGGAAGTTGTTTAAGATGCCGATAAAGATGATAATGTACAGAGGGATTTCTTTAAGTTCCTGATTTATTGAAACCACACACTTTCCTTTATTTTCCCCTCAGTTTGTGTTTAATATTAAGCAACCGGGACTATTCAGTTGGAGAAAACTACATGCATGGTTGAATATTGCTCCATTTCACCTTATTTTCAACAGAATATCCTGTTTATGCTGCTAAGAAAAAGTAAGATCCATGTCCATGAAAATTGTACCTGCTTTTTTAAAAACCCATGCAGATTTCTGGCCATGTCACCCCAAGCTGTAACCAGGAAGTGCAGAACAAGGAGCAAACACGGGGGAGTTTCAGCTAATAGTGTTCATTCCCAGAGGAGAAGGAAACAGCAGGAAAAGGTCAGCATAGACTAACAGTAATGTGGTTTTTTTCCAATGGAAGATACACTCCTCTCTCTTTTCTCCCAGGCAATTAGTGTAATGACAGAAACTAGCCATTTAGCAGACTTCTAACTGAGCACTATCAGCACCGGCTATGAGAGCTAAGGCACTTGACTTTACACCAGTCAGACACAAAGCACTTGATGCTTAAAATGTCATCTCAGACAAGATGATGAAATGAGCTGGAACCATGCCAGCTCTGACTATTAACCTTGGCAGGATGAGGCACGTAAGGACACCCTGATGGCAGATGTGAAAGGGATCTGAACAGGATAAACAGAAAAGGTTTTATTGGGGGATTTAAATATGGAAGCAATCCACTGAGAATTGATTTGTTCGTGTTCCTTACTGTGCTAGGTGATGCAAAATTAAAGGATGGCTGGTTACATCACTCGCTGGAATTTAGGGTAAACTGAAGGAAATATTTCATCATCTGGAGTGCAATTGCTCTGTCTTGCTGCAGGAAGTTGAGAAACTGGGTTTAGAAAGAGCTGGATTTAGAAAGAGCTGGAGCAGTACCTGCCTGTTCCGCTCTTGATGCTTCCAACAGGTCTGCATACAGTCAGATGTTCATGCAACCACACATTGTGGGACCTCGAGCAGATGGCTCAATGCTTCTCAGAAAAGGGACTCCTGAACCTCCAGCACTGCAGGATAATCCTGGCTGGGCAATGACTCTCATAATAAAGCCTATTTCTTATTTATTCATGGAGATCCTACATGGAGTGATGAAGGGAGGAGCCACTTTATGAAATGGTGCTGTTCCCCAGAGACCAAGTAATGGAACTGAGCTTATGCAGCCGTGTTTAACTGTTTTCTCACTGCTTCATGCTCCTGTCATGGCACTGAAGTGTATTGGTCACTGAGGAATTCCTAAATTAGATGTGCCATGATTGGAATTAATAGCAATGTTAAAGAAACAGCGCTCTGGAAAATAGGAATTACAGTTCTTGGTAAGCAGCAGCCTGTTGGTTAAACCCCCTAAGCCCATGGATGTTGGCTGCAGGTCGTCTTCAGACTCAGAAGATTTTGCAGGAGGCTCTAGCTAAAGAACATGAGTGTTTTGAACATTTGGGATTATTTTTGTATTTTCAAAAAACAGTGGAGTACTGGGAAGGGATTTGCTATATAGTACTTGAAAATTCAGCCTTTAGAGGGAGAGACTGGAGACTCTTCCCAGGCAAAAAGCCAGCCCCTCTCTGGAGGCAAAACCCCACTTATGCTGATGATCCTATACACGTGTGAAAACTTGGTTTTGCGAGTCTAGTTGCTTGCAGTGTTTCCAGCAGCGTTTCATCAGCTGGTATTAACCCAGCACAGGGTTAAAATGGATCACTCGAGCTTCAGTGTATTGTCAAGGCAATAAGAAACAATGGTATGGACTTACTCAGCCATTCCCCACAACTGTGTTGTCCTCGGGCAAAGCTGTTTTGGTGACACCCTGGTCAGAGGAGGGAGGCAACAGGAGAGATTGGCTCTGGGGGGAATGGAAAATATCACTGCCACGTGTCCTTGAGCTGGCCATGCTGTTTTGGTGTAACTGGTAGAATGGGAAAATGCCCCTTGGGAACCTGGGCAGCAAAAGAAGTGGTGCAGGTCCATGGGGACATTGGCTAATGGGGCAGGTCTGTGGTGGGGAAAGATGAGCCCACCTGGGTGTGCATGGTCCAAAAAACCTGCTATGACCCAAAATCACACAGGAAAAGGAATTAAGACAATACCAGCACCCACTAAAGTGGTTTTGAGACAGCAGAGCTGCTGTTGGGCTGCATGGTCGAGCATGGACAACCTCTGTCACATCTTTCATCTGTCACACTTTAACCACACTCCTTTTGCTGCTTCCTTTCCCTCAGCTTTGTGCCATCCTCATCCTCCTGTGCCTCCATTCCTCCCCATCTGTGGTCTGGCAACTTCTGCCCAGATAATGAGCTGTTGGGAGAATGAGACGCATCTTCCCAGCACTGGGCTGGCGGCTGAGGCAGGCAGTCAGCACCAGACCACACTGCTGGGGGTTTGATTTGTTTGATCTTTGCCATAAAAGGAACCAATTTGAATTCCCAGAATAATTAGCTGCCCTTTGCACTAGTGGCTCTTGAAAAGCGAGCTGGCAGAAGAACAGAGTGGAAAGTAGGAGGATGAGGTGGATAATTTGTCCTTTGTAGCAGGTCATTTTCAGGAGATGACGCTGTAGGTCACGGTCTTCCCTTGAAAGCCAGGGCTTTCCTGCTGCCTCCTGCCCTGACCTGGGGCTTGTGCACCTCTCATCAGACCCAGCCAAGACACAGTTAAAGGCTTTCAGGGCTGTAGTCCTAGGCAGTGCCCTCAGTTGCATGTTCAGGACGTACCCTCTTGTCAGTTGTTTGTCAGCTGTATCCAGCTAAAAGATAAACCCAAGGTGCTGACTTCTGATGCTGAAAACTTCATTATATTTCCTGAGAATAGCCCAAATAGATCTCTAAGTTCCACATTAGCACTTTATTTTCTGCATCCTAAGAGAAAGCCCCAAACCACGCCACTACCAAGCCGGGGGTGGGGTTCTTTCTCTTGTCAAACCAAAGTTAATTTTTAATGAGGGCATGTGAACTTAAGCACTTGCCAGTTGTCACCCCAGCTCTTGTTATACCCCACACAGCTGAAGGAAGTCAGGAGAATGTAATTTACTAAGTGCTTTGGGATTCTTAGAAATATAAGTCGCTAGAGAGACATTACAATTTTCTAAGTTCATCCTTAAGGGAGTAGTAAGTGAATTTTCCGTGTTGGAGGTGGCTCTGGTGAGGGAAAGCATTTTGCAGCCATCCCCACAGGGTTGTTAATGCATGCTTTTTGCTAACATGCCGTTTCACTGGAATTTTCACCCTTCTGAGCAATCTTGCATATGGATGAAAAGAAGAAAAAGGAACTCAGTGGTACTCGGGGCCCTGGAGGCACCTCAGATGGGCTCTGCTGGGAATACCCGCCTTCCCACGGCAGTGACAGATGAAGCAGCGCAAAGTACAGGGATGAGAGGAAAGAGTCAGAAACGAGAAAAATGGGAGAGAAATTAAAATTTAAAAAACCTCACAGGGGGCCTGAAAGCCAAGGCAGATGGGTAAGGGGGTGAAATCCTCATGTAAGTGTCCTCCCTGTTTCTGCCTTGGATGTTCAGAGCATCAGGGAAGGCTGGAGAGCCATGAAGCTGCCAATCCCACATCAGCACATCCAGTGGGATGGACAGAGATGTGGCCCCAGCTGCCTCTGCTTCCCTCCCTGCAGATGACACCCCACACCCTGCCACAGAGAAGACACCTACCATACCCCAAATGAACAGGGGAACAGCTACAGCTAACACAGGCCTTGGGAGGACAGTGGGACAGAACAGAGGTGCAGAACAAGGGATTTTAGTAGAGAAATTCTGTCAATTTGCAGAACAACTGACTGTTTTTTCTAGGCATTGCCTCTTTGGATAATTCTTTCCAGACCTAATATGCTAATAGGGGCAGGCACAACCTGTCCTGTATCCTCTCGCTGGCCACCACCACATTCCAGCCAAGGACTGGAAAAGCAAAGAAACAAAACCAAAACAGAAACTAAACTGTGTGTTAAGGGGAAAAGAACCCTGCTCCCTGCAGACAATCTCAGGAAGCCATGTGGCACCAGTACAGTAAATAAAAACTGAACACGTGTCCTCTTCTTGGTCCCCTTGGAGACAGTGGCAAGCCAGGGATTAGCAGCATTCATAGTGCTCCTACTGGTTTCCACGATGAGGGACACAGAGGAGACTTGTGTGGTGCCTGGGGAACTGGGGGAGGCAGAACTGGAAGGGACCACAGGGACCCATGAGGGCCCTGGAAGGGAAGGAAGGTGGGCTGCTTTGTTTATTAAATATGAGCCTACAAAACCTGCTTTGGCTTTGGTCTCACCAGATCCCATCGAGGCATAGGATAAATTGCTTGTCCGTGGTGGGAGCAGACCTACAACGATGCCCTCCTGAATAACTCCTCTCTTGTGTTTGGTAGATTTCTATGGCCATGGAAGCCTTCCCATCTCCTTCCCCCATGGCCCAGTAAAAATTTTTCAGTGAAAAATGACCTCACTCTGTATGTTAGATGTGTGGAGAGAGACCCTGGCTCCACCAGACAGTCCCCTGACCACAGCTCACAGCTACTGACCCATTTTGGTGAGCAGGGGAAAGCTGTTTCCCACCAAAAGCAATCAGCAGGAAGAAAAAATTCTGAAAGAATGTTTCCCCAAAGTCCAGCTAACTGCCCAAACCAATTCTCTATCTTCTTGGCAGGAACTCTACATTTTTTAAAAGACATATCTGAAAATTACAGAAAGGCATTGAGTCTCTGCCCATCACATAAATCCACAGCTCCTTCTGAATCATTCAGAACTGTGCTGCCCTGGACTTTGCCAACGCAGTCACACATCTGCACCAAAGTCTAAATAAAATCTGTGTGCAAATCAAAGGAGTAAATTTCATGAGTAACTAGAAATCGTTAGTTTTTGTGGTATGTTTGCAGCTTTTTCTTATTCTAGCACTGTTTCCCGAGCAGACTCTGTAATATTCCACTTCAATCCCTCTAAGCTGCCGGGAGAGCGTGTACTTCGCAATCAAAGTGATTCATGCAATTACATGAGCCAGTGCAGAGTAAGGGAGTGAGAATCCCTAATCTAGAACATTAGCACTTATCTGTTAAATGCTCTTTTTTAGCGTACTGCAGAACCATAATCTCATTCCTTATGTAAGGTTCTTCAGGGACTACTATGACAACAGCAGTGCTGAAAAGCAGCGTAATGAGACACCAGGAGCACTGGGAACAGATCGCTGCAACAGCAGGTCATTACAACAATTTCTTGTCTGACCCCAAAAATAACATCACTTGTGGATGCTTTTTTATTGCTGAAGTTCTTTGTCAATCTGTTTCATTTTTATTAGTGCATTCACGGCGCTGTCTCTCTTCGTACACTGATTATTGACTTGGTCTGCAATATATAACTAAGAATAGAAGTGTGGCTATTCCCAGGGGATGACAAAACTCCTGAAATCATGCCATAAACTTTACAAAGTTTGTTGATCTCTTGGAAAGAGCTTGGAGATGAGCTACCAGAACCACTTGTTGGCGACGAAAATGTTGCTGTGTAGTGAAACAGGTATTGTGGAATTTGTTTCCAGCTTATTACACATGGAAGGTGAAAATTCCTGGTATTAGAGGGCTTAATATCATGTGCTGGTCCAGATCAGTGAAATCCAAACAGAAAATGAGGTTTTAAGAGTTGGAGTAGTTTGCTGAGGGAAGTTGTCTTCATTGTTGTAAGTCAGCGCTTGGTATCTCTTGAGATATGTGCTAGTTTAAAACAAAACTTATCTCTCTACATTTAGGATTCACTAATGAAATTTATGTCTCGATTTGGTAAGAATTCAGACAACAGTGCCTCTTCTAATCCCAAAATCAGCATTTGTGTTTAGACTTTTTAAAACTTAGTTTATTTGACGTCAGAAGAGGCCAGTCATGAGCGTGTGGATGCTGCTGCTCTCCTCACCTGTATCCCATCCTGGGGCAGAAATGCGCTGAGCTCTCAGACAATGCTACAAGTTCCCGCAAGCAGCAGCCCCATGGACATCTCCAAAGGCAATTCTGCGTGTGAGAATTGCGTCTCACAGCCTGAACTGCCTCTCATGTTCTCCACATTACGCAAACCACTGTTCATGTGATCCAGCATCACATCGGGGGTGCCCAGACTTGCTAAGCCACTCACACCTCGGATCCCAGTTGGCTTTTACAGTCTCAGTGAGAGCTGCAGGTATGAAGCCTCCATTTCTCTGCCAGGCTGCTGCTGGTAACCTGAGAAGGTACTGGCCAGCTCCAGCCACATCAGAGAGGGAGGCAGGAAACTTAGAAGTCATTTACAAAAATATTTGCAACTCAAAAAACATAAGTAGTGGTTGCATAAATGCTGGGGACACAAATTAATGTCAGCAGAAATGGTCTCTTCTGCCTCATGTACAGTCCCTAAGAGAGAGAGAGCAAATGACTGAGAAGGGTCTTGGCTGGCTGGCTGTGAAGCCTCCACTTCACCAAACATTAATTATTGACCTAAAGCAGAAATGTTGAGTGAAAGAAGGACTGCATCCCAGTTCAGGGTACAGCTTAGAAATTTATTCTTGAATTACTTGTGTGTTCGAGTTATTTCAGGCACTACAGGCAACTGATTTGAGGTCTTTCATACCTTGGGAGAACATCACATCTAGACTATACATTTTTATATATATCTTACATAAATAAATACATTCTTCCTCCATGAGTCAGCAAACTTTCCCCATTTTGCTGAATCAAGACCATTGTTGGATATACAGTGTGAAAGATTAAACAAATTAGATACTGTCGTTATTCAGAGAGTTTTTAGGGCAAAAAGATAATTCTCCTGTCTCACATTACATGCTTTTTCTCATTTCTTTTATGAGAAAATTATCTTTTTAGATAGAGGATGTATTCACATTCTCAGTCTTCAAAATTCTGTAAACTCTGTAGTGCTTTATCACTTGAACAGGCCAAATAATTATTTTAATGCCTACTCCTAGATAGTGTTCAGTAGACTTGAGGCTTTAAGAAGAACCAGAGAGACCCACCAACTGCACTGAAAGCTAAAAACAGGTATTTCACTCCAGATTCTTAAAGCAGCTCGGGGCTTTTGTATAATCATTGTCATACTGTGTCAAGTCTAAAATATTGTGATTAATTCAGGGTGATGTTTCCTAATTCTGATATTAGAATTTTTATGGTGGAAGATGTTTACTGGATTTGTGAAGGCAATCTGAAAATGGGACTTTTGGAGTTCCCTCTTGGGAAAAAGCCAAACCCTTCCCAAGCACAACCAGAGCTGGAGCTCCACTGCAGCTTTGCCCACAGGTGGCTACACTGGATCCTCCTGCTGGGTGCTCCCATATGGAAGGAAAAAGGTTCTTCTGGGGTAGATTCCTTTACACCAGGGCAGTATCAGGGGTGTCAGTGGACAAGTATTTGTGTGGAGGATTGGGGACGGTACACTGTGCTTATTGTGATAAAGCAAAAGAGGCTGGAGAGTTGTTTCTGCCCTGTGCTCACCCCAGGTGCCCTACGGGGTGCTCTTGGTCCTGTACCAGCAAAGACTGAAAGGATACAGAGAGAAATGTCACATGTTTCAGAATGAATTTGTTCAGTAAAAACCCAACTACGCAAAAACCCTTTTAAACGAAGAAAAGTAATATGAAGCTACTCTTCCAAGTGGATCGAAGAAATAAAAGAACTTCTGAAACTGTGGTGCATTCACGAGATGGGCAATGTGAAGATTTACATTTAAGACGTTGTGGATTTTTACTGCTTTTGCAGTAAACCAATTGTAATGACACTGAAATTCAGAAAGTCCTCTCCTCAACTTTCACCTTTTCTTTAAGAACAGGAATGATATAATCGTAATTGATTAATATTTCATTACAATTTTGTAATCACGCGAAGGCCATATAGAAGTGCAAGGTCTCTTCTGATAGCAAACCAGTTTTAGCACAAGTTGGTAGTAAGACTGTACACATTAGGGTGGCTTCTATTAAGTCTATAGCATCCCCATTGTAATGTATAATGCTGCCCTTCCAGGCTCAGGACTGACAACCTTTCATAAATGATACTTTTTATGTCAAATGGTTTTTACAAGAAATGACTGAGTCGACACAAACCTGCACAAAATTCTTCTCTTCCCCCTTATTATTTCTCCTCAATTTTACAGTGTTTTTAGAAGATCAGGAGGTTTAGAACTGAAAGTGATGATTTGTTTTTAAAAGTTCTGGGCACCTGGAGATTGTGCAAATAATCATTCCTGGCTTCCATTTATTTTTAATTTCTAGGATACAAATAAAATTTAAAACAAGCTAATCCCTTCACCTGATTTAAACTGCCGATGCTTCAGGCAGCAACATGAGTTTACAACAGCTAAGGATACATTCCAGTTATTTTTAATCCTCTCACATCAAAATTGGCTTATCCCAATTTGCTTTTAAAGCATCCTTGGAGTAAGGCTCTATTTACTCAGCCCATATTTGTCTTGGGAGCACTTGTATGAAATAACCGTAAGCACCCAAAAAGGCCACGTTTGTAATGAAAACACCTCCAGACAGACTGACCCCCCGAGGGGAGGCCACTAAGGAATCGATTCGACAGCTCCTGACCGGGACTGAACCGAGGGGGAGCGCGCGAGACACTCGGTGTGTTACTGCTCCCCTGCAGCTGCGCTCAGACTCACCTCAGTCAATGAGGGAGACTGGCTGAGGCTTCAAGGAAATGTGGGCTCTGCAAAGGCTCAGCCTTCCCAGTTGGAGCAAAAATATAAATTGAAAAATCTGGGGGGGAAAGGGACCTACGTGTGAGAGCGGGACACGCTGGAGGAGGGGAGCAGCACAAAGGGCCCAGAGAGATGGAAGTGGGAACAGAGAGGCAGGAAAAGGGACAAAAAGGGAGTTAGGAGGGAGAAGAAAGGGAAAGAGAAGCATAAAGAGCTGGAAAAGTAAGGAAAATAGAGAAGGAAAACAGTGAGAGAAGCAGGGAAGGAAACACTGCTTATGTTTTAGTGATTGAACAGGGCTCTGATGCTCTTCACAGGGGACGGAGGTGCCCAAAGGTACCACCGTTAGTGGTTACGTCTTGGTTTGTGCTAAATTTCAGTGGTGTGCATGTAGAAACAGGAGCTCATTGAGACCATGAGACCATTAGTGCTGGAAGGAGCCAGCAGTGTACTGGGTCTGAAATGGGGCTCCCTGCTCCCGGTGCTCCTTCTTCTCACCATCTTCCCATGGATCTTTGGTGGGAGCCAGCCCTGCTGAAGAAGAGAGCTGTTTTCCTCTTGTGCCCCTGGGTGCCGTGGGAGCCTGGAGGGCTCAGGCCGGGGCAGGAACTGCCTGTGGCAAGGAGGGAAGAACCACAGGAGAACATGAATTCAAAGGGGTTCTGGGCTTCCAGCAGGAGCAGGGATTGGTCCAATTCTTACTGGGACTATGGGGCATGTTTGCTTTGATGTTGCTCTGCCCCAGACAAAATGAGGCGCAGCCTCTGTGTCCCCCCACAGCCATGTCCACAGCTCTGCCATCTGTCAGCAGAGGTTGGATTGGGAGCTGCAGGTGGCGTCTGTTCCAGGGGCAACATCAGACCTGGGTCTGCTGCAGGCCAGGGAGCTTGAGACACACGAGCAGAGGGGACATGGGCACCAGTACAAGCTGGCTCCAGTGGCTGTGGGCTACCACTGCCCCACTGCGGGATGTGCTCTGACCTGCTCTGGATTACCTCCTCCTTCAGCAGGACCTCCTGTGGATCTGCTGTGTGCTGTCCTCGACTTGCTGCGGATTGTCCCCATCATGCTGTTGGATGTCCTCGAGACCTGCTGTGGGGTGTTCCTTCCCCCCCAGCCCTGCTATGAGATGACCCCACGCCGGCCCTGGGACGTTCCCCCAGACGTGCTGTGGGATATTTCCCGCGAAGCCCAGGCCGCCCAGACCCGACGCAGGACGTCCCTATCAGGCTGTGGGATGTTCCTTCAGCCAGCCCCGGGCTGCCCCCATCCCTGCGCGCCGCCCCCGCCCCTCGGCCCGCAGCCGCGCACCTGGGCGCGGTGTGTGCGCACGGCGCCCGCGGCCGCGACGCTGCCGGGCGGGGGTGACTCAGCCCCGGCTTTATAACGCCGGGGCGGCCGCCGAGCCCGGCTCCGCTGCGCCGCACCGCGGCACCGCACCATGCAGAGCCTGCGCGGAGCCCCGCCGGCGCTGCCCCTGCCCCTGCCGCTGCCGCCGCTGCTGCTGCTGCTGCTGCTGCTGCTGGCCGCGGGGCACGGCGCCGTCATCACCGGGGTGAGCGCCGCCGCTCGGCACCGACGGCACCGACGGGAGCCGGCACCGGGCGGGCTGGGGCTGGCCGGGGCTGCGGGGGCGGGAGGGCTCCGCCGCGGCATCGGGGACGGGAGCCGGGGTTTGTTCGCGGGGAGTGATAGCGGGACTGGGGAGAGCCTCCCGGGATAAGACATGCCAGGAGAGAGGGGAGTGCTCTGCCGTGCGGGATGCCCGGGGCTGGTCTCTCTCTGGGTGAGCGGTGCCGAGACTCGGGGTCTGTCCGCAATCGGTGATGCCAGGACGGAGCGGTCTCGAGTGCGGTGACGGATGGCCGGAGCTGGGATAAGTGATAACGAGGACGTGAGAGGGAAAGCCAGGTGATGAGAGATGACAGGGCTTGGGGGTCCGTCTGGGATAAGTGATATCGGGACGTGGCATCTCTCCAGGGGTGAGGGATGCTCGGGGCTGCGGGTCTCTCCTGATTAAGTGGTATCGGAGCCTGGGGGTCTCTCTGCGGAGAGTAATGTCAGGATGTGTCAGTGTCTGCGGTGAGCAATGCCAGGGTCTCTGAGGTGCGGGGATGCCGCAACGTGGGGTCTGTTCCTTTGGGGTGAGGGACGTCTGGACTCGGAGAGGTTGTCTCCAGGCTGGTCCGGGAGTGTGCAGATATTCCTGCTGCTTTTCCAGGGCTGGAGCTGTCTGCTGTCTCCTCTCTCCCCCATGCAGCCCCAGCTGTCCCCAAACCTGCTCTGGGATGGTCTGGCTCAGGGCACTGCGCTGCCCACTGTGCACCCCAAATTCCTCCAGCCCCTCTGTGTATAGGGCAGGATTACAACCCTCATAAAATGCTGCTTTCCTTCTTCTTTCTTTGGCTATGACTGTGCTGCTTTCCCCCCTCAATAGCCACCCCTTGCAAATAAGTCTCTGTTGTCATTGTTTTTAAACTCAAGATTTACTCTGGTTGTGAAAATACTTTTTTCCTAAAGACGTTATTCAACCCAAAGCGTTGCATCACTCTAAAGTAAAATCATTCTTTTAAAGTGTTTGCTTTGGATTAATAACCCAGTGCTTGCATTCCTTTGAGAGCTTACATGTCTTTTGTAACCATCAGAAGTTGCACTCACAGCAGCAGATTTCTCTGTGGCTGTCCAGGCTCCCTGTCCAGATCCCTAAAGTCCATGAAACAGCTCATGGGCATTTCTCTGGAAGTCAGATCAGTTCCCAGGACTGATTATTTTTTTTAGAGCAGAGAATGTGAAGGAATTTTTTAGTATTTGAGGATTTCAAGTTTCTTTTAAGTAGAAACATTCCTAGCAATGGAGGAGAAGTTTATCTGTTATTAGAGTTGTGGCTACACCTTTAAAGCATAATTAATCCATTAAATAAAGTAGTTGTGAGGCACTGAATAATAGATCAAGGACAAAGCAGATTCAAAAAGTAAAAATAGATTAGAACTAGAAAATGTTACTTTATTAACTATTGCAGAGCATTTCTGCTTAAATCACTTTGATGCATTTTTGGCTTTTGATGAATGGGCAAATCTCAGATGAGAGCTGACGTAGGTGTTCCCCAACCTCTGAGCCTGCAAGATGTTTTTCCTTTGCAATTTAAGGACTTTTTAAAAACTTTCCTCACTTCAGTGGTGGTTCCTGTGCTAACAGCAGTTGCCTTTGCAGCTGGCATTTCACCTGGGACATATTCTTGGGCTGATTTTCCAGAAACCGTGTTTAAATGAGGTGCTCATGTGGTGTTCGGAGATTAGGAGTAGCAGCAGGAATCACACATTGCAGATGAGCAGGCTGGAGCGCTTGGGTTGAATATTTTCAATACTCGTCACCCATTTTTTGAAAGGGAGCCTTAAAAGTTCTGCCAGAGGTAAATATGTGCGTGTGAGTTTTAGAAAGAAATTGTTCAGCCTGAACATAGAGACCCTTGCTTGGTGGAACATACTCGGGCGTGTTTTTCAACTGCGTGGCACTTCACCCCAGGACCAGTCCCACAGAGATGGATGGGGTTTGAGATATATAACTGAGGAAAAAAAGGGAGTCGGGGGCTGACAGGTGAGAAACAGCAGAGCCTGTGACTCCAGCTGAGCAGTGGGCACTGGTGTGCCGGGGGCAGCCAAAATCACTGGACCTGCATTTTTATTTGTGACCAGGGCAAAATAAGATCATTAGAGTGCTTTTTTTTTAGAGAGAGGTCAGAAAGTGAACGTTATCTGCCTGGCAGGCAGGAGTCGTGGTTTTATGGCCATATTAGTCTTAGAAGCAAATGCTCTGTGTTTGGGCTTACCTGCAGCACAGAGCTCTGTGTTTAGGAGTTGTTTGATTCACACACACGATTTAATAGTGATCCTAACGCAACAGCTTCTTCCTAAATTACTGGCTGATCTTTAAACATGTATTTTGATCTGGCTTCTGCTGGTCAGTGGAGTATTTACCCAGTGAGTACAGTCTAGTTATTTATCATGTAAATCCCAAGGTGAGATCAGTGAGTTTTTCCCTCAAGAGCATGTTTACTCTGATATGCGTCTTCCCCAGAGCTGTTATCATAATTTACGTACTCTTTATGAGTTTCCCATTTACGTAGTGCTGACCAGTTACTTCGGTCTCTCACTGCTGCTGTCAGACACCAAGAGCAGTGAGTTAATCAAGCTTACATTTGGGGTGTAAGCAGAACCTTTAACTGATGGCATTCCTCACTGGAGAAAGGAGACTGGGTTTTGCATTAAATCCATATAAGCTTTTGATTAAAAATTAACTGAAAGATGTGCAGTAACTTGTTTTCAAACCCTAATATGTCAATTGCTCTTCATGGTTTGTGGTTTTAAAACATACCCACTAGTCTGCATTTTGGTTTTTGCTTATCTAAGCTGTATTGGGTAAGTGGCTAAAATATTTTTTGCCTCCCTTGAAGGGGAATGCTACCACAGCAGCAATTTTTTGGATGTGGACACTTACGCAAAGCTTTTCTTAAGACCTCTTCTAGCTACATGTAATTCTAGATAATAACCACAGAATCCAGATTTAAACTCTTATTTTAGCTACTTCCACTTGGACTTCTCTAACCAAACTATCGTGCAGTTTTGCAAAGGCACTCACAACCATGATATTGTCATGTGAAATTAGAAGGAATAGTTACTTAAAAGTCATTAAATTAATGGATGATTTCCTATCTTATCTCCTCCATAAGACTGGTTAGGTGACTCTTTTTGGGACTCTTTTTGGTGACAAGTTTAGTGCGGTTGCTCCTTGCTCCTGCCTGAGCTCACTCAGGCACCGATCTGGGAGCTGGGAAAGCAAGTGGCACGTGCCATGGTCTATCAGTGCTCAGAAGTTGGGACTATAAATCACTGACAGTCCTGGGTTTGGCCCCGAGCAGCTCTGTGTGTGGTCCTGGCTTTAAACAACCCGCTCTCAACTCCGAAATGTGCCAGCAGCCTCCACGTTCCAATCCATGGGAGACACAAGTATTGCAAATCAGCCTTAAATCTTATTATCCAGCCTTAATGAGCCATGATAACTTATGGGGTGCCAGAGGCAGCTTCTGAGCACCTGATCTGTCCTATTTCTGGACTACAATTATTATTCATTTAATTTGCTTAATGCTGTGTTGAACTCCAGGCCTGCGACCGAGACCAGCAGTGTGGAGGCGGGATGTGCTGTGCCATCAGCCTCTGGATCCGCAGCCTGAGGATGTGCACCCCGATGGGAAACCTGGGAGACGAGTGCCATCCCTTGAGTCACAGAGTGAGTATGTCACCGGGGGGGCTGTGGGGCTGCAGCAGGAATGTCCTGAGCTGTACGTCACATGGCATAAAAACTACAACGTGGTGGAAAGGCAGGGAAACTCCCCATTCCTTACAATATCCAGACACTTGTATCTGTATGGGAACAGCGATGAAGGTACCTACGTAAGGGAGCACATTACTGTCAGAATTATGTTGAAGAGAATCAGAGGATGAAAGCACTTGAAAGCACTACACGCTTCCCAGATTGTTTTCTTATTAGTTTGTTGTAGCTGCTTTGTTTCGTTACGTGATCCAAAACAGTGTTAGCAGTTCCCCAGCCCAGCCTTGCCAATCCTTGCTCGGGTGCTCAGGAACACAGCAAGTGCCACTGACCCCAGTGCCAGTGGACAAGATCCTGTCACAAGCATAAAAACATCACCAGCTAGTGCTGGGACACTTGGTGCACTGAGAAGGTGTTGACACACACTTGGAGTTAACTCCCCACAGGCTCTCTTTGTTTCTATTCTACCTATTAATTTCAAATATCCATGTATGTATACATAAATACACACACACATATCTAACACCAGTTACATACTAGTACATTTTTAGGTGATACACAGTATTATTAATACAATTATTTTAACAAGTACATTTCTTTAAGGCTATATAATTATGTATTTTATATGCAGTCTGAAAAAAGCTGCTTATTTAAAACACAAAAGACTGAATGGGATGGTACCAGGGAGCTTGAGAACCTGGTGGTCTTCAGAGCCATCCTTAGGGAAGAGCACAGCCCAAAGAGTCATCACAAGTGAAAGATACAAGGCAATAAATTCAGATCATAAACGTGCAGCTAGTTAGCTGCCTCTCTCACTGTTTCTTCCAAGGCCTGGCTTCTCAGCTCAGTATCTACAGTTTATTCTCTCAGTTTTAGGAAGTTTAAGGCTCTATTTTATTGCAGTTAAATTTTTAAAACTTCTGCTGTGATATTGGGGACCAAATTGACATTTTTACTATGTAATGTAGCAGGTTTTTCTTGTAAGGGCTTTTTCCATTACCACGGATTAGGATAAGAGAAATTGTCTTCTAGAGGGTTTTATGAACTTATTGTTATTGGGCAATAATTTAAACTGTCTGATATATTTCAAGCTGATTGCTTGCATAATTACAATCAGAGAAGATGCCTGTCCACCCCAAACTTAGTCACCGATGTTTATAAGCTTTATGAGGTTAATTTTAGATTTTTGATTTCTCACTCCACTGCTCTTCCTGGGAAACACAAAGCAAATTGATTTACTGTAGAACGTGGAATGAGGTTATTTTAAGGATGGAGGGTTTGCTCAATGGTTCCTCTCAAGTAAATACTTGTGTAGGGAGCAGCTGGGTGCCCTGATCACCAAAACCTTTCATTTACCTGCAGGACAGGTCAAAAGCAGGCACCACAAATGGCCATGGCACCGCAGGGACCTCCAGAGGAGCCTGGAAATTCCTGGAGAAGATGGTTGGCACTTGGGGTTCTGCTTTCTAGTTTGTTCTCAACAACTAGATGGTGATGGACTGATGCCGTTAGCAGGTCCGGCTGGAATTTCGAGGCAGGGCCTGAGGCAGGGCCAGGCAGGGTTTGCAGGCAGGGCCAGGCAGGTGAGCTTTGGCAGCGTGGGAGTCCTGCTGAAAGGAACATTTCCTTGCAGCAAGTGGAATGTTTTGAATAAATCACCTGAGCTGTTGGAAGGCTGAGAGCTCAGGGTTTGGGGTTTGCTGCAGTGCTGTGTGTGGGCACCCAAAGGAGCGATTCCCACGCGGAGTCCCCAGCACCTGTGGTTGGTGCCTCTCTGCTCACACCGGAGCAGAGGGGCTGTGGTGGGTGGCATGGGGAACCCCACTGCATCCCTTGCACTGGGGCTGCTCTTCAGACAGTGCTGGGCAGGAGGCTGGTGCTGGCACAGGGCACTGCAGGTGATGTGAGCCCTCTGCCCACCCCCTGCCCCCGGCGGGCTGTCACTGGAGTCAGGCTAGTGCTTGGCACCATGCGCGGGGAACTGTGCAGGACTTCCTCAAAGACAAAATTTGTACACTGACACAAGAAAATCTTGAAATATTAAAATTTTAGGCTCCAACCACACAGAAATCTGGAAGTGAGGGAATTAGGGCTGGCTGTCTGGCTGGTAGCAGTGGCTTTGTACCTCTGTGCCTCCTTTGCTGCATCCAGGGAATCCTCAGTGTGTGCTGCCAGCTGGCAGCACCAGAGCTCCCAGACATTTCCCACTGGGCTGTCCTGCTTGGCTCCTGTAAGAAACAGAGCTTGTGACCAAGTTGTTGAAGAGTGTCAGTGCATGTGCACGTCATGGCACAATTAAATTTGTCTAATGTACTCCATATGTACTCCCTGCAGCACAATGTGGCTGGAGGAGGGTGGGATGAAATAAGAAACCTCTGCCCTGTGGTGAAAAGGATCCTGCTCAAAGGGAGGTCAGGCAAGGTGACCTCCAGAAGTCCCTTCCAGCCTGATTACCACGGGATCCCAAGGTTCCCAGGTCCTGCTCTGTGCCATGTGACAAGGCACGACTCAGGATATGCAGAAAGCCCTGCACAGTGGCTGTTAACGTGGTGTTAAAGGCCAGTGCAGTTTCACAACAAACTCCTTTATGAAACAGGAGTAAATGGAGAACATGTGTCACAGATGCAGATTTACACAGCAACAGGGCTGTTAACATCCTGCTCTTAACCGTGGCTTGACCAGGGTGTACAACAGGGTTGGCTTTGCCATCTGCTCTGTGCTGCAGCTCGTGGGGATCTCTGGCTGTGGAGAGAGGGAATTAGGCAGCATTCCCCATAGCCCCACTATTCCTCCCATCCCATCCCCCCAGCCACCAGTGCTGTGGTTCTCCCTGTCACTGACGTCCTTGCTTTGTCCCCAGGTCCCCTTCTCCGGGCGGCGGATGCACCACACCTGCCCGTGCCTCCCGGGCCTGGCCTGCATGAGGACTTCTCCCAGCAGGTTCAAATGTTTACCGGACTTCAGAAAAGAAGACATCTTTTTTTAGCAGGAGCTGTTCTGCACCAGAAAGAGCCACTCGGTATTTTCGTTCTCTCGTTATTGTGACAAAAAAGGGCCAGCCAGGGGAAGCCCTTCACCATATTTTCCTGCCTCACCAACATCAGCTGGAGATGAGACATTGCTGTTGTGGCCAAGGTTTTCAGGAGGGACTCGCAGTGGAGGATGCTTTCATTTTGGGGTAGCAAAATGACATCTGCTAGAGCAAAACTCTTTCTGACGGCAGGGGCTTGACCATTCCTGAATCATTTTGTAGTCTTCATGGGCCAGTTTAACCCCAGAATGAAAAAATCCAAGTTTATTGCCAGTTTTGGAAAAATCTGGCCACATTTTTACACTTTGGAATACCTGAATTGAACTGAGAGTTGGATAACTGAGTAGTGTGAAGAACATGACAATTGCCAAAAGAACTGTATTTACATTGCATTTCATATCATTATTAATATAATTTTATTTGTAAGTTAGGCGCACATCTAGGGTAAAGGTTTAACCAATAGATGTAGTTTTTACACTTTTAAAAAGTGGCAGGTGGAACCAAAGCATTTCAACATTCAAGAGCATTAAAAGATTTTGTTATTTTAGTATTCTAAGATGAGAAGTTGTTACTTGAATTGGTGTAAAACTACCTGATCATCTCAAACTATGTATTAAGATGTAGTTTATATTAAAGAAAATGAGGTTTATTGTAATGGGCTGCCTGACTTCTTGTATATGTATCAAATTTGCTGTGTAAAAATTCTGTATCAGAATAATGGCAGTGTATGATTTGACTTATTTTAATATTATAACATTATTTTGTCACTGTGGTTTTTTGTTTTTATTCAGTGTAATCTGTTATCCCACACTTGATTTCACCCAAGCTAGCAGAGCTCCTTGTGGATAGCTTAGCAAAAGATTATGTGCCTCTGGCTGCTTCTTGGGAAATTTGGAGTTTACAAGGCATGAACTCCTCAATCAAGCTGCAGTCTCAGAATTTGGAGGAATCTTGGTGTAAATAATACGAGAGGTTTTTCTTGGCTCATGCCTCAAAGGATCAACTTTAGCCCAGCAAACATAAGATTTGTGGGTTTTCTATGAAATACTGTGTGACTTCATATTTACTTGCCAGTCCCCAGAGCTGGAATTCCAATAGTTTGTGTGAGATTCACACGTTTCTTGCTCTCAGACATGCAAACATATGCTGGAACTGGAAAAGTGAAGGCATTCATGTTTCAACAATCAGTGCTTTGCTACTGGTGGAGATGGGTAGGTTGGAGAACTGAGCACGCTGTATCCAGGCCAGACCTGTGTTACTTAGAGGAGAAACATCCCTGTGAGTTACCAGGCACCTTCTACTGGGCCCCACAACCTTCCTCGGGAGACAGAAAAGAATAACTGGATCAGTTATTGCCAGATCCTCATGGATCCTGTACATATTAGGAAAATAAAAGTCTTGAGAGAGATTGCATCCTCCTGGCTCAAGACAGCCCATCCCCAGGGTACCCTCTCCAATGCCTCTGTATTTTGTCTCCCCCTTTACAGTGGGGATACAGCAGCTGTGCAAGTGGCAGCAGAAGAGAAAAATACTGACGTGCCACTAAAAGGTAATATTACATGTGGTTTGCATTAATGTGATCAGGTACAAAGTGCCTGTATTAGATCTGAAGTCTCAGAGGGGCTCAACACTAGCCCAAAGGGCTGGTGAAAGGCCAAATCATTCCCACGCACTGCAGAAATTCCCATAACCTGGATTAAAAACCAAACTCCAAGGCTGATCCTACCACCGTCACTAAATAGGGGGGCTCCCCAAACACCCCGTGCACCCACAAAGTCTGGGCTTGCAGAGGAGGAACACAATGGGTGTCTGGGGGTTACTTTTCTGTCCATGTCTGTCCCTACAAAATAAGCTCAAAATCATGGACTTCAATTTACACAAAATCAAGAAGAAAAATAGGAGCAGTCCAAATGTGCATGTGTCCCATCTCCTGCTCCATTTTTTTTAATCAGAGCACAAAAAATGAACCATAGCAGGAAACAGTAGCCCTGCTCCTCATCTCCTGCTGGCATAATTCACCAGTGACTCCACTGAAGGCAGTAATCCTGGTTTATATCATTGTCAATGAGTGGACAATTATATCTAAGGACTGCCTCAGACCTGCCAAACTGAAATCCTAGGAGAGTATATCAGACAAGAGCAGAGCAACTTTGTAGTTGTAATTTGTGCCGATTAACTTGTGGGATTAAGCATTTATCTGGGTAATGAGAACAGCCCCAATTACATGAGTTCAAAGTTCACACCATCTATAGCAAGTGGAAGTTCTCATGTCCTGCAGACACTCCTGGACAGGGTATTTGGATGGTGCAGCTTTGAGAGAAGCATTATCCCATACTTGTCCTTGAGGGGCTTCTCCACACCTTCCCTAATGATGTAGGGGAGATAAAGTCAAAACCTCACTGTCCTACATCCCCACTATATTCACTTGGCAACAATTATTACGACTCTCCTTTTAGTAATTTAATTTCCATTAATTGACACTCACAATGGAGGTTAGTTGATTTGAGAGAATCATTCTGGAAGGAAGATTAAGCTTTTTGCATCCCCGTTATTTCCTAAACTCTGCCCTAATCAATTATCTTTTCTCCCACCCTAGGGGAGGTTTCCTCTCCCAAGCACATCTGCAAAGTCCCTTTAATTTCTTTCTGCAGTGGAAGGGGCTGAGAGGGCACCCTCTACTTTTGCTTTACACTGATAATAGGCAAACCAGTGACCACGAGTATTTCCAAATGTGAATGGCCATGCATTCCCTCCTGCTTTTCCCTGCAGCCAGCTTTTGTCTTGAGGAGCACAGCAAATGACTCAAGATGACCCATGGAAAAGGTGGCCAGCCTCAAACCAGCCCTGCCACGAAAAGTTTCCTGCAGCCCCCTGTGCTGCTCAGTTTGCGCCAGAATCATCCTGGAAATTATCTCAGGCCAGGGACAGCTTCCTCACCCACCTTGGAGCAAGGGAAGGGGACAGGCCCTTGCAGGAGAAATCAGATGAGAAAACAGAACAGAACTTGTGCAGCCCTGGAACCTCCTAGGTGCACAGAAGAAGCCTCATTCCCCAGTACATACTGCTTGTGAAGAGAGAGACTGGTTTAAACACTTCCCTTTATTCACTCCACTTAGGAGATCTGTGCCAACGTGTGTTTTAACTTTATTAATATTGCAGCAATTTCATTAATGATTAATAGAAATATGTGCATTAATTTTTAATATTATATGAATATTGATATTATAGACATGCTATAAAATAATGTTGATACCCCACCACACTGGAGAAGTTTCCATGTTTATTGCCAGATTTTGGGTTAGCAGAGAGCCCTTGCAGGAAAGGGCACCACCACATATAGTGAGTTGCTGCCTTAATTTGATTACATGCTTGTTAGGAAAGGGGAAGCAAGGTGTTTGGGGTTTGAGGGTGCACAGCTGGCTGAGCCAGCACACACCTGTGAGCCCGGGGGACTTCAGGGAAGGCTCTGCTGCTGAGCACCAGAAAGCCCAGCTGAAACTCTGCTTCATCTGCATCTTCCTGCCCACAATTCACCCCTGGGCAATTCTGCCACTTTAAAAAACAACATTACAAGTCTTTGAGGAGGAGGGGACACAAAAGTAAATTATTCTGGTTGTGTGGCAGGGGGAGGGGACTCAAATCTGGATGGGTCTATACAGAAAAGACAGGTCACCCTAACCAAATCCTGGTTTTACAGAACCAGTAATTGAAAGGAGATTAGTTGGCTGAAGGTTACCATGGTGTTTGAGATGTTAAAAGGGAATAATGTATACCTCTATGGAGAACATTTTAAGATAAGAGATGTGATTATTCTTTTTATTTTTAGTTTGTAGTGGTGTGGGAAACGTGTGACCCCAAAACTCTAATGTGTTTGATGATCATATAACATTCCTCATCGAGAGGTACCTGCTAAATTTCCTCATCAGCGCAACCCACCAAACCAAAGGATGATACCAGCAAGTGTGACCCCAGACTGAGGTCCTTGCCAGTGCCCCCCCATGCCCCAGTAGCTCTGGGATTAGTTGTTTCTGCACAGATGGATATTCAAAAGAAACAGAAGGTGCTAAGAATCCCTTGATTTAAACAAGATGTCTCAGGAATTTGATCTTGACAATGTGTAACATGTTTTCCAGAAGGAATTAGAAAATTGCAGGAAGAGAATAGACTGTGCAAATGCAAGAGGATTTTGATAACAGCAAAATCAATGTGTGTTTCTCTGTTAGAAAGATATGAAATGGCAAACCAGCAGGGGTACAGTCGTTAGATTAATCAATAATTCTGAGCACAGGAATGGAGATGAGTTTAATGCACATCAGCAAATCACCTATGGCTTCTCAAGGAGAGTCTTGAGTGCAGGCAGACCCAGCCCAGCACAGAAGGACACATTCCAATGATTTGGCAGGGCAAGTGCCCCCATATGACACGTCTGCCTTGGAAGATGGTGGCAGCCTTTGGGTCACTCTGCCTGGTCATCGGGGCTGGGAAAGGCTGGATGTGAAGGGCTGAAGCTGAGTAATCCTGGTGCACTGGAGGGAGGAGGATGGATGGCAGCTTGTTTTGTGACAAGGAGTACAATGCAGGCTGACAGCAAAGTGTGCAGGAGAGGAGGAAAGAGCAATATAACCATAGGGCACACCTGTAAACACCCCTGCGGCAGGGGTTTCCCAAAACCTTGAGTGTGAGCAGCTTAGTGGGGTAGAAAATGAAGGCATGCACAGTGTCAAAAGGACAGAAAGTCTCCTGTGCAAAACCCAATTTACCTGGCAAGTTCTGTGCATGTTAATTGTGTGCCTGGAGTGCCCAGAGCATTCCAGACTGACACTCCACTGTACCGTGGCACCAGGTATCAGCGTGTTACAGGCATATCCCTGCCCCCAGAAGTTTACAAATCTCACAGACCATATAAAGCAAGTGTCTGTGCTGTACTCAGCGAGCACCTGCATCGTTGCAGCCTGAGCTAGCCTGGGATGCAATGCTGTCCTTGCACTGCATCCCAGCACACGGTATAGGAAGGATGGGCTTTGGAGCTCTGCACTGCTCTGCTTGGGCAGTGTATCTCTTCCTGGGCTGGGAATTTCACCAGGTCTCCCGAACTCCGGTATCGTGCCTTCACCACAGCATTGTAACACATGGAAAGGATTCAATCTGCTCTTAAGTGTAATGTGGCTTTGTAAATCCCAAGGCTGTAATGCAGTGCAGAAGCAGACTGAAAATATGGCCTGGTTTCAGCCCAGCAAGCAGGGCTGGGTCCTCTTTATTTACTTTTTCTCTTGCACATGTGAGTGCCCCCATGTCATTTCACGCAGAGATTTGTGGCTCTATCACCGCGAATGGGAGGATGTGGCTCTTGCTGCAAGGAATATGCAAACCAGCAAAGCTGATATTAATTCCAGGGGTTGCAGGATTCACCCTTTATTTACTCCTCCAGGCTACATGGGAGCCCAGGCAGCAGAGCACACCTCTAACCTCTTCCATGGGACCTGCCAGAAGGGCCAGCTCAGGGAAAGGCACCAGTGAGGCAGCTGCCAACACTCTCACTCTTTCCAAAAATTTCACTGCATCCTGTCAAATTAGTAGGTTTTTAATTTTTTCCTCTCCAATTTCTTTTCTCACATGGATGAAACCTTGACAGAAAGGTTCCCCATCCCTTCAAATCCAACAGCAAAACTTCCTGACGGTGGTGGCATCATAATTTCAGCTCCCTCCTCACCCTTTTATTAAACTCCCCAAAGTTGCTAACAAACCATTCACACAATGCAACAGAGCCTTCAACTATTTGGATTGGGTTTACATCAGCACTTAGGCTCAGACAGATATTGCACAAACAGTAAGAAAGAGTCTGTCTTGCTGAGAGTTTGGATCTATTGGGGAGGAAAATCATCGCCAACTCCTCTGTTCCCACTGGCAGCTCTGTGGCATGTCCTGCAGAGCCCTGTTTCTGCAGCTTCTCTCATTGCCCTTCCAGGAAGTACTTTGGTGATGCTCAGCCCAAACATGTCCCTCCTTTCACACCATGGCTCTGCTTTACCTCTGCCTGTGATGCTGCTGGTTCCTTGGCTCGGGTGCCCATGTTCTCCCCCCCGTAGTCACTGCAGCTTGGCTGAACATATTGCCTCTTCATCTGCCTTCCTCCACACCCAGATGTCTCCTGGGGCCCTGCTGGAACTGGCTCCCAGGGGCAGCTCGGCCCTGTGGGCACCCAGAGCTGGTCTCTCTGCCCCAGGGCCACTGCAGCCCTGTGGCACCCAGGGGACTGTCCCCTCGCCCTTGGCACAGCACATTGAGGGACCTGCTGTGTAGTGGGAGTGTGCAAGGCCTAATGAGGGAGGGAAAGGAAAAGAAAAGGAGAAAGCCCAGTTGATTTACTTGACTATCAAGCTACTGAATGGTTTCCTTTCCATCACCCTCCTGCAAGTGCTCAGTGACAGATGGGGACAGATTGAGTGGTTCGCTGCAGTGAGGTAATATTCCACTAAATCATTCCTCTTTCTCTCACTGTCAGAAAGCACCCAGACTTCAGCCCTTCCTCTGAATCTTCCTGTGTTTCCCTCTTTAATGACAAAGCCATTTTAGCTCTACCTCTGCTAAAATTTCTGAGAGAAGCAAGCACTGCTGTTTATACGCTATGATAAAATGGGTGTTGTAAAACAGTGAGCAAAAGGAAGGAGTGAATCACCCTGAGACAAAGAGGGTTCTGGTGCCCTGATTTCTTTTTCTTGCCTGTGTGCTGAGGCTGAGCCCCAGACCCCAGCACAGGGACCCTGGCTGGGCAGGCAGCAGGCTCCGGGCAGGTGTGCCGTGGGCAGGAGCGCAGGCTCACACTGCACGTCTCACAGATGGAGGATCCATTTATTCTCTGGATGATTTGTTCCAATGGTTAATCATCCTCACACAAACACAGAATTATTTCTTTAATGACATACCAGTAAATAACATTCAGAAACATTAGGATGGGCTTTCTCTCCACTGGGCAATCTCTTCTTTCTGCCTACTCTATGAATGCCATGATGACTGCCTAAAATTAGCTGTGACTTCACAGCTTCCCTGTGCCCTTGCAAGACAAGCTTTGAACTTGAAAGCCTCCTACACAAAGTGCTTTGCGCTATCAACCTGGTCACGGCAGACGTGAAAAATGCGGCACTCAAGACAGTGGCCTTCCAATAAATACGTCCACAGCACAGCCATGCATGACTTGGATCAAAGACAGAGTGCAAGTACTGAGGTCATTAAACATGAATAGAAATACAGAAATGCAACAGCTTGCGTGAAAGGCTGAGCTTGACTTTAAAGTTAAGTGATGAAAGCTCATGTAGTTAGCGATTGTTCACCTGTGATAATGCTCTTGCCATCAGTGGTTCTGTGTGTTACACAGGTGAATAACTAATAATTCTTGGGATAAAGCATCGAGGTGTGGGGCAGTTAATGACTTGTACCAAGTGAAAACAGGCTCAGAGATGTTCAGCATCAGCAGCTCTAGGGAAGGTCAGAGTGCCACAGATGTCAAGTTGGAAAATCAGCTCCTGGTCACCAGTTCTACAACCAATGGATGAGTAAGGATTTACCCCACACAAGGTCCTTCAGGAATGACATGGCATCAGAGGTCACCAGCAAAAAAGGAGGTTTGGGGTAAGATGTCCATAGGCACAGCCCCAACCCAGCACGACTTGGCACCAGCTTTTAGGAGACTATCTTCATTGATGGTCTTTCTCGAATGGCTACATTTCTTCAACACGTCACATATTTTTTAATATTCTGAAGCATAAGAACATCGTAGCATGCAAAATGCTTCCTGGTTCCTATCACAATAGAGTTAATTATAGCCTGTGCAGTGTTTTGAGCAACTACAAAGGAAGCTGTGCTAAAAATGATGACTTTAGGAAACCTCTATTAGAAAACAGCCCCCCTGCCATGTTTCTAATAATTTTTTGATTTGCAGCATAACTATCTAATAAGGTTTCTGGGGTATTCTGATACTGTGTGGAACGATCCAATCTGCAGCCTGAGCTAATGAAGTGATACTTAGCATTGCATTCTGCCAATATGTGATAGTTATTCTGGAGCCACGTCCCTCAGGGTGGTTTGTTGGCAGTTCTGAGCAAGTGCAGGTGCCTCTAAAGAGCAAGGTGACTGCGCTTAATCATGTGGGGTAGGTGGCAGAGGTCCAGCCAAACTCCATGCATCCTCTTCTGGGAAGAGAGGGCAAATGCCAGCTTTGCTATCCTTTGAGCTCTGCACAATGTGTCCCAGGGCAGTCCCACAGCATATGGCAGAGCAGCCTTCTGAAGATGTAGCTGCACCACATCCAGGTAGAGCCTCAGGAAAGAACTGTTGCTATCAGACTAAGTCAAATTCCTGCCCTTTTCCTCGAGGCTACTGGCTTTGCACCATTTTGGGAGGCAGCTTTGCATCCTCTCTGCAGACTGGTATTGGAAAAGCAAATGATGACAGCATGTAGGCTACACATCCCCTACTCATTCTCCACCTCTAGGTCTCTGAATGAGACCTTTACCCAACAACATAATTTGGCTGAAGCCAAATATTTCAGCTCCTTTCCTAGCAAACTCTTTCCAAATCTAACAGCAGAGCTACAAGCACCTCAGAGTACTGCAGGCACTGAGTGCTGTAAATCAGAGATCATCTTAGCTGCTAACTGGGATTTCAGACCAGTGTCATTTTTCAAGCTGGCCTGACATTTAAGTCTGTACTAAAAACCTCCCCTGACTTCAAGATTTTGACTGGTAACACTTGTAAGGAACGTGTTAAATACCTGGTGAGTGAGTGAAGATGCCAGCAGCAATCAAGATTTTTCCGGAGCAGCTCTCAGCACAACTGCAATCCCTCACCACAGATATGCAGAAGCAGCACGCTGTGACCTCTGAGCCAGACTGTGAAGAATCTCTGGGGGAGATGATATTGGTATTTCCTGTAGTACTCAGCACTTGCGGTGCCCAGAATATGGGAAACTATCATGCAGCTGCCTGGAGAGGTAGGGAGAAGACTGAATGTACACTCTGGTCAAGCACAGGTTGATGGAAGAGCTGGGAGAGCCCCACTGCTGTGCAGCGTACCAAACCTTCCAAGCACGTTGTGTTTTGGTCAGTGGGGATGGGGACGGGGGTTCAAACCATCTGAGTTTTTGCAAGTGAGCCCAGGACTTGTACAGGCAGCAATAGCTTCTGACGTGGGGTAATTATTAACGCCCAGCTCTCACTGAGTCTCAGTCACTGGCTGTTCTGAGTGAGACCGAAAGCACTCTGGTTTTTGCGGGAGGGAGGATTTACAGCCACACCTCACAGTCCCAACAGCAGCAGCCATGTCTCCCTGTGCTCATTCCATTCTCCCCAACATTATTTCTCTCTTTTTGTTTTTTTAATCCGGAGCTGGTTTTCATCCTCCCCGACACCCCTTCTCTGATCTTGGTCAAAGCATTTAATCTCTGTGACCCACTTTCCCCATATGCAGAGTAAAGGCTGCTATGAGAACATTAATGCTGTGATTTGGAAGTACTTTTTTTTTTTTTTTCCTTTTTTCCCCCCTCATTTTCTTGTATTTCCTCAGATTTCAGAAGAAATATTTATCCCCTGGTGCTTCTCCAGCCCCTTCTGCTTTTCCCTACTTTCTTGGTGCACTCTCAGCCAGCAAAGGGGTGTTTGTTGGTGTGCTGGCACCAAGTACTCTTTAATTTTCTGCCATGTCCTTGATACTTGGTTTCACATCTTTTGGAATTAAGCCCTATTGTACAACACCCATCTAAACCCCGAATTAAAGCTACTGGAGTTCCTTCTCTTTTGTACTACCACAGCCAGGATCATAATCTGACTGACATTACAAATACCTAAAGTATAAAATTAACTTCAAACATTAACTTCAAACAGCACTGATTTTGCCCTCAGAGTATATCAGAAGTCCCGAGACAGCCCTGGAAGCTGTGTGCAAGCAAAAGGCGTGGTATATAGATAATTTTTTTTTTTTGTATGCTTGTGCTGTAGCAAGGCTGGGTCTGGCTGCCACTGATGGGTGATAGCAAAGCACCAGTTATCTTCACCAGATAAGAACCAACTCACCCATCTCGTGAGGCCACCACTGAGCTGGGGGATGCCTCTGCACAGAGGATGGTATTCAATACAGAAGCACTGCTTGATAAGCCAAGTCTAAATAAAACCATCAAGTCACCCAAAGGTGAGTTTTCATCCCCCGCATATATGACTGACTCTACAACTTGTGCTCAATTTTTCTAGAAGTGAAAAATCTGGTTCTTGCAGCTTTTAAGGAGGTTTTAAAATAACTATTTTCCCATCTCTGTGGTTTAAATAGAATCATAACCATACTACTTATAGCCTGGAAGAGAGAGAGGATGCCAAAATATCAGACATTTTTAATAGAGTAAAGAGAAAGAAAATATTGGCTTGGTTACCAGCAGGATTAGGAAAAAGATGGCAAAAGATCTGAGCTACAGATCACAGTTCTAGGCCCTTACTACGTAGGCAGTTTCTGAGGGAAATATGAGATATGAGAAAAGTTTCAAAAGTTGGAACCCTGCAGAAAAGACCTAAAAGTAAATCAGGGGTGTAAAGCATACTTGGAACACAATTCCCAGCAATAGCATCCATGCCTTGCCGCACAGCCCTACCCCATTACTCTCCAAGACTCACTAAGCTATCATCTGATATTCCAGCTTGAAAATGTAATTAGCACTGATAACCAGCTGCTGCTGTGATCTGAAGTATGTGACAGCTTTCCTTCTGTACCCAGGTGCATTTTCAAAGTGCTTTAGAAATGATCTTTATGTCTCTCTTTGTTTTAAAGATACCCCATCCATGGTCCTATTTCTTAGCCCAGTTCTGGCAGCATTGGTACTGCAACTGTACCAAAAAACTCAAATTGCAACCTTCTCCTTATGCCCTGCAGGAAATGCTGCCTCTCTGGTATCCAAATCCGAGTTGAGCGTGGAAAACAAGGGTTAAACCAAACCAGGAACCCCACATTTCATTCCCTGTCTCAGTCTGAAGCTGCCACCTTTGTCCTCTTCTGATCTGCCATGTCTCTTTTGTGCTCCCTTCATAGTCACAGGACAATTATTTCTCAGATGATGTCTACCAATTTTAGACTACTCTCTACAGAAATACTTGGCAGATGTAGATTTCTTCATGTAAACTGAGGCTATATCCCTGCCATTTTGCGTGAGACTTGCCCCAGCACATGTTTGTTAAATGTTACATGATCCATCAGAAAGGGAAGCACCTCAGGGACAGCTTCCTCTGAGACAGCTAAGAAGTTGTGCCAGGATCCTGCCATCAGGTTACTGGTTAAAATACTTGCAGAGAAGTTTTTGTAGAACAACAGAGCAGGTTAAAATGCCATGCTTAATAAATGTAAGCTTCCCACTACGAATATAGTTTATAAATGAGTATGGTATTGACCAAGCCACAGTGTTAAAAAACTGCTTTGCCAACTAAAATTAGCGATCCACAATTACACACTCTTTCCTATCATTAACAGAAGAGCAATTAGCTACAACAGAAATTTGGTTTCAGCAGACACAAAGAATTGTGCTCTTTAAACCTGTTGCCCATCATGAATTTAAGTCTTCTTAAAAATAGCTTTAGTCACTTTTATTGGTATAAACACCTAAATTGAGATCTAACAGCAAATAAGGATTGTGCTTGTCCATAATAACCTTAGCTGTGAAATCTACTCAGACACAAGACATACAACCTTCCACATACACAAGTTATTTGTCAGCAAAGCAGAATGCTGCCATTCTGAAACAATTACATACAGTAAAGGTTTTCAATATTTTATTAAAGAAAACAGTCAAAATGTACAAGTATTACCCAGGTTTGTAGATAACTTCCTATAAAGGCAGTAAAATATGAATTTCAATCTAGGTTTTAAAAACTGCTATAGTTGCTTATTTTTAAAGTTGGTATTTTAAAATCACATTTCACAAATAGTTCTGAAATATTACCAAATGAATAGTGCAACAAGAAAAATTGAAATTAGTTCTACACTGTTTGTATGTCAAGCAAAAGTTATAACTAACTGCTTCAAATACTCAAACCATTTGAGAATGAATGAACCCAACAGCTCCCACCAAAACTGACTTCTGACCACATTAGGAACGTCCTCTTCATGTTCTTCACTTACTTAAAATCAAATTATAATAAAACAACACCTCTTGAGGTCATCAAAAATAACTTTAGTATAAAATTGTCTTGGCCCTTATCAAATATTACATGAGTAAAATTGTTAAGCCTTTATCAAAACAGACAGGAATAGGGAAACAAAAAAAATGTCATGGCCTTAATCCATATCTGTTGGAATCATGTTTAGAAACGTTAGAAGCAAGACCAGAAACTCGGAGCCCTGTTTTGTTTTTAAAAACCACACAATCACAAAGAAAAAAACAGCTTCTTACTGCCTAAGGTTTGGGGGTGTTCTGCTCAAGTACCTGTTCCCATAGACAGCAACCTGTTATGTTCTGAAGAGAGCATACACAAAATATAGAAAAATAAATAAAATAGCTTCTTACAGCCTAAGGTTTGGGTGCTGGGTGGTGGTTTAGTATGTCCCCCACAGGTCACACTCTCTTGAGCTCATATGCAGAAATATGGAAATTTATATCCATCTTTCTTTTTTGAGAAAGAGAAAAGCCCCCCTACATCCCAAAGCTCTTGAGATCGCAAAGGATGGTGCCCTGGGTGCTCTGGATGCTTTGGCAGCATGGGAAGTGGGCTCGGAGACAGACCCTGAGCTCCTTGTTGAAGATGAAGCAGAGGATCGGGTTGACCCCTGCCTGAGCAAACGTCATCCAGACGGAGGTGGTCAGGTACACCTGGGGGATGGAGCTGGCCTTAATGAAGACCCGCAGGTAGCAGGCCACAATGTAGGGGGACCAGAGCAGCAGGAAGAGCAAGGTGATCATGTAGAACATCTTGCAGAGCCTTTTCTCCATCTTAAACTCCTCCAGCACCAGCAGCCTCTTGATCTGGCTGTGGGTAGCCTGCCTTATGCCCACAAGGGTGGGCGGCGTGGGCCCCCTGCCAAAGCCAGCCGTCCAGTTCGCAGCCGCTTGGCCGGTGGCTCCCGGCCCGTGGAAGGTCCAGTTCTGGCTGATGGCCGGTACCAGCTGGGCCGGCTTCATCTTGCGGTGGCCGTGGATGAAGAAGAGCAGCTTGATGTAGACCAGGTGGGTGGCGGCAATGACGGCCGCCAGCATGAGCATGAAGCCCAGCGTGTCATTGGCCTTGACGTAGCGGTGCTCGAAGATGCACTGTTCCTCCTCCCGGATGAATTTGTAGGTGCCCACGTCAAAGACGGGGGGAAAGGCCATGGCCATGGAGAGGGTCCACACCATGCACACCACAGCCAGGCAGGTCCAGCCTGTCATGCGCTTGGCGTAGAAGCGGTGGTGGGCGATGGCCATGTAGCGTGTGACCCCCACGCAGAAGAGCAGGAAGGCGGCGTGGAAGCAGAAGAGCACGGCCAGGAAGGCCAGCACCTTGCAACTGAGGGGCCCGTGGGGCCAGGCGGCCCCGCTGCGCACCGACAGCATGACGAAGGGGAAGCAGGCGAGCGAGCGGAGCCCGTCGGCCAGGCAGAGGTCCAGCAGCAGGTAGTAGGGCGCGCGGTGCAGGTGCCGGTCCTTGAGGATGAGCCAGGCGAAGAGCACGTTGCCGGCCAGGCTGACGCAGAGGATCAGCCCCAGCGTGGCGAGCTTCAGCCCGGAGGCGCTCAGCAGGCCGCCGGCGCTGGGCAGGTGCGGGCTGCTGCTGCTCCCCAGCTCGCTGCTGTTCGCCATCGGGTCCTTCCTCCTCCTCCTCCACTCCTCCTCCTCCGCGCGGGCAGGGCCGGGGGCTTAGGGCCGGGGGCTCAGCGCCGCGGCAGCGCGCCGGGGCCGAGGGCCGCGCCGCCCGGCGCCCCCATGCCCGCAGCCGCCGCCGCGCTGCCGCCGCCGCCGCCGCCCCGGCCGCCCCGGCGAGGCGGGGCGCTGCCGCCGCGCTCCCCGCGGGCCATGCGGCTCCCGCGCCCGCGCTAGCTCCGCGCCCGCCGCCGCCGCCGCCCCGGGGGCATCGGGGATGCGCTGGGGGGGATAGGGGGGCGCGGAGCGCAGCGGAGCCTCCCCTTACCGCCGGCAGCTGCTCCTCCGCGCCGGGCGAGGGGCCGACCGAGCCTGCGCACAGCGGCGGCGGCGGCTCTGCCCAGCTCCCGCTGAGGACAATGGGGTAAATCCCCCTCCCTCTCTCCCTCCTTTTTCCCTTCCCTCCTCCTCCTGCTGCTCCTCCGTCCCTCCGCCCACGCCTCCGCCCCCCGCGCAGCCCGGCCCCTGCGGAGCGCGGGGCTGAGCCAGGCGCGCAGCGGCGCGGAGCGGCGCGGAGGTCCCGCTGCCGCAGCGGGGATGGGAGCGGGGCCGGGCTGGGTGGAGTGGAGCCGCCCGCAGCCGGACCCCCGGCCCCCGCCCTTCTCCCGCCGGGGGCGAGTGCTGGGAGGGGGCTCGGGGACAGCCTCGGGGTGTGGTGTGGTGCGGTGGGGTGAGGTGAGGTGAGGTGTCCGGCCGCAGCGGCCGTCTCGGGGATCCCCTGCATCCCCTTCTGGCGGCGCAGGGGAGGGTGATGCTGTTCACAGCTGATGGAGACAGTGTACCCGGGCGTAAGACAGGTGTGTGTGTATGTGCCCCTATACACACGTCTTGGTACCTTTGGCATATGTATTGGTTCAGGACAGCCACACATTAGTGATACACCCGTGTTACAGTCACCAGTGTGCTTCTGCTAGATTTGGGCGTGCTAAATGGCCATTTAACTTCCTGCTCACAAGGGAGGCAAGTCCAGCAGCACCTGTTGCAGTGCAGCATCCGGGTGCGGTGTCCCTTGCTGGGCAGGGGGGTTTGCAGGGGAAGGAGGCTTACAGCAAGCTTGCAAGGCAAATGTTTCAGTGTGAACATCAAAGAAAAAGAGCCTCTGCAAGTCGGGAGCCTGACATCTGGGTTACTAGTGGAACCTGTCATTTGGGGTCTGACTAGGGTTCCTAAGAGAGTCAAAGAGGATGCTCTCCATGTTTCTGTGTTGTTCAGGGGCTTACCAGCTCCCAGGCTCAGTTACACAGGACCCACGGAGGGCTGGGCAGTTTTTGTGAGCTGGATAAACTACATTTGACCCGACCAGCACAGAGCACCTGCTGATGCACCTGTGCCGCTGGTGCAGTTTTATAATGGGCAGTTTAATGTAGGCCAGTGAGACACAGATCCTTGTCCTCTCTTTCCCTCTTTGCCATCCTTGTGTATGTAGGGCAAGGCCTCTCTGCGTGCCTTGTAAGGCACGCACCAACGCACGGCCCTGGGCTCACTGGAGATGCTAATGCAATTATCGTACTATTACTGAGTTTCCTTCATGGCCTCTTGTGAAGGACATGTCTGAAATCCTTTTTGAGCATTCTATTAAAAGCCATCAGTAAATTCATCATTATTCCAGAAACTGTAGCAATTAAATCATCTGCATCAGCCCCAAAAGCGAAGGTTGGTGGAGCATCTTTTGGGCAGATCTTTCTGGCTGGTTTCAGAAAGTCCCTCTGCATGTAGCAGGGACCAGGCTCTGACCCTGATCGTGCCACCAGACGTCCAGAGCAGCTCTCCTGAACTCCTGGCACTTTAACAGTGGTGAACCAAAGCTAGACTTTGGCCGAAAGATGTGTTGAGGGAAATCTGCATCACGCAGGACTTCATTTGCCCCTGGATCTTGTTTATGTCCGTTATTTGTTGCAGTGTTAGGAGACCAAAGAAATCCTGAGAGGGGGAAAAAAAATAGGTGGTAGATAATTGAGGCTGCTTTTTTCTTCCTACCAGTGCATCTGAGCTGTTTTCAGTTGTTAGGTTTCTCATTTGCACCGAAGTTTTACTGTGACAGAGAATTGCCCACGGGTTGTTCAGTTCTTTGTGCAATTTTCCAGGCGTTTCTCACATTCATGCAGTGACTCGAGTGCTGGGTTCGCGGTGTCCCCTCGGCAGCCCTGGCACCTCTGTCAGAAGCGGTGCCTTTGTGGAGGAGCCGGGACACCGCGTATGTCGCTGGCCCCCGGTGCAGCACAGGACCGCGTGAACAGGCTCCGCCACGGCAGGCTGCCAGGACCCAAAGTGCTTTGCCAAACAGGAGTAGGAGGATCGGTTGTCCTTGGGGGCATGTGGCTTTTCAGAGGAGACCTTATGGCCCGCGTTAGCTCTGTGATCTCTGCGATCTGTGCCATCAAGTGAACAAAAGGGAATAACGCACCTGCTTCCCTCCTCCGCTCCTGCGGGAAGGGTTTCTCCTCTCCCTGAACGCTCGCCAGCGCAGCTGAGCTGGCTCAGGAGCTGCCGTAATTCACTGCTATCTTGCCAGGCCAGCAGCAAATTGCTAGCTCATCTTTCTTCCACCTGTAGCGAGAAGAGAGCCGGCAGGGAATGGTGTTTCATCCATTTTCCCAGGGCTGCTTCCCTGATGAGGCTGTTATATAGTGCTATAGGAGGTGTGAGCCTAGAATTTGGCTGACTGAGAGATGTGACACTAAAGGGACAGCCAGAAGGAATGCAGAAAATACGGGGCAGGTGGGGGGTTAACAGTCTTTATATGAGCAGGCTCCTTGCCTCCCAAAGGGGCTGACCTGGCATTAGACCCGCCGGGATAACTCTGTGTGTTAGTTACATCCTGCCAGGAGAAGAGCCCTCCCTGCCCCACCTGGATGGCCCCATACAGGCAAGCCAGCACCTCAGGCTGCTTCATGTCGTGTTTGCATCCGACCCATCAACTTCAAACAAGTTCCTCATCCAGACTCAGTCTCAGGGTGGACATTAAGACAGTGCCAGATTTACAGCATTTGACTAAAAAACAGAAATAGGGTATTTTGTAACCCCTTTGCTGTTACAGAAGTGCTCAAGGAGCTCTTCCCACCTGCAGGGACTGTGGTGCCTAGGGAGGTGTCAACCACTGAGAGTCAAAAGGAGCAGCAGGGACTGCCCCCATATACACATGGCAAAGCCTTCACCTTCAGTGCTGCTTGGCTCTGCCAGGTGTCCAGCCCCCAGGTGAGCAGGGACACCTCTGTGCATGGGTGTACCCCTGGACACTGAAACACAGAGTCCCTGCCTCCAGTGCCCTGGCAGGGGCTGGAAACACTGTGTGTCCATTGATTTGAGCACAGCCAGACAAAAGCCAGACCTATCACAGCAGTCGTGGGGAACAGGTAATTCCCAGAGATTGTAATGAGAGTGTTAAGCTATTTTCCTTTCTCCCTTCAATCACTTTCACAAAATGAGTTAAATGAAGAGCTATTCTCTGCTTACAAAATGGTGCTGCACAAGCTAGATGGATTCCTCTGACCTTCCAGTGTGCTTTACTTGAATTGGCTGCCTCTTCATGTTCTCCTCTCACTGCCTTGAACAGGAAAGACAGCTGAAATAGGGACTCTTACAGCAAATACTGTGGCATATTGCCTTCTTTCTATCAGTCACTGGTATACTTCCTGAATCCTTATCTATTTATTATTGGAGGTTTTATTTGTGTTCCTGTGGCTGGGAGCTCTCCATAACGTTTCTGTAAAGAGAAGTGTCCTGTACCCCTGTAATACTGTAGCAGAAATCAGTGTTGTCCCTGGTGTGATGTAAGGGAAGAAGTAGGAAATGTCTGGACATGCCTGAAGGACAATCCCAGAGCTCCACCATGGCTGACGTGCCACAGGGAAGCAGGACAGGTGAGAGCAGTTAGCCAAAGCCATTCTGCTGTCACAGATAATTCAGGCAAGGAAAAGTTTTTGGGCTTTGCAATCAAGGAGGTGGAAAGGTCAGTCTGGAGCAAAAAGGGAGAACAGAGACTTGAGCTGGAGCTGGCACAAGAGGATTAAAGGTCCTCCTTCCCAGCGTCCTGTAATTCCCAGAAAGCTCTCTGGATGACACTCATTATTTGTGTTATCTTTGCACCTAGTGGAGTGAGTCAGGGACCAGGGTGCTACACAAGAAAAACAAAAAGCTTTCCTTTTTGCCAAGGAAACTTAAAATCCAACAGTGCCATGGTAGAGAGAGCTGATATGAACCCTAGAGAAGGGGGAGAATGAGCAAACCACGAGGTTGCAGCCTAGCGAATGGCATTGGCGTAACGGTGGCTATCAGTCATCCCTGGAAGGGGAGGAGGGAGTGCCAGGAGCTAATGAGGCAGTTTTGTGGGTGTTTACAAGGATCATGATAATACTTTGTGGCAATGACAGAACAGAAGATGACACATTAAGGTAATGTTTGGGCACTGGGTAATGTGAAAACAGCGTGAGAAGATTAAAATCTGCAAAATTTACAGTACTACCCAAAATAACTGCTATGCACAGGAGCCATGTTTGCCCTCTGTAATCAGGGCACAGCCATGGTACTTGCCAGTGAAATGAAGACAGATTTGAAATGATGCTGGAAAACCTCCACCCTGCCTCTTGCTTGCAGAGGATCCAGATGTCAGGTTGGGGATGGGGCACTAGGCACTGCCATCAGGCTGGGAAGGGCTTGGGCCAGCAGAGCCCAGATCTGTGCTCAGCAAAACACTAATGGAGGATTTTAGATGTGGTTTTGTTCACATAATTATTAGCGCAGTAGTGCAAAATGTACAAATGACACCAGAGTGGATGGGACTATTAATGTCACTGTTGAGTCCTGATTTCCTGGATGGCAGTGGAGAACTGCAGGCGAACAGTCACAGAGCTGCATCTCTGTGACAGAGGGGTATCTGACAGCTAGCGATCACATTTTTAAAGGGCTTATTCCTGGCTGTTTAATACTTCATATGCTCTCTTGGGGGGGAGGAGGGAAGAACGGAGGCGTATATTTGGCACAGCAGGGAAGTGGACTCGGGTCTTTTCCATCCCTTAGTGCTGTGCTGTTGCAGGAGGAGAGAAAGCCTCCTTCCACAGCAGTACTAATCCTCCTCCACAGCAAGATGAACATTTTGAACTTGAACAACTCCTCTCATTTTTCCCCCATGTGATTGTGAGTCAGGCTGAGCTTCTCTATTCTTCTCCATAATTGAGTAGGAGATTATTTTGACTGGAAATAACCAGACACAGGTATCATGGCTGTGAAAGCCTCCATGCATGCCACTTGCTAAAAGTTCTGTAGCCTGCAAAGGGACCTGGTCTTTAAAGGCTTTGCTCAATGGAGAGGGAAGAAAAGCAGAGGGGAAGAATAGCTCCTTCCTGCTTACTTCTATCACTGTCTCTGCTAAACTTAACCTGCTGAATTGTTGGTGACACGCTGTTCTTCAGAAGCAGCTCCTTTGTGGAAGACCTCCCCTGTGACATGGGGAATAGCTGCTGTGAGACAGGAAATGTCCCTGACATTATGGCTTTCTACAGGAGCTCATAGCTGCTATCCAGTCCCATGGACATGCCGAGAAAGTTACGAAAAGCCATTCCTTTAAAATCTCCCCAGGCACAGATTTTTCTGTCTTGCTCTTCCTGTATCCATAGTTGTCTTTCATGGGATGCAGGCCAGCTGCTTGGGTTGCATTCCCACCCTTCTGTCCTAGACGCAGTGAGTGATGGCAGAGTGCAGGGCAAGGGAGAAGCAGATGCAATGTATGTCTGTGTCAGGGCACATGGCTTCCTCTGCTGCCATGGCAGGGGATGCTGCCAGATGCCGGTTCTGGCTCTTGGTGGGCTCCAGGGAGGCAGGGCTGACTTTTAGCTACACACACTCCTACCAGCAAAGCCAGACACTAAGGAGCATTTCACAAGATCAGGCTTTCTCCAGTTTATACATAAGTGGGATTGCTTCAGGCTATTGAACCAGCCTGCTGCAGACTAGCCAAGCCCAGAAGTTTTATCTGTGTTATACCAAACTCAAGCCACTGCTGTTCTGCTTGTGCATCTAATGTCTCAGCTGCTTGCTGAGGAGCTAATGAGCTTTTGGGGATACATGGGTGCTATAAACTCCTTAGGCCAGAGATAAGCAGCTTATTGCCTTTAGGAGCACTGCCAGCCCTTGGCTCTGCTGCTGCGGTGCTTCTCAGGCCCAAGTTCTTCATTAGCAGGAAGGGCTGTAAAGTCTTGAAATAAGTGTGTTCCTAATTACATGTGTGCATGTGCATGCTGCAGTCATCTCCACAGGGTGAGGTAAAACCAGGCAGTGGGACAAGCAGGAAACAACAGGCTTTACATACTGTTGTCACATCTCCTCGCGTGTGACTTCAGCCCTCACAAAGCACATTCCCTGCACTGAGGCTGTGCTGTCTCATCAGTACAGGATGAATCCACCACCCTCATCACAGCAAAATGGCCTTTGGCACCCAACAGGAAATTCACCATGGACAGTGTGGGCAGCTTCAGAACAAAAGGGGGCTCTGTTGGTCATGAGCCAACTTATTTCCATTGCTATCCTCTCTTTGCTTTTGGATAGAGCTACTGTGAATGTCTGTCTAGAAAATTCACTGGGTAAAATAAAATTGAGGTAATGCACAACTGACAGTTCACTTGCAAAGTCACTGTAAAGGCAATCTTTTATTTCCTTCTTATGAATTGAGCCCTTGCTGTTCTCTACTCGTTGTCTGCACTGTCTACCATCAAAAGCAATCCCATTGCAACAGGCCAACACGCTGAGGTTACTATTCCTACTAAATGCTAGAGAGAGCCTTCAAATCAAATCTGCTTGGCTAGTCAAACCATCTCCATCCTTATTGTCTATTTTACTTTTTTCCTCCCCTTTTACCCAGGTATAAATTAGCCAAACAGCTCTCTTACAAGGTAGAACTAGGAGCAGAATTTGGTATGCAACTCTCAAGTTTTTATTCAGTTGCTCTTCTTGGAGCAGCTTTGGAATTAATCTAGTCATCAGGGAGAGTTATTTGAGGTGCTGGAAGTACCTTCTGATACCATCTTTTGAGTAGATAAAATCTGAAATCTGATTTCTTTGCTGTTCCATTGTCCTTATATGTTACCTTTCCTGTTGGTTTACACTGTGCACAGTCTAGATGAAGCCAGAACTACTCCCTTATTTCGGCACTCTTTGCAAATAGATATCCCCTCCTTGCCTACAGCCCCTTCCCCCCACAGCTGGTGGAAACGAAAGGATGAGCAGTGTAAAGCCTTCAGTGTGACTAAAACTGTGAGATTTAACTGTACCACGAACACTGCTTGAATGCTAAATTCATAGTTAAACGAGTGTTGTCTGTTGAGATAACGCCCTTGCTGGGGTGTTGGAGTGGGATGATGATCTGGCAGCGTGTTCCTGTGACCACGAGCAGCGGTTCTGAGGACAGCTCAAGGTTCTCCACCACCACTGCTGGAGCAGAACAGAAAGTTCAGTGCCATGCCTGGAATTCAAATCCAGCCACCAGATTCATGCTCACGGGCTGAAAGTCACTAACTGGCCCTTCTGTATTTAAATCAGTTCTTCAACAAAGGCGTTCCCTTGTCATTTCATTTAACTTTGAACTATAGGAATAGCACATTAAAAGGTTTTGCAGTTTTAAAGTGTTGGTGGGTCTCAACCAACTCTGTGGGCTAAGTAAAGCGTGAGAAACATTTTTCACCAGACTATCCTATCAACTAAGCTTTTAAGGCAGAATGATGAAAAGGAAAACATTATTTTAATAGTGCTTTCTTTCTGGTAAAAGGTCTTGCTAACTTTTTGAAGCAGAGCTTGGAATAACAGATGAAAACTGTCAGAAAAGCTGTGATGTACTTTGGAGCTCAGTGAAAATTGTGACCAAAAATCTGAGTCTGCCCAAACCCTGAATTATATGCCAAAATGCCCCAGGATTCCTTGGCTCATCATGCAAGTTGTTAAGGGTAAGAGCTTACTTGTTTGGGGTTGGGTTTATTCTTAGGCATTCCTTTTGTGCAGAGTTTTTCTTTGGAAGGGCTGGGTCGTTTCATTTTTTATTTATTTGGCCTTTTGCCCTTGCATTTTATCTAACTTTATTTTACTTCAGTGATGCAGGACTGATGAGGAAAAACCTCCCAGAGCTGTGTTAAACCTGAAATCTTCATACCTGAGAGAAGGATTCCACATTTTTTGAGATCTTGAAAAAATTTTGGGGGATTAAATAAAAACAAAGCTTAGGGGAAAAAAAGGACACTGATTACATGCATAGCACAAAAGCCTTGTAGAAAGCCTCTGGATGCCACTGGCATGCCAATTGATATACCTTTGCAATAAGGACATGGTGACTGGGAGGATCACGGAGAGCTGTATGAATTCTATCCGTGCGATGTGTGAGCTCAGCCTGGGGAACAAACCTCATCTGCCAAGTTCTGTAGGGCCATTTCCAGCTTTTCTCCTCGAAGGAGAGGCTCTGCTACCAATGAATAAAGTGGGAATTTTGACATTGATTTCAAAGGAAGCTAAATTGAGCTCCGTGAAAAGGGAGCACTAGCACGCAGTGCTGCTCTTCATTTTTTCTTATTAATGTGACTAATTAAATGTTTGTATTTTTTAAGCACTAACTGTTTTTTTGATGGTCGTTTAGAGACTTTGAGAAAGTCAATAATTTTGATGAAATAGGACTGTAGACTCCAGAACAAAGTCCACATGGAATCCGTGATGTTGCTAGGATACAGCTATTAGTATTTTCAGTGGCTGGGTTATTTTTTGGTGTGGGTTTGTTTTTTTTTTTTTAATAGAGTTGGCCTAACCTCTTACAAATAGTAGAAGAATTTGTGACTGCCTGATCCCTTACATGATGTTCCCTCAGTTTACCTTAATGGAGCCAAACTTGACCCTTTAATTTCAGCCGCTTTTATGTGTGAAGCAGAAACACAAAGAGCAATTTTGACCCAAATCTTGTTGGGTTTTTTTTTAATGGATGTACAGGATTTTCTCCCTGTGGGTGTTCCATTGCTGAAGTCAGTCTCCCTCTAGTGGTTTATTTCCGGAGGGGGCCTTTGCTTTGCTGCCTTGGACAGGTACCAAATGTGATGGCATGATGCAGAAAGTGGAATGACCCCTATGAGCTGAACCATAGAGCAGCGAGCTTGTATAAAAATATTATGTCCTGTAATTTTTACATGTTAGAATGTACTTATTTTTTACAATATCAACAGTAGTGGGGGGTTTCTATCCCAGGCTCACTCTGCAGTCCAGGCTAACGTGGTTTGTGCAGTGTGTAGGATGTGACTCTTGCACATTGTTCCCTTCAGCTGTATACTGGAAGCCTGTAAAAAAAAAAAAGATTAGTATTTAAGCTCATGTTCCACATCAAAGCCGATGCCAGATGTGGTGCCAATAACATTATAACACAGAATGGCATTGAGGACGGTGCTATTTTGGGATCCTCATGTCTGGGGAAGCAATATCTAAGTGAAACACTCTGCAGATATTTTACTGGAAAATCAGGAAAAGCAAGATATTTGGAGTTTGTTTCCAACATATAACTTTGAGGTCTGTCAGGTTTCTTGCATTTATGTGCCTGACCTCACCTTTGCTGGGCATCTCTTTAGCACCTCAGAGAGTCCCAGTGCTTTCCAAGGGTGGGGAACAGGGAAGGATGAAAGCAGAAGCCCAATATCCAAAGCTAGGTAAGAAGTTCCAGTCTCCTAATACCTGATGCATAGATTGGGCTAAGCCAGTTCAGCTCCCCAAGGATGACTAGGTAAAGAAATAAAGATCTAATCTAAAGCATGATGAAGTGAATCTATGCCCTTATTTAACTGTAAAGGGTTTTGGATGAGGCTCAGCCTTCCTTCACAAGTGGTGGTAACCAGAGAGAGCTGTGATTCTGGAATGCATCAAGGATCCTGGAAAGACTGATGTCTTTCCAACTTGGACACAAACTTGAGGTAGGTATTGCCTTCTTCTTGCTCGTATCTGGCAGAATTCCATCCTGTGATTTGCTTTTAATATACCAAAAGAGTTATTGGACCCATTTTTTCCTTTATTAACTGTATTTATAAAGCCTGGAGAAATCTAGGATCACCTGCCCCAGAAGTTAGCAAGCTCCCATTCCATTTTCACAGGAGATCATGAGATGTCATCGCCTTCCCATGAAGCATTTTACAGAATGTTCAGTTATGTAACAACTTTAAGGGTATGGTTTTACTTTTGTTTGCCTTTTACTTAATGCTCAGCTTCTATTGGGCAATCAGGAATCTTGGTCCCTTGGGAGATGTTAAACCACCTTCCTTTGGATGCTGCTCCGTAAAATCTGCACAGTGGTTTCCATGAGAGTGATTTTGGAGCCAATTTTGTATTTTATTTTTGTTTTCACTCTTCAGGATCAAGTTTCTACACAGTGTCCTGGCCAAAGCTAACTTGGTTTTAGTTTATAACTTGAGCAAGAACTATTCCATTTATTTTTAGTTATATTAAAAAAAAAAAAAAAGGCATTTACTCTTAGGATGTAGACAAAGTTCCTGTACTTTTTAACAGCTCCACAGCTAAAAAAGCAGAGGTACAAATTTAGTATGCACATGTCCTTTCTGAGATTTGTTCTGCCATCAGTCACCAACAGTAAGTTAATAGGATTCCTGTGTTTACAAGGACACTTATGAGATGCCCACCACCACATGAACTGGCTTTACTTTTATGTAATTGTATTGATATTTTTTTAGACTTTCAAAATGCATCTATAGGAATTTTTTTTAGTAAGGGAGGAAAGGATCTGGTTGAACTTCACTTCTTTTTGGACTAGTGAATGGTTATATCAGTTATAGAAGCTGAGGAAAGGTTCCCCTGCTTGTTTGACTTGGACAGGTTCATGTATTTGAAGGAAGGCTTCTCTGGGAGCTTGCAGGCACCAGCTGCTTGAGGAGCCTCTCCTGTGGAGCAGATTCTGTGTGGAAAACCTGTCCCAGGCAGGACTGGACACAAGCCTGTCAGAAAAACAGGGGCAGTGAGCCAGGTTGTTTTTAACAAAACAAAATTATGCAATATCATTTAGTTCTGACATGTTCCCAATATGCAGCAAATGAAGAACTCACTAAATACAGTATATCTCTGGCCATATCATTTGAATAAAACTTGTTTCCATGACAACCTCTGCTTAACAGCTTGGCTGATATGAAATCATTCCTAGATGAGGGAGCTTTTGCCAAAAGCATTGGGATTCAACACTTTAATATCATGTTTTAGGGTTTAAAAAACATTTATTTAAGCCTCTGGAAGCAAATATCAACTAAAATCCCTTCATCCTCACCTCTGCTTCGGCTCCCAGTTGATCAGTTTATCTTCCTGGGAACCTCTCAGAAGCAGCTCCTGTGTTACTTAATATGCTTCTGAAGTCCCAGGCAGTGTTTCAAGAGCAAGTGATCGTGACACCAGCGTTTGGTAGAGAAATTACATTTCATGGCTGTTGGCTCAGGCTGTGAGGCAGCAGCGGCAGCAGCTGGGCACAGCAGCCGAGGTTTGTGCTCCAGCTATCCCTCAAGTTCAGGAAGGTTTATGTTCCAACCAGCTCTGCCTCAGAGTGAAAAAGAGGAGCTTCAGCTGGAGAGAGGTCTAGCTAAGGTTTCACACCATTCATTTTGTGTCAGGAGCACTGAACAAACCCAGGTTATCTCTTAGATGTTTTTTAAGGTGCGGTACCTGTCGCCTCAGACAGCTGTGGAACACTTCCAGGGTGGAAATGCACTGTGACTGCTCGTATGGTGCTTGTTCCCTTCCTCCCTTCCAGGTGCTACACTGCATTAGAATATAGCTAAAATAAGCCTAATGCTTTCCTAATATTTCTCATGTACACAGGCATTGCAGTTGCCACAGTGATGGTGCACAACTGTCAGCTGGGGAAAGGAAGGTCCTGATGGTTTTAAGAGGCATTCTGCCCCCTCAAAATACCGTTGTATTGTAGCAGGGGGATTTCCTGCACCAGCTGGGAGCAGGGACTACAGCAAAATCTACTGGAACAGGCAAATAATGTTTCAAGCACACGTAATGTACCCATTGCTGTCAAGATTTTGGGATCAGCAAGGATTGTAAGGGTAGGAATTTAAATCTCAAATAAAACCACAGAAAGAGGTATGAAGTATTCATCGTTTCTTCTGGCTAAAATGTGCCTTTTCAGCTCTAATTCACCCCAGCATGGGCCTTTGGGTGACAAAAAGGTTCAGGTGCCTGAAACTGGGTGCAGACAAGCAGTGCTAGGACCACATAATATGGGGCAGAGCAGTATTCCCCACTCCAGTTCATTGGGGTTTTTTTCTCCCCACTTGTTACCTGGGAAAATTTTGGCTGTTAGCTATTGGAAATGAGCTGAGCTAATCCACCAGCTGACTCCTGCTCTCCACCCCACAGTCCTGCTTAGTAAGGCCTTAGCAGAAAATCAGCAGTTTACCTGGGGAGCCCTGCAAGGGAAAGAAAGATGTGGCTGGGAGGAGGTGTGAGGAATGGAGCCAGAAGCCTTTTCTGTGCTGGTGAGCTTTAAGCAACTCATCTCTGCACCATCTTGTAGCACAGGGCTGAACCGTAACACAGTTTGTTTCTGGTAAAGCTGCTTGAGAAGGTATAAGAGCACAGGAGGCATCACCAGGGTTTCCTTAAAAAGAAACCTTCCAAGTATATAGCAAACATTGATAAAATACATTTTTAATTCAAGTGCTATAAATACCTCTCTGAAAGCAGTAATAACTTCCTGGGATTTTAAATCTCTGAAATGATTTCACTCAAGGTGTGCTGGCAGCATGAGGTAGCTGAGCAGGATCAGGATGCTGTGCTCGTGATCATTTTTCCTGGTGAGATTCATCTCAGGAGACTCTTCTTCCTCTGTGTCACGACTTCTTAGAAATCTCTGTAGGCAAAGATGCGTTAATTTGATGCATCCTGTGATTGCCCTTCCTCCACAACCAAATTAATTTACTGTTAGTTGAGATTCCCACAACGTTCCTTGTGCCACTGTGAAGCCTGGTATTTATCGATGTAAATAAGGAATAAACTGAGGCTTTACATACCTCATTTGGAATAATGATACAGGCTGTGCCTCCTGGCCCTCACTCCGTGCCTCAGAGGTGTGGGGATTTTATTCCTGTAGCGTTCCTTGCAGAGCAGGTTGTTTATAACAGAATGATTTGTTTTCAGCATGAGCTGTAATGTTTTAACTGATGAGCAGCTCCCTCATAATGGAATCTGGAGGTTTTCATTGAAGCGTGTGGTTCCATCAGAGGCAGGTGCTGGATTCAAAGTTACTGTAGTACAGTCTAGGGGGCTTGGCCTTATTTCCAGAGTGATGCTGCTGCACATCCAAAATTTAATACTGTGTTGGCAACCTCAGCAGAGGACACCAAAAATGGGTTAGGTGTGGAGAGTGTCATCGGCAGTCACAGAGGCAAAAAGTGATCCTTTAGGGTCATAAGAAATCAGCACTCTCCTCTCCTCCTCCTCTCTCCTCCAGCTCTTCTGAGAAAATCTGTGCCTAGATACAGCCATTTATTGTAAGGATTTTTCAGGATTAACATTTTTGGTGGGCTCATCATTAAAATAGAGAGAAAATGCTCGGAGTGGGCATACCAATGAATTTTTAGATTCCAAGCTCTCCCAAATGGTCATTATCTTCCTTTCTATTTAAAGAGGAATAAATTAAATTGCAAGAGATGGTGCAACTGGTTTGCAGATCTTATTTAATTTGGACTAGCAGTTTGCATTTTCCATCTGTACAGCATAATCATTAATTTTTTGTGTTTCTTGATTGTCACTGTGCAGACTACTTTTTATGGGTGAACTCCGCCCTTTCTTACTATTAGATTTTTATTTATTTAAAGGAGTGTGTCTTTATAGATTTTTCTTTTAGGATGAAGTATATATAAAATTATTCATCATACTAAATGGGCTTGCAATGAAATCTATGTGATTCATGGTCTTTGATCCTGCTATCACTTTATGTGGGTGTTTAACTTTACTACTGTGCACAGTCCCAATGGGGAGAATCTTAATTTAAAAAATACTATTCTAAAAATAATGTGAGGGGTTTTGCACATGTCCATGTTGGATTGTGAGGAACATCCCCCTGTAAAACCAGACATGTAAATTAAATGAGCTGCAGAGAAGATGGGAAGACAGAGAAATTATAATACCCCAAGTCTGGAAAGGTTCATTGTTGCACTGTCTCTATCCATGGTCAGTCTACACAGTAGCCACCCCTTCATTGTGTGAATGGAGAAAATGTTCTGTCTTAAAACTTGGGTTTTTAGAAAGATTTAGTGTGGTCAGCACTGCCAAGCCAAACTGAGCACAGAAGTTATTTTGCTCAGTAAGGCAGCCCCAAAGACACGTTGTGTCTGCGGTGTGACCTGTGTATGTGCAGAGAAGGGCTGCCAGCAGTGTGCGTGAACATGCAAGGGTTTTGTGTCCTCAAAGTGGGAGTTCTAGAGAGATTTAGTGTTTTGGTCAGCACTGCCAAGCCAAACGGAGAACGAAGGTTATTTTGCTCAGTAAGGCATCCCCAGAGACACGCTGGGTCTGCGGTGCGACCTGTGTATGTGCAAAGAAGGGGCTGCCATTAGCGGGGCCGTGCAGGGTGGTGGCATCGGGTACGCTGTGTGCCCCAGCGCCTCGTGGCCCTGGGCTGTTGTAAAGGTCTAAGGAAGAAGATCAGCGATTCCCTTCAGCTATGCCCCGCAGGAAGGGCACTGACGGGATGGTGCGAGCGCCTGTGCCCCTTTGGGGAGCCACCCATGCGCTCCAATGGTCCCTCGGCCATGTCTATCGCTGTCACCACCCTACCCTGCCCCTTGCCCGTCTGTCCGTCCTTCTCGTCGCACCTTGTCCCCGTCTCTCCGTCCCTCCCCTGTCCCTTGTCCAAGCCGGAGTCCCGCTCACCCCCTCCCGCGTCCCTCCTCGCAGCGTCCCTTGTCCCCTCCCCGCGCCCCGTCCCGCCCCTCGCCCCCCCCGCCCGCCCGGGGAGATGGCGCTCAGCCCCCCCGAGCGGACCGCGCCGGGGCTGCCGCTGCACTCGCCATGGACCTTCTGGCTGGACAAGTGAGTGGGGCCGGGGGGCGGCGGGAGATGGGGAAACCCCCCACGTCCGTCTAGGAAGGGATGCGCATCTCTGGGATGATCGGTTCGCTCGTCCAACAGATTGGATGCGGGAAGTTAATCCTGGGCTGCATATGGGGAACGTGCTGGTGCGGGGGACTGTCCCGGTGCCTGTCCCCGTCGAAGGAATCGGGAGCGGTTCTCGGAGCCGCGTAGTGAAACTGGTTTGGAAACGCTTTCTGTTTTGTAGTTCAGCGGACACACATGGGTCCAGGCACCGTCGGTGCAGGTTTGAGCTCTAAATTTAGAGATGACGCTCGCCAGCCCCGGGAATAGACGGGTAGAGGTTGTGCTTCGCTGCTGTGGTTTGTGCATCCCTGCTGCCCCAGATGGATCCGGTCCCACTGACTGTGACATGCCCGATCTTACAACTCTTTAATATCAGGTTTGGCTCCCGTAGGTGATCAGTTCTTAAAATCCAAAGTGCTATGTTTTGAAGGATTAGCTAAAATTTTTTGATTATGTGCAGGTTAATATTACGTTTCATGTGCTTGGAGTTTGAGCCTCTAATGCCGTGGAAAGAGGCTGCCAAGGGACCTCACCCCTGTTGTGCACACAGTGAGGCATAGGGAAGAAGTGCCAAAGCCAAAACTGAAAAAGAAAGTTTCTAACCAGCATTTGATGTTGTTTTCCTAGCATGTATTTTCTAGCATCTTGTTTTTTAATCTACAGCTTCATTTTCTCAATTTTTGGATGTATTTCTCCTCTCTCCCCACTCCAGAGGGAAAGTTTATCAGCCTTTCTGCCACTGAACATACTGCCCCATGCTATTGGTAAAATTCTCCTCTTTAGTTATTTTTCTGGTAGCTTTTCAACTTGTGACAGAGAAATTACAAGCAGCTGTTGAAAACGCACAAATATTCTCATGTCCTGCAAATCAAATCTAATAAATAAACCCACCAATTATTTCTGCTTAATCCTTTGCCAGTCAAGATGCAGTTATGGTCAGGTTCAGGATCTGAGTTGTATTTTTGCTTAGTTTTTAAAAAGAATAATTTGAACTGGTGTTTAATCAAGTCACCAACCAGGTCTGTTTGTTTACACAAGCCATGTGGAGATAAGCATGTATATTTTTTATAATCAGCACTGGAAGCTAAAATCTATTTTGAGTTCCTGAGTCCTATCATTTTTTTTAAAGGCTTGATTCACAATGTTTTAGACTCTTAAAATGCAGTTATTCTATAGATTATTTTTTGTCTTTTCAGATGACATGTAAATGCATTTAATTTGTATTGTTGTTTCTTAACTTATAAAGCCGAGACTGTATATATACAAAAACAAAAAAAGTGGGACCATATATACACACAAAACTGTGTATTTTGTTTACCAGCAACAGAGATAGAATAATGACAGGGAACAAGAATGACAGCAAACAAGACATGTTTTATACACTCAAGAATCATTTAAGGCATTAAAAAGCACACAAGAGATGGAACCATGATCTTAATTTACTGCTGTGTGTGGAGGTTCACGTCTCTCTGCAGAGCCCCACAGAAGTGGCTGGGACATTTATTGGTACATCCACAGAGATTTGATGGAAGCTTAAGCTTGTATCGGATGGACTTTCCGTAGCAGATAACTGTGGGTGCTTTTTTAGCCTACTTCAGTAGCACCTAGTGTGGAGCAGTGCTGTTTCCTCAGGAGATGGTATTGATTTTTGACCGCTGCAACATTTTACCCTGTACTTGCAGAGAAAAGCAGGAAGAAGTGATGCTTAAGGATAAATAGATGTTGAGATGGATATGTAGTTATCTTTTTCTATTAAATTACTGTGAGAGAGATCCATGACATACAATTTTAAGATCTCTAAAATGTATCTTTTCATTAAGTCACGCTGTTAAAATAAATATCCATCAGCTAAGTGGCACTTTCGGTAGCAACTAGTGATGTGCTACCCTTGGGGTTCATGACCTTGCTTTTATCATAGCAGCACTGGACACTGCTTTAGAAGTAAATGCCTTTTTTTATCTACATCAGCACTTGTTTCTGTGAATGCCTTGGCACAGGCTGAACATCTGGAGGCTGGCATCCTGTGGCCAGGTCCTGGTTCATTGCCATCATCCCACACGTGTCACGGGGCATCTGCGTTTCCCGTTAGTGCTAAGCCTTTCTTGGTATCCGTGTCTCAAATAGCAACCATCTGATAGTGCTCTCTGCTATCTTACCCTGTAAATGCCTTAGGAAAATGAGTGTGATGAAAGCTTTGGGAGAACATTATTCACCAGTTTGACAAATAAGATCCTATCTATGATCTTCAAATGCTCGCAGGTCAGCAGTTTCAAAGAAGGTGCAGAGAAGCTCGCAGGTGTTTTCCTCTTAAGACAAATGAGATTTCCTTTTTGACTGTTAAAATGTTCCAAGGCCATGTGCTAAAAGTTTGGAAAACAGGAGTTTAGATCATCTGCTGTTTATTTTGTCCATTCTACAGATTTCCAAGTTCATACCCGCATGTCTCATTGGTAGGATTTTTGCCTGCAGTGATGTTAGGGAGAAGGGGGAATTTCAGCAAGGCTTGCAGGTGCATTTGGTGCCACCTTGGGAAGCTGATTCATGCTGGTGGCACTTTACACTTGTGTTTATCTTGATAAGAGTCCTGTTCTGCTTGTAGCGGCTCCTGGCTCTGAAACGAAAGGTTGCCCTCTTAGGTTTTGCTACATTGCGTAGTCTTTCAGTTACTTTTTACAACAAAGTGTCAATATGCATCACTGAATATAAAAAATGAAACATGAGCATTACCACTCTGGTCACTATATTGTGTAGCACATTCAACACAGGGATTGCACAAAAGGAAAAGTCAAGTGACATCACCATCAAGGACTGGGATGTCGTGGATAACAAGCCACATTATACACTTGAAACCATCCCTTAACGGGATTTGGGGCTGTGGATCTGGGTGTGATATTTGTGTAAATACAAAGCTGTGAAGATGATTATACTTTTTGATGTACATGTACATGCTAATACATTACTTTGTAAACCTTGCAAATCCCAACTCTCACTTAGCCTGGGTGACACAATGCCATCTCATTGTGGTTTAAGCCCCGGCAAAACCCAAACACCACATGGGTGCTCGTTCACTCCCCCACCAGCGGGATCGGGGAGAGAATCGGAAGGGTAAAAGCTGGAAAAGTCACGGGCTGAGATAATGACAGTTTAATAGGGAAAGCAAAAGCTGCACATGCAGGGAAAGCAAAACAAGGAATTAATTCACTGCTTCCCATGGGCAGGCAGGTGTTCAGCCACCTCCAGGAGAGCAGGGCCTCATCCTGCATGATGGTGACTTGGGAAGACAACCAGCATCACTCCAAACATCCCTTCTTCCTCCTTCTTCCTCCCACTTTATATACTGAGCACAGTGTCAGATGGTCTGGAATATCCCTTGGGTCAGTTGGGGTCAGCTGTCCTGGCTGTGTCTCCTCCGAGTTTCCCATCACTTTGCAGGATCACGGCCTGCTTGCTCTGTTTTCTTGCCTGATTTCGAACAATGCCCTTTAGATAATTCTCTTGCAAGAATAGTTTAACTCTTCAGTATCTTTGTGAGGGGAAGTATGTGCTTATAAACGTTGTCAAATAAGCAGTGTTATTTGTCTACTCCAGCAAAGACAAAATATTCTTACATAAGGTATTATCCTTATGTGCTGATTTTTCTCTCTGTATGTTATAGATGAGTTCTATATAAAGCTTGGTAGATACATTTTGATAACTGAACCATTTTAAGAATGTGTTAATCTTCCTAACTGAACACATCAGATATTTGAAACTAAACTTAATAATTTCCCTTCTTCCCTATAGCAAAATTTATTTATCTAGGATCATCTATTTCATCTGTTACAGCTTATGAGTAGGTGGCTTACAATGAAAAATGATGGTTAATATTATAAGAATGTTCAATCCAGTAAGTGCATTTTGACAGGCTTTGATGGCTTGAAATCAGTCTTTGTATTCAGAATGGATTACCAGATTTATTTAGTTGCCACAGCATGTTTTTGACTTTATGCTTTGAAAGTAAATATTTTGCTTATTTATACCAAAAGCAGTTGTGCCTAAGCACTTACAGGGGTATTTTCAAAACTGCTTGGCAGCTTTTAAAGCTCCCGCTAAAGCTGTGATGAGATTCCCACTGGGAAACAAAGGCCAGTGTGAGCACATATGAAACAACTTCTATACTTAATTCTTTGCAGAAAAACAGAAAAGCTACAGTTCAGCATCAGAAATTAACATAAGCACAACCACCTGGAGGTTTATTCATGGATAAAACAATGGAATTTATCTTTGTATCCTTTGTTCTTTATTCATGCTGGAATAATGAAGGAGTAGTGAAGCAAGCTGGTATTAGGATTCATTTTGTGGAGATTATTCCTGTTTCCACGTTCCTGTGTGATTCACTATGAGATGCTGTACAGTGGGTCTGGCCTGATTAGGCAACTTAATTAGTCCTAAAACACGCTAAATTTTCTCCTATAAAGGTTCTGAAGATGCAGTGGCATCACAGGGCATGAAAACAGGCAGACCAGGAGAACCATTGAATATTTTATGTGCAGACTCTCCATGGGAAACCCAGACGCACAACTGTAGGTCAAGTTGTGACAGAACAACTATTCCCATCCCCCGAGGATCTGTCAGTGCCAGGCTGGTGCCATGATCCAGCTCCTTCCTGTTACTGTGCTCATGAGGATTGGCAGGGCCTGCTGAGTTCTTGGAAATGAATTGTTCACCGTGACAATAACTGACAGGTCAGTAGGGCATATTGGGTTAATTTATTGTTGATGGCAGTAAAATTAACTGAATGGGAAGAATCCTGTAATGGCTTCATTTTGAGGGTCAATATTTGCAGGGTCTTGTTTTGTAGTACCACGTGTACTGAGGTTTTTATTAAAATGCACAACCGTCTAACTACTCCTTATAGTGCAAGTTTTTACTGGAGAGTTACAGAAATAGGAATTTCTACAGATTCCTTCACTTGAAAATCATCTGTCATTTCTGCTAACTTAATTTAAACTTCACTTAAACTGTGTACTCAACAAAAAAACCCAAAAATCTCAATTTCGTGAGTTTCAAGGCACTAAAGTCCTGAGTGGTCATCTGTGTGGAGCTGTTGAGTTTCTGGGTGACTATCACAGAAACACTACAGTTTAGATTTGTCAGGAGTCTGGAATTTTGCATGAAATTCAAGGCTTTTTTTTTCTGTCTGTCTGATTAAAATATTGTCTCTGCCTTATAATCATGCATGAAACCAAATTTGTGTAGGTGTAAATTCCAGAGCAAATTATCCTGAACTTTTAAATTGATGCATCATAATTCTCTCAATTACATTTTTTTAGTAGAGTTTCAGTTTTTTTGACTGTTTGTTTTTCAGACACAAACATTTTAGTGTTCATGCTCATATCCATAAATGACTGACACTTTCCAGAGCTGAGTGAAAGGCTGAAATAACACTGTAATCTGGTGGGCCTGGAGCACTTACCAGGCAGGTTACTAGGAATAAATGGTCACTCACCATAACTTTTAAAATAGGTAATTTGCTGGTTGGTTGGTGCTTCCTGCCAGCTATCACAGTTTCTCTGGAAAATGTTATTTGCAGCTATCAAAACGGGCCATTTTGTAACCTCTGAGTGGAATATTCTGTCTACCTGTCTTAGCTGCTCTTTCAAATGGCATTAAATTTGCTAAATGGCTGCCGTGATGATCTAGGTAACCTGTGACGGCTATGGCTAGACAATACATTTTCATCTTTTATCTGAGTAGACCTTACTATCAAAACAACACAGTGGCAGTATCAGCACGAGGATATTGAGTGATGATAATATATGTTGTACAACATATGTAATGCCAGATGCCTTGGTGACTGCTAAGCCACCAGTGGCAGAAATAGTGCAGAAGAGAAGTAATTTCTTGGGCAGTGGGGTGAGGCAACAAGAGACAAAATTTACCTCGGGTTTTCCCTGTCTGTGTTCTTTTCTACGTGGAACAAAGTGTTAGTAGAGAGGTGCTAGTTTGGTCAGCAAGAAAAAAACTCTAACTAAAAAACTGTCTACTAACAAATAGTTAAATCACTTGATAAGTTTTAAAGTCTGTTTTAACTGATTACCTTTTTTTGTGCCTTCAAAAGCAATGTGACTGGCTCTGTTTCTGTTAAATTCTGTGACTTTCCCTTTTTGCTCTTTAATGCTGAATGTAAAGTGTAAGTAAAAAAGGCCCAAACACACACACACAAAACCCCAGACCCCCAAACCTTACTATGATAATTCCTTTTATCACATTGATGACAGATATTTTTTGTTTCAAGTTACCATTTTTTTATGGGACTTCTCATAGTTCATGAGCCACTGTATTACAAGCTGTGCCACGGTGATTTCTTGGGTTTTTTGTTTGTTTCCTGCCAGTTCCACCATTGTAATGTGCTCTCAGGTCTGGTAATTAACAGGCAAATAGTAAAGTAGATGTTAGTTTGCCTGTTTTATACTGAAAAAGTTGGGAGGTATTTTTCTGCTGGTTTTGTATGTAGTTTTAAGGCAGCTTATTTTAATAGGAGCCTTGAAAAAACCTTAGAGCTATTATTAGACTTTTGAACATGTGATGCTGTTTCAGTAGTTTTGCATATTAAATTTCTTCCTTTACATGATTATCTAGGGTTTGCCCAGAGCTTCAATTATATCTGTAACAACTGAGAGTAACTTCAGTGTTTCCCTGGATGTATTTCCTGCTGATCAGATGTATCAGGGAGGGATGCTGAGATCTGGTTTGCTTTTATCCTTTCTTCAGCTGATACCCGAGCAACAGCTGCGTTTTCTTCTGTTTCCTTAAACCTGCTCTCTTGCGTCTGTTTCCAGATTTAGTAATTTTACACATTTTTGTTTCCTCTTCTGAGACACAATGGGAGGTTGCTTTTGTCTTTGATCTTCGTTTTTCTTTAGAAATCCTACTTCAGCTTCTGAAGGCAAAAAAAAAATGTTTCCAGTTCTAAGAAATTGAATGTGCCTTAGCAATTTTGACCTCATTCCCCCAAAATTGTGCCTGTGGGATTGTGTGCTGGGAATTGTAAGGTGGGTGTTACGATGTACTGTTAGCGCAGTGACAGGAACGCAGGGATGTCTGGGGATGTGGATGCACCGTCCCATGTCTCATGCACTGAAGAGTCATGAAAAAGATTATAAATAGAACCATTTAGGTTGGAAAAGACCTTTCAGATGATGGGATGCAGCTGGTGCTGTGTGCGCACCTAAAGAATCACAGAATATCCTGAACTGGAAGGGACCCACGAGGATCATCAAGTCCAACTCCTGGCCCTGCACAGGACCATCCCCAAGGGTCATGCCCTGTGCTTGAGGGCATTCTCCAAGTGCTTCTGGAGCTCTGGCAGCCATGGGACTGTGACCATTCCCTGGGGAGCCTGTTTAGTGCCTGACCAGCCCCTGGGGAAAGAACCTTTTCCTGATACCCAACCCTAAACCTGACACAGCTCCAGCCATTCCCTTGGGTCCTTGTCAGTGGTCACCACAGAGTTCAGTGCCTGCCCCTTCACTTCCCCTCATGAGGAACTTGTAGACTGCAATGATGTCTCCCCTCAGTCTCCTCCAGGCTGGACAGACAAGTGACCTCCACCACTCCTCTGATGGCTTCCCCTGGAGGCCCTTGAGCAGGGAAGCAGCCACGGGTGGGAGCTGGTGATGGCCAGTATGAGTGAGCTACAGAAGCTGAACCACACCTGGTGTACCAGAGTGTCTGGCAGTGAGACCAACCCAAGGATCTCTTGGCTTGATAGGGCGTGCTGGTGGTAGATGCATCAGTGAAGGCGTCAGTGCCGGTGGTGGAAGAACTGCCTGGAGCCATGGCGGTTCCCTGGGTATGTTGGGTGACATAGCACATGGCGGCAGAGCTGCCCTGTGGGACTTGTGTTTCTCCTCAGGCCATGTGCGTGTCCCATCCCTCGGGGGTAGCGAGGAGCTCGTGGCGGGTGTGGCCGGCCTGCTGAGGGCGGTGCGGGGCTGAGGGCAGCTGCCGCCGCGCGCGCCCCGCCATGCCCGCCTCACCGCCGGCTGTGCGCCTGCGCCACCTAGCGGCCCGCGCTGAGGGCCCGGCGAGGCTGGGCGGCACAAACTGCAGATGAGCTTCCTTTTCAAAGTGTGAAGCACCGGGAGCGCCTTAAAACGCTAAAAACGGGGGCTGCGGTGTATTAAATGCAATTTAAAATAATTCTGGCGTAGCATTATGCCGTCCCCTTGTTGTAGCACCTCACCTGTGAACAGCAGGGCTCTGAGGGTGTGTAGTAGCTCTGAGAGCAGCACTGTGCTGCTTGGCTAAAACTCCTAATCATTCTGTTTAATTTTACAAATTACCTGGCAAATGTTAATTTATTTGCAAGTATAACAGAGCTTGAACTCCTATCTTTAAATTATTCGTGATAATTTGGAGTTGGACTTCCCCTTCGACATGTGAACATTTCAGCTTCACACTCGCGTTTCACATTCCCTCTTCATCTCCCTTCCCTTCCTCCTTGACAAAATAAATATTTTAACTAATCTGAGCTTTGTTTTCAAGGTCACTTCGTGGTACAACAGCAGCTGAATGTGCATTAAATTTGAAGAAGATTTATACGGTACAAACAGTGCAGGTAAGGCGTCTGGCTCTGCTACAGGAGCTGCCACATGTTACTAATGTAACTTCACACCTTAAGTTTCGTTTTTCTTCCTAGGACGAGTCACACCTGTGGCTTTGCTTACCTGAGGTGTGAAACGTGAGTACTACTGGTGTTGTGTGTTTGTATTACTGAGTCAGTGTTTGAATTTCATTTGGCTTTCCGGACAAGAAAAGGAGGAGGCATATTGGATTGGGCATGCTGAATTCTTAAGCCTTCCTGAGTTTCCACTAGTATATTGAATTATTATATTTGATGTATTTTAAGTATTTTTCCATCCTTTTCTCCTTTTTTTAATACAGAAATTAATTACGCAAAGACTAAAAATTGCAGCATGTGTTTGTTTTTTGGAGTTTTTTTGTGGGGTTTCTCTCCTTGAGTATGTATCTAAAAAAAGATTCTAGCAAACTGAATTAAAGTACTCTTAAACCGTGTGATACTTGCAGCAATGAGAAATTCTGCATGTCTGTGTCATCTGCCATTGCCTAGTAGAGGGCATCTCTTGCAAGTAAAATTGTATTTCTTTTTTAACACCCCAGTTAGCATGAAGTGTAGCAAATTGGTATTTGTCTCACCTTAGAGTTAATCTGACTAGTTCACTAAATCTGGAATTTTAGGGTAATGCCAGACCCTTCTCTTTGAGAAGCACAGCTGTAGCAATCTACTGAAATTTTAAATAAGGCTTTCTCATGAAGGTCTTCACAACTTGTTACTTTGCATGAGATTTCCAAACCCAAAACCTTCCAAACTAAGTCCCTAGCTCAGGACAAGAAGAGCTCTCAAATGTTTCCACAGCCATCTACCAGTGTACCTCTGCTCCTTCTTCTGCAAGTAGCTTTAGGGTTTGATCACACCACCAGTTAAGAGTAAGATCATAGTTGAAATGGGTGTTTCATGCCAAGTTTTTATATTTTTAGTAGTCTTCCATTTCTTCTTGTGGCTGGGTAAAGGTAATAGCTGTTAGGCAGAGTTGCCAAGGGCCACAACATTTTATCACATAATGTTGCAATCCTTGTTTCTAAAGTTGTGCTAGTGATGAAGTATTAGGTAATACTTAATGTATTAGATAATACTTAAATATTTTGTCTAGATAATACTTCATGAGTTGCACTAATGATTAATATTGCATCACCACATGTTGATGCATCTTAAGTCTTTAAAAAACTTTTCTGTTCCCAACTGTTGCATAAAGAGAGAAGAGATTGGGATCTTTTCAGTCATCTCTCCCTGTTGCTCACTACTGCTTTTGGGTGCCTTTTTATCCACCCCAAACCTGCATGACAGCTTCTGCTTTTACCAGCAGAAACACTGGGAAGTCATCCAATGGTTCCTGGTAACTTGGATCTTTGAATTTCTCCCCAGCTCCTGTATTGACATGTGCATCTCAGGTTTTTTGCATCTGGTTGAACCCTTTCACTCAGATGAACTAGTTGGGTCGCTGGTTAGACATTTAGTTCACCAGAATTATTGTTTGTGGTGTTTTTGTAACTCAGGATAATCATAATGAAGCTTAGGCTAGTCTTAAGTGAAGCAAGGTGGATATTTGATATAAATACATTTTTTTAATATGCTAAGGAAGTTTTATGTACTGGTTTGTTCTGACATACTCAGTGTGACTCTAGTTTTGATGATTTTTTCCCTTTGTATTCAAAAGGATAATCTGCATTTCAACTGCTTCCCTTTTTTCCACCTTCACTTATGCATGATTGGCATGTAAAAAAAATAAAAGTAGAAATGAACTTGTAAGAAGTTCTTTTCAGAGCATTCTATTATAACGTAGAAGGTGCCAGTTCTCCAGGAGAAGGAAGCTTAATTGTTTCAGAGAAAATGAGCAAGGAAATAAATCTGCATGAAACACTCTCTTGTGTTAATGCAACTAATATTTTTCCTTTTCAAGGATTTCTGGAGTGTCTACAACAACATTGCTCCTGTGACAAATTTGCCTCTGAAATGTAGCTACCATTTAATGCGGGGAGAAAGGCGCCCGCTTTGGTACGTATGTTGTCATCAGTCATTTCTGGGAATGGGCAGTGAATAACCTGAAGGGGTGAAAGGTGTGGGACAGGAGTGTCTTGTTTCTGTTGGCTGCGAACACCTGGACTCAAAAGACCTATGAAAGAAATACCCTGAGGTTCTTGTTCAATTTAAAAGTGACTTGTACCAAAGAGTCTTTATTAAAAACACAGACTGCAATTTCATTGTCCACCTCTGGATGTAAATGTACGAAAATAGATTATGAAATAGGAGCTAAGAAATTAGAATATGACTCTGAATTTCAGTTCAGGAGTACACAGAATAAGTTACTTCTATTTGAATTTTTTTAGCTTGCACATTATTTCCTTCCACTGAAGCTGGTGAAATAATGATGCAAACAACTGATGGTCCTTAACCCTTTTTCGCCTGTGCAAAAGTACAGGTGAAGTACATGCTTCACATGCCTACACATGCCCATGCACCTTGGATTAAAAGTAATTTAAGACATTATGAGGTGATTCATTGCAGCAAATTCCTACTTGATTGTAGAATAGTAATGGAATAAAGTATAAATAATTGATGTTTTCCTTTCAGAAATCAAACTTGGCATCTCTTCTTCCTGTTGCAGTTCTGTCACATCTCGGAGAACCCCAGCACTTTCTGAAGAGTTTTGATCTTTTTGGCATCATTTGCATAGATTGTGATTGCATTAGGGTTCTTTAACTGAATCGTAGTTGTCTAACTTTGTGGTGACTTACTACAGGAGATTTCTGCCCTAATCTACTGGAGATGTAAATTTCTAAAGTGAATGCATCTGAAGGTCATGTTACTTTTCTGAAAATACTGTGACTGGTCAGGATAGCTAAAGTGGGTATGAAAAAACATTGGTGTCTGTATAAATCAACTGGGCCATTGTGTGCAGGTCTTAATATCTTTGTAGGGATGAATGAGAGCATTTGGGGTTTTGATTTTTTGGTTTCGTTTTTCCTATTTTTAGTTTTCATGTGTTAAGTGATTATTAGAGGTGTAAAATGCAAAGATTGTTTCTGAAAATTAAACACTTTTTTTAAGCCTATCAAAGTAATTTTGCATTTTAGGAAAGGGATTGCAAGAGATTGATCTCATCATCAGTAATTTGCTGACCTTTCAATAATTACTGCCAAGAAGCTTTTCTGATATTACCATTACAGTATACTGGCCAATTTCAGCATTTTATATTTTTTTTTCTTTTAGAAAGAAAGACAAATCCTGAAGTAAGAGTTGAGGATGCAGATTTTGAAGATGTCCTCCCAAAGTTTCCCCCTCTTTTCCCCATCGTCTGTCAGGATTAGTGGGAGACCATTGATCCTGAGGAATTTCTATAGGTGTTATCCTGAGTTTAGATATTCCAAAGACGAATTTTTAGGTTATTTAATTTTGCCTTTACAGAGTTTTAACAGGAAACTAGAAGCCCTAATTTAAAGTCTTAGAAAAAGAATTGTGACAGAATAAACTTGAGAAGCTCGCAGGTTAGTGCATTGTGCCTTTGTCATTACAAGGCAGTTTAATGGTTACGTCTGCCCTGACCCTGGGCAGCTCAAGTCTCTTTTTAATAAGGGCAATTAATTTCTAGCTGTTGCAGAACTGACATGAAGTGTGCTCATGTTCTTTTACTAAATTGAATAAACGGAAGAGTAATAAGCTGCTTCTGTGAAAATATCCCAGAGGTTTTCCAAAATTAAAGGTTACCATAGTAAAATGTAAAATTGTTTTGTGGCTTGTTCCCATACAGTGTGCAGCCACTTCAAAGACGGTCTGTAGTCAGGGAAAATATAAGTATTTTCCAACACACAAAACTTAGGAAAGAGATTAGGTGTTGAGAGATACACTTCGTATGAACAATGAAAGAATTATCTCTGATGTCAGAAGTCAGAGTCATACTCCCTGGAGTTAGTAATTGCATTTCAGATGGGATTTTTCTGGGAAAATTAAACCACAAACATAAGGTTGTCTAAATGTGGATTTGAATGTTTATTTTCACTGATCTATTTCCCATAACAGGGAAGAAGAAAGCAATGCCAAAGGAGGTATATGGAAAATGAAGGTCCCTAAAGAAAGTACGGTATGTTATATTGACTCTTTACTCAGACCTTGTTTAGTAAAGGAGTTTCTTCAAACTCTATTTGATAAAGCTGTTGTAAAGCTTTTTACTTCTTGCATCACCCAACACAACAACCAAACACTACTTTGACTTCCATAACCTTTTAAAGACAACGAGAAGTTTCTTTTCCAATAATTCCGTATCTCTTGCTTTAGATAACATTTGGCAATGTATTATAAAACAAATGAAAGCTGCAGTGTTTCCATTTGGAAACATGGTAATTTATAACCACCTTTGTTCTTGAGACTGTTTGCTTATAGGCATACAAAGAAAAATAGACCTTTTCCTGATAATCTATGCTAAATTATATATTTTTTCATTTAAAAGTGTGAAAGATGAAGTCTATTCAGGCATATCTTTGAGCTCTAATGAAATAAGTGTGTTTCTCTTTGCCTCCCTAATCAAATTCATGTGAGTAACTTCTGTGAACTGCCACAGAAAGGAGATTTGACCTCTTCACATATGGTGTTTATGTGTGTAAGTGTGCTCTGGATCAGGCCTTTAAACAGAAAAAGTGAAGTGTCAGAAAAATGTGACAGCCTTGCAGAAGGCATTAAATGCTGAAAGATGGTACTCAAAATTTCAGCCAAAAGTTAATTGAATTTTGCCTGTGGGCTTTTCCCTTGTATGTAAGTTGCAGCTTTCCTCCCCTGCAGTCCCAAATGGTCACAAAAGACTGAAATTGGAATTGTCTTTTTCCTCTTATAATCCAAGGTGTGAAGATTGTCAGAAGTGACAAGTGGTTTGGAGAGCCTGAATTACTGGGCAGTGAATTTAGGGACCCCAGAGGCCTTGTTTTTCAGAGGCTGAATGACAGCCCCTTTTTGATATGAAGGTACTTTTGATGTCTCAAACTACGCACCACATGGCCTCAGTCACTTCTGAAAGGTTTGCTTGAAGGTGAACTTCAGTCAGCTTTCAGTGCCTTGTAAATAGCATAAATAACACCTTTATGCCTGTTTCTCGTTTTTTTGGCTTCATTCTTCATCACATGTGGGCACAGCTTCTCCTTGGCTAAGATGAACCATCTTGTACAGACCCAACAATTAATTATATAACACAGCATGCACTTACAATAAATACTCTTTTTTGTCTAGACAACCTCAGAAAGAGAAGACACTCAAAACTGACCTAGCAAGCCTGACTTTTAAATTAAAAAATAATAATGCAAATGTAACTTTTTTTCTGCCTCCTTAGGCTGCAGTTTGGAAAGAGCTACTGCTAGCAGCTATTGGAGAGCAGTTTACAGATTGTTGTGCAGCAGGTAATGATTAAGACATTTCTTCATAATTTCTTTTCACCATATTTGCTTCATCTCTACGCATGAATATCTGATTAGAGTGGCTGTTACAGTGACAGTGAATATCCTGTTAGGAATTGTCTTTCACTGGGTATCGTTCCATAAAAAAGAATGGCATTTCGCAAGTTCACAGAGTAGTTCAGCAATTAACTTTTCAAATGGTGTCTCTCAGACCCTTTATACACTGATAGGGTTGTCTTGGGGTCATTTTAAGCAAATATGTGATATTCTGCTGTCCAAAGAGGCTCCTTGGCCATGTGCTTGTGACACCACCTTTGTGTACTGTTAGTGACCCTTTCCTTGGGATGAACAGAGCCACTGTGCCATGGAGCTCACAGCTGGAGGCAGCCACTGCCCCCAGCTGTGGCATAGCCTCTGAGCTCTCCACAAAGCTGAATCCTGAGAACTTCACACCAAAAAGGGCTTCTTCAGCCTAGCACCGAGTTACCAGCACTGGCAGCAGCAGCAGCCTGACTTGGGCTTTATTAATTTCATTAATTTTGTTTTCTTTTTTTTTTCTGTTGCTGCCTTGACAAAATGTAAAGGAAAAAGAGAGCAAAGTCTGGAAAATCTGGTGCCTGATCTCCACCAATTACTGTTCCTGGGGTTTTAGTTGTTTCACTTTCATCCTCCCATTTCTGCTTGTAGACATCACTGTAGGTGTAAATTATCTTTAGTAGTTCATATTGCTGACCTTACTGGAGGGAGTCTTGTGATTCCCTTCTAATCAAGTCTAAGAGTGCTAATAGCAAAGATGAATAATCCTATGGCACTTCATAAAAAGCACCATGAAGTAATATTTCCAATAGCTTCTAAAAACAGTTTCTTTCTGGTAACTACTTTGTTTGGTTTGAACATTGGTATTTTCCTCACTGGAGATTGCTCTTTTTTTCACATCTTCATTTTTTTTCCAGCTTTTGGGCACTGTTTCATAATACATAAGTAGCAAATTAGACATGTCTCACTTTCAAAGTATTCCTTAATGGTTCTTCCCCTTCTATGCAGATGATGAAGTAATAGGGGTTAGTGTCAGTGTTCGTGACCATGAAGATGTTGTGCAAGTCTGGAACATGAATTCCTCTTCAGCAAATGAAGCAAAAGTTTTAGAAAAGATTCATGAACTTCTCCCACACACATCTTTTAAAGCAGTCTTTTATAAATGTAAGTATTTTGTACTGTTAATTTCCACCTTCTTTAGAAAAACAAGATGCTGGTAGAGTATTTCTATGGGAATATCCTGCCTGATTTATCATTAATTACTTAGGAACGTAGCATCTGTCATTGCACTAAAATTATGTCCCTTCAATGTAGAAGTTAGCTATCATTCAAAAGATATTTTTAATTGCATTGTAGAATCTGTTTTGTTTCATGTTTAATAGGCCTGATTCACAAAACAAATGAAACAAATCTGTTGATAACTCTTAAAGCTACATGCTGTCCAATTTAAGCATTCATTTAGAGGAACCATTTACAATCAGGATTTTAAGAGATCTCATATTTTAGGCTCCCTATAAATGTATTATCAGAATAGTGTATTCTGAAAGATCCCTTGTTGGCACATTGTGTTCTCCCTTGACTGATTTATACATTTTTATCTTCTCTTTTTTTAATCTTTTCAACTCCTTAACAGAGTTTACATGTTCTGCTATTCCTTTTTTTTTCCTTCTCTTTTCCCTAGCCCACAGAGAGCATCATGCTTTTGAAGGCTGACATGGAAAGCATTGAGTGCATTGTATGCCAAGATCATTTGTTGTTATTTGGTGTTTTGAGCTGGTCTGGACAAGAAGGAGGATGGTGGAAGCCCTGCAGAACTGCTACATGGGATTGGCCCTTTTGAGTTTCTGACATTTCAAACTGGCCTATTGCTACTGAAAATGAAAAAAAACCCAAACAGTTGCCTTGACCCCTAAATACATGATTCATTACTTCATGTTGAGTTGGTGTTTTTAATTCTTTGTTGTTTTTTTAAAAAATATTTTGGCCACTTGTTTTTTCAACCTGATTATATTTGTTCCCATTTCATTAAGACAGTAGACCTTCTTTTCTTCTCTGCTGTACTTGATGAAAAGCAAACGTGCTCAGAGATGCTATGCTGCTTTTCCAAGATGTGCTGTACATAGAGGAATCCTGGCTTGGGGAAATGTGTTTTCAATTTCCACTTTGAAACATTCCTATCATGTTAAAATATACTCACTGGTTTTGTCCCAAGAGAGAAAGAAATTGCACTGCATTTATTTTAACGTTTAGTGTAATCTGGTCTTGCACTGACAACAGCACATACTGTAAATGTAAACAGAAAAGGGTACCTTAAGTGAGCAATTAAAGAAAACACACTTATATTGGGACTAACCCTGTGTAGGATGATGTTAATGTCTTTTAATTGTATTGATTTCAGAAGAGCCCTTGTTCAGGTTAGAATCAGAAATTTCTCAGTAGAATACCCTGCAAACTCCCCCCCTCTTATTTAAGGGTGATGGGGTGTTTATGGTTTTATATTGTATGCTTTCTTGTGGTACCTTTCTGTACATTCATGAAAAAATGTCATGAATAACTTCTAATGAATTGTACAAACTGGATCCATCCCTTCCACTTCCTTAAGTACGTCAGACCCATATCTGCACCCACTAGGTCAGTGTCAGAATTGCTGCTGGCTTCAGTGCAAAGGAAGAGATCCCATCGTCTGTAGTTTCAAACCCTCAAAACTTCCTAAGTGTTCTTTCTAAAATAAACAAAAAATACAGAAAATAAATTTGTGTTGCAGCTTGAATAGAAATATAAACAGTGTTAACCTTTAAATGTTTGTCTATATTAACTATTTGAGGTGTTTTAATATACTACCAAAGATTGATGTAGTTCCTCTTACAAGAAGCTGCAAGGTGGAGATGAACATACCCTCTGCTGAGCACTCCTGCATCCTTTAGAGGTTTTTGTCTGGCAGCTCTTCAACTTGCACTGATTTCCACATCTTTAGTATATTCAGAAGCAGCCATAAAGATCAAATAAATTTAAAAATAAGTATCACACATTTGAGATTTTTTTTTTTACAACTTTATCTTGTACTTACAACTTTAACTTGTATTTATGGATTAAAACTGTGTAGTTAATGAGCATTATTAATTAAACACATTTTCTAAAATCCAAGTGTCTTGCTTCTGTAATTGCTTTCTGGGATGAAATGTTACTGGTCCTACTTTTTCAAACCTGTGTATTTTACATTAAAACTTACTCTCTTAAAAGCTCTCTGTTTTGTTCGTAGACTAAATTTTTTTCAGTGAAGAAGTGTGAAGTACCAGTGGATACTTGCAGGTGGGATGTACCTGGACAGCCTCCAGGCCTGTGTGATGGAGGGGAAAAGTGACTTCAGAGAAGTGAGGGTTAGAATACAGTGAGGAGAAATGTTTTCAACTGCTTGATGAGCAAGATTTCTCACTTGAAATATTTCCGTCTTTGGAGGAAATGTAAGTGGAATACTAATGGAGAATTAATCATGCGCCTCTCCCTCTGCTTCCTTTTACTTTTGGAAACAAGCCACAGCCTCTTATTTCTCCCCAGGTTTGTTTTCAGGATGGATGTTGATTCCGGTAGAGTTGGAGCTGCTGGCAGAAGGGGCTGATCTGGTTGATGTCACTGGAACTTGCTAGTTTAAGGTATTACTTTATTCATCCAACTGAAGGCAAATATTTTTATGTTGTTGTCTTGTGTGCCTCTTTAATGTTAAAGACCTCTCTGCTTCAATGTTGGGTAAAGACTTAAGAGACATTATTCTAGCTGTAGGGTAGGGTAGCTACATGCTGACTATCAAGGTCCATATTGCAAATTGTAAATTTTTCACTCTCCTAAGTTCCTAGTCTATAAAATCAGGGATTTCATTTTTTTCCATATGGCTTAATTCTGATGGTAGTTATTGTTACTTAGAATAAGGGTTGAAGGATATCTTCTCAACTAAAATTCTGTGTATCTTATGCCACAATCCAAGACTGGGCTTGAATCAAACCGGGTAGTGCAAGTTCACAGGAACATGACAAATTGTGTATTGGAATTTTGCAACCATTGATTTTAAGATTTAGTAGATTTTTTGAACTGTCCTTTCATCCCTACATCTTTAGGGATGTATTTATACCAAATGATGTTGAACAGTTAATTTTTAAACTCTTTTAAATATTCATTATTTTCACCTGGAGATTTGCTTTATTGAACTTGATTAAATGAGCCCCCTAGTACTTCAAAATCTTCCAAACTGTTTAAATGGATATCAGAGAAGTGCCTACAACTTCCTATCAAAATTAATTTCTGCTGGCATTTCAATGTCAAATTAAAACATTTAACTTCCATGGTGACAGACTGCAGAGAAACTCCACACTAGCTGAATGAAAGAAACCTGATTCCCTCTTGGGGTGGGAACCAGCCCTGGCTGATCCCTCCCACACTGGAATGGTGCCCTCGGGCACTCTCCAGAAAGGATGAAGCTTTTTCCATAGCTGGAGCGTTTGTCTCTTTTATCCAGGCTGTTTTGTGAATTTTGTGGAAACTTCATATCCTTGATGCACCTGGGAAGCCAGGTGAGATGAGAGCTAAGAGGAGAGTTCTGGTTGTGTTTAGAACTGTTTGTTGCACCTTGTAAAAGTGCTCACAGTATCCTCCTGGGGAAAGCTTGGATACTTCGTGGTGATAGGTGGAGGGTGGTGTGGAGCCGGCTGAGAGGGCACTGCTAGCCTCTTGCGTGGGCACGGGCGTGGATTGTACAGAGGAAGGAAAGAGATGCAGCCCAGGGATGCGATGGGAGCACAGGGGAAGAGGAGATGCTGGCCAGGCTGTGGTTGAAGCCACCTGGGCAACTGGAGCCGGGAGGGAGAGCTGTGGATTGGTAAGAGGAATGAACAGTTTTTTTACTTCTGAGTGTAACACTTGTGCTGGTCTGCAGCTTCCCAGGGCTGAAGACAACCGCTGGCAGCAGGTGGGGGCCAAGTTCTGATGCTCCCCCCACCTTTGTTGGCATCACTAATAGCTCTCTGGGGCTCTCCAGGCTGCAACACAATGGCTGCTAGAGGGATTAGTTGGGAATTTCACTTAACAGGGATGAAGGGCTGTCTTCTGGGGCTGGCTAATTAACAGGATTTTACTCTAGTAATTAAATAGCAGTTTGTTGAACACAACTTAGTTGATGAAATCTTTGGAAAACATAACAATTAGCAGGCAAGGAACGGCAGCTTTGCCTCAAAAGCCTGTCCCCAACCAGTTGCTGGCATGGTTTTAACCTTTCATTCCCCAGCAGAGACCGTGTTGACTATTAATTTATTTGGGTTTGCTGCTGTTGTTGGACAGCTTGTTCACCCTCTGCTGCCACAGCAGCTGGTTCCTCTAGGGCTTATCTCAACTGAAGGGGCTTGAGATGTGCCACATGTTGCTCTCTCTGGCACTGCCTTCTTAAAAGCCAGTGCTGGAGGACAGGAGTGTTTGCCACCAGACAAAAGAATATTTTTATATTCTTCCTATGGCAGATTAACCAGAGGGGATGAAATCTAAGAGTTGTCTTAAAACATAAACCTGAGAGAGGAAAATTATTGATCCCACACAGCTTATATAAACCCTCTCCTCTGCACACACACACGGAAGGGGGAGGTGCCTTCAGTTGGAAATTGTTCCTGTCTTCATCTCTCTACTTCTCCCTGTCTTGTAATGATTCTCTTAGGACAATGAGGATGAGGAAATTAGATTAGACAAACAGTGGGAGATTCCACAGTTTGCTATAAAAGCCACCTCCAATCTTTGCTACACTTTGACAGCTCTGAATTTCTTAATTTGACAAGGTAATGAACACTGGATTATTTCTGAAGCCGTATGTACCACACGACAGGGAAATGGGGGCTGCGCTTTGCACCGGGACTACCCACCCCAGCACCTTCCTCCCACCCAGGCTACAAAATCTCATCCCTGGGAGGGAAGTGGTGTGTACAGGAGCCCGGGGCAGGAGCTGGGGTTGGGAGCTGTGGTGTTAGTGCAGGGCTCTGCAGGATGCTCCCGTGCCAGGAGATAAGTGGACCTGCCTCGGGTGTGTGTCATCTCCAAGAAGCCGTGCAGTAGCTTTTGACCTCCCCGTGTTTTGCTTGGCTGGGCAGTACATTGTTTTCCTCCACTCTCCCTGAGGCTCTGCAGACAGTGGAATGGGCTGGTTGAGCCAGCCAAGCTAAATACAGCAGGGAGACATCCCATGGGTACCTCCCAGGCACAGCATTCCTGGAGTGGGCGGGTGGGCATCCATGCACCTGCATGGCTCTTGAGTCCAGCTTGGTGCTCTGCTCCTAGTCAAGGGGCAGGAAAAGGGGCTTTAAATGTGGTGGGGAAACTCCCAGCTGTTGGGAACAGTGTCAGTGGGAAGTGCAGCACTTCTGGAGCAGTCCTGGCGTGTCCCTGCACAGTGGTGAGGCCAGGAGCAGTTTCAGGTTTTACCCTCCCTCTCCAAACTGCCCATTGCAAGCCCAGTGCCTGTGATGTGCTCTGTCTCGTGGAGGAACTAGGAGAGTATCCATCAGCGCACTGAGGCTCCATAAATAAATAAGCACATGGGAGCAGGCTGGAAGTGAAGAGCAAAGTAGGTATCATTCATCATGTGAGGGGGCCTGGAGTATGTTCAGCTCATAATGTGTAACAGAGCTATGAACAGGCATGGGATGGATCCCCTTCTTTTTGGATCCTGATTCTGTGTAATAAACACGCAAGACAATTTGTATAAAATAGTGAGGATTCTTTCCTAGCGAAGTCATTTAAAGCTATATTTGCACATCAGTGAACAGCTCAGAGGAATGTTTTGTAGTTACATTTCCATACAAGTGTGTAAAGAGAAAACAACACAGTCAGCAAGTGATGGATAGTGCATGTAATCCTGTGCCATGATGTGCCCTCCCTGGGTAATCGTATTCTGTGGCCCCCCACCAGGGAAGCACCCATCCTGGCAGCCCTGCCTCCCTGCTGCAGCTGTCACAGCCGTGGGGTGGATCACACTGTAAATCCCATCAAAGGTAGAAGGGATTTTTCCTGCATGTCTTTGGTCACAAAATAGGGGGTTTGGAGTAGGAAAATCCTGACCCAAATGCATTAGCACTGCTGGCTCTTAGCAACCTTTCAAAATAATATTTGCCTGTGAAAGGACAGGGTGGCCTGCCAGGTTAACTGGGAAATGATCCTACACTGTGTGACACAGGCATGGTCTGCACAGAAAGCTTGATGGCTTTTTTTTTTCACTTTGTAATAGTTTTGGGGAGACGTTTTTGTTTTGTTTGCATTCAGTATTTCCCAGCCAGCTTGTTTGTCACTCTACATTTACGCCCTGCAGCAGCAGCACCACTCCTCTGGCTTTGTGTCTCAGATTCCCCACACTCTTGCTGTGGCTGTGTGGTGGGGTCAGCTGGTGACTTTCCTGGAGTTTCTCCCAGCAGGACGCCTGACCAGGGGAGCCCAGGGTGACCCCTCTCCGTGTTTTCAGAAGCAATCAGGGTAATGTTTCTCCCTCTGGAGTCAAGCTAACTACAAAAAAAAAGTGATGTGAGCATCTTCATTGCCCTCATCTCCATCCTTCCTGCTTCTTAGAAAATAAGTTATCTCTGCTGATTTTTCTTCATCCTTGAGCTTCCTTGGAAGGCTCTTAAGTTTCTAAGGTTTTTAAGTAATTTCCAAAAACTCTGATTTAATCGTTGCCTATTTTTTTTTTTTTTTTGAGGGTTTATAAATTTAAAACCTCAACAGCTCAACAAGAAAACACTTGCAAAGAGCTGAAAGCAAGTGGATCTCCTGTGAAAGGCTGGCACTGGAGCTGCCATGAGATGGCACTGCGACATCAGGCATGGAACTGAGCCGCTCCATCCCGCCGGGGTGTGCGGGGAAGTACCTTGCTGGAGGGAGAAAAAATGCCAGGGAAGAGAAAGGACTTATGTAAGGATAATTCTGCTATTAGTCAGGAGGGGCTGTCATGGAGCCGTGTCTGGACTGGACTTTTCCTGCTTATACAAAGCACATAATGCTGTAGGAATTCATGTATAAACAGTGCAAGTAAGAGGGGAGAGTGGTTAAATTATGAACAGCAGTAAGGAAATAGATTTTAACTGTTGCTGGCAAATTCAGAAAGTCTTTGATTTCTGGGGGATTTCTGGACACAACTGCATGCTGAAAATAGTCATGGCATAACTTTTTTTTTGCACTTGTGTGCTTCTCCCTTTCTTTGAGCATATAAAAAGTTTTTTAAAAGCTGTAGGAACCGGGAGAAGCTGTCATGGCTGGGCAGGTTTGCAGCTGGAGAGGGGCTGGCTGTGCTGCCCTGGTGTTTCTCCTTAGGGATGGGATCTCTTCCCAGGGCTCTGAACTGCTGATAGGACATAGGAAAAGCAATTTATGTCCACAGTGGGGCAAAGCAGCATACTCCTTACAAAGGGCCAGGTAACACTGGTGGTGTCAGGTGACATCTCTGACACCATAAATGAAACACTCTTCAAAAAATGTTTTGCCAACCATTTTGCTCAAAGCCAGGCACAAAGCATGGGATGGAGCATTCTACGATTCCTAATTAATTGTAATTAGAAATACTACACCATGGAAGGAGGCTCTATATGCTGTGAGTGTCTTCTCCCCTCTCTTGTGCTAATTGGAATATCTGCCTTTCCCTCTCTTCTCCTCACCTAGGAATGAGCTCTTTTGGTGCTCAGACAGGCACTTGTCCAGGTCTGGGTCTTGGAAAGTGAACACAGCTCATCAAATGCATTTCTGCACTCAGAAAGTAAGAGTGGGCTGCATCTCCATGGCTTCTCTATGGTGCTGACCAGGTCAGAAGAAATTCTGAAGAAATAGGTGAAGCCCATCCAGGTGAGTGGGCTGGGAGTGGTGTTTCCTGCCCCACAGCACAAGGAGGAATTGGTAACTGGGACCAGCAGTGGGATTTTTCCTTGCTCATATGTTAAACTACCACCCCGGGGACCTGCATTTTCCTGGGCTACCAGGAAGAAAAGACCTTTGGTAAGGAGTAGCCTATTATCGGGGCCAGCTTGTCAGCTGAGAAGCTCTTTCAGGCCTGTAAGAGGTTGCAGAAATCCACCTGAGCTCAGAGACTTCGCCGCTGCCACTGCTGATTGAGATCTGCTTTTCCTAGGCACCATGATCTGTGTTATCCCTGCCCACTACATAAAAGAAAAAAAAAAGCAGCCTCTCATACTTGACCCACATTTCTCCGAGGTCCCTTTTTCTTCCCTATTTTTATCCTCAATATCTGTATTTCAGTCCAGACAAGGAGCAGAGACAGGACATGTCTCCTTCCCATGCCGCTCTGAGCCCAGCAGGCAGCCACTCCTCCCGGCACTGCTGTACTTGGGGTTGGACTTTATTTCTCCAAAGGCACAAGACTTAGTTTTTAAGGGTGTTTTTAAAATGGGACTTTGGGGAATAATTATCCTTTATGCTACTTCAAAGAAGTCCCCAGCACGCTTAGCTGTACCCTCAGAGGACTGTGCCTGTTAGGAAATACGCTGGCTTAAGCATCCTGTGAGTAATACAGACTTTGAGTGATGGTACTTAGTACAAATGGGCCAACGATCACATGCCTGAGTCTCCTAAAGCAATTCAGGAGATTTTTGCACCAATTGCAGCCTATTCATCAAAATAAGATGCCAATAAGTAAAGTATTACAACGCTTTCAGAGGGGAGTGTGCAGACTAAAGTAGGGGAATTCTGCCCCCAAATGGATATTCAATCTTATGACAAGGATTGTGTATTAAAAAAAAGGGGAATGCCTTGGCTCCTGGCCATACTGTGATCCTAGGGATAATGCTTTATCTCCGTTATCTTTCAGCTGCTTTCCTGCCTCTGCCACATGTGGACATTGAAACGACATTTACAGCCAACCCCAACAGTAAACTATTTTTAAGAGAGCATGTTTTTTGCTGGCTATACCCTGAGCTCTTGAGTTCAAGTTTCCCAGCTTTTTCTCCATGACTCCAAGGATGCAGCAGGTATCCGTCCTATTTTTACTACCTCCCTAAGTATTTTTAAGGGAAAGCCAAGGACCTTGGCTGTCTGACCCTAGGACATGGTGTTTTAAGGAGCCAGTTGCCTGCAGAGAAGACTGCAGGAGCTGGCAGTACCATGGTGACAAATCATGGGGTTGGGATTCACCTGTGGGGAGCAATTGGTGCAGGCAAGAGACCTCTGACGTCACAGTCGAGCTATGTGCACGTACCTGGTAGCACTGATCCAGAAGTTGGCATGGGGATTTTTGGCTGCTGTGGTCATCCCATGAAGGTGCTTACATTGTTGTGCAAAGGACAGGTGTTGAAGGGCCACCAAAAGGACAGGTCTGTAATGGTGAGCAGCCCAGGCTCCCTTAGATGCCAATGGCAGGGAGGTGTCGTGCAGTCCATGATCACAGGGATGCCTGAGGGACACACCAAAATCAAAGCCCACTAGGCTTTTGAATGGCAGGGCAGGAGTGCAGGGAAGCTCTTCCCTGCTCCAAACCATTTCCATCCCAATCAGCCCTGTCCCTGCTGCCTCACCCACACCGGTGTGTATGGGTTTGTGTTTAAACCATTACAAATGCAAATTATCCTTCTCAATTACAAAAGCCTGTTAGAACTGGCATCTTTGAAGGAAACTCTGAAAGAGCTCCTGGCACAGCTCTTCTTCAAATATTTGGAAGCTTTGCTAAGTCTCCTGTAACAAAGACAGGCGCAACCTCCTGCTCCTCACCACCCGCCCTCCTGTGAAGCTGAGTGCTCTGCCAGAGTATACTGAGAGAATGTCACTGCTCAAATGGTGACTGTGTGGTACAAGGGGTGGCAATGAATGGAGATACCACCTGGGACAACAACAAGGTTGTGGTGGCTGCACTGCAGCCCATCTCCAGATGCCCTGCTTACATATTGCTGACACAGAGCAGCACCTTGGGGAACACCTTCCTTGCTCCGGTACCCAAGTTTGCCTCCTTATTTTCCTGCTTTGTCCTGCTGCATTGGCCTGAACTTTGTTTCCTTATTCTCTATCACAGGGCCTCTCTGCACTGAAGATGCCCTGGGGCAGTGAGCTGTGGTCCTGCTGCTCCCCTAGCTGGCACCGGCCAGGCACTCCTGCCAAAAGGATAGGTGTGAGCCATTAGGAGAGCACGTCTGCTGGCTGATTGGAACAGGTGGAAGTGAAATGAATGATTAAATACAGTGGCCACGGCACACCCTCCCTCTGACATGTCCTATTTGAGATTTGATATCTGCTATCAATTGAGATTGAAGGTATTGATCCAGGCTGATTGCTGGGGACAATCAGTAAGTGGAGGGGTAATTGACTGTCATGTCTCTCATTGATTTGGCACCACAGTTCTCAGCAGCCAACATTATTTTCAAGCGCTTTGCCGCTCCTCCTTTAATAAAGAAATACAGACTTTGAGTAAGTGCCATTTAGAGGGTGGGTGAGGACATTCTTAGCCAACATATCCTTGCCTTAAACAAACTGAAAGGTGTCACCAGGAGAGTTCTGGAGCAGGAAAGCATGAATTTTGGTTTGCATGTTTGTCACTGTAAGCCAACACCCTGCTGTGGGACCATCCCGCTCCTTGCTGCTTGGCTGCAGCAGACATTAACAGAGGGCCTCTGAGACAAAAAAGGCACTGCACATGGGCCATGAGCCAGCAGAGTGTGACCTCCTCTCTAGGTTATTTGAAATGTTAAAGCAACAAATATTTTATACCATGGGTTCTACCAGGGCTCGTTAGCAGCTGATCCAGAAAAACTGTCCTGGGAGAAGAACAAATTGGGAAACATCCCAAGTTGCTGCAATCAAATCCACAAAAAGCTTGTATAAAATTTTTACATATAATCAGAAGGATGGGAAAATTACCTTATTCCCTGCTGTGCACTTCAGATTAATATAGATAAACATTATTCAATCTTAATATTTATGGTGACCATGAAACCTCTTTCTGTACTTACCAGGAACAGGGAGATAAAATGGCTTTTCTCCTGGAGGAGAGACTGGGTTAGCAGTCTGCAAACATGTCTACTGTTGTTTTTTAACTTGACATTGCTGCCCCTCATCTGCAAGCTCTTTTGGGTAGGGACTGCTTCCTGTGAACAGAGGTCCAGTGAAATGAATGGGATTGAGTTGTTCAGTGAATTCTTGTACCTAAATACCTACGTGAACCTGGTTGTGGAGTGGGTTCAGGGATGAAGGTCCCAATTTTGACTTCACAAACCCCATAACTGGTTACATTACAGTCACGGCTAAAGCAAAGCAGGCTGCAGAGTTACTGTACGTGCTGGTTTCCCACCTGAACATTGTTTACAGGCAGATTTGGAGGCTTTTTTGTGTTTGTCTCAGAATTCCCAATGTCTGGCAGCCTGTTGGAAGCTGCCAGATGTCCAGAGACACTGACCTCGCCTGCTAAGCATGCAAAAGCTCTTTCACTGCAGGCTCAAAGCAAACCCAGTGCCTCCAGCACCACGGGGTTGGCCACTCACGTGGTGTCTGGCTCTTTCAAGAGTGTGGAGGAAGCCCAGGAGATGCCAGAGATTCTGTCTACAGCCCGTCCCAGCAGCACAGGCAGCTTCAGTCGGTGTGATGCATCCTGAAGTCCTTGTCCTAGTGGGCAGCACTATTTGTTCAAGGCCTTTGAGCTTCAGAAGCAATATAGTGGTGGGAATACATATGCAGGAAGAAGCCAATGGATTTTGTGAATGTACGTAAAGCATGAAGGCAACTCTGGCAGATCTATGTCAGTGTGTAGCTGCTGTTCCTCGAGTGGTTGCTCTAAGCCCCAAAGTTGGCTTCTTCCTTACAAAAGGGACTTAATGAGCTGCCCTTGACTTTACCCAGACTTCTCATTAATTTCCTTCCCAGTCTTCAGGTGGTCAAACCCCATTTCAATGAATTTTGGGCACTTCTCACCCACCAAGTTGCTAAGCTGAGTCGTTTGTCACCTTGGGTTTCGGTCTGTTAAACAGCTCAGCCCAACCTACCTTAGGTTTGCTTTGTCTTGACTTTTTGGTGCTGCTGGTGAACTGAAACATCCATCTCTTTTGTTGAGGGCAGGGCTGACTGGGGAAGTCACTGAAGCCACTGAAATTTCACAGTGACAGGCGGCAGCCCCGAGGGCATCGCTCATGAGTCAGCCATGCAGTGAGGGCGCCTGAAGAGGTTTCTCATCCCACCCAAGTTTCCTTTCCTGGGAAGCAGGGTGGCTGTGCTGGGGTGTGTGGGCTGTGTGAACTCCCAGAGAGTCAAACCCAAACTGAGCTGACGGAATAGCTGTAGTCTCAAGCACCCAGCAAAAACCTCCTGTGCTGGAGGCTTAAACTACTGATCACACAGAGTTGGCTGGCCCTGGGTCACAGTCGAGGTGCTGGCTCAGACCACGGTTAAATGTGCAAGAGAAACAGAAAAAATGCTGTGCTAGATGGGGTCAATGCATCAGTCACTTCACAGAGAGGTAAAGCCTACAAACAGCAGCTACAAATGTGTTGCTTACTCCCCCTCAATTTTTTCTGTTAATCCCAACAATCCTGTACTGGTGGGTTTATGGAAGTGTAAGACTGGGATCCCCTCCGACCCCTCCTAAAATAAGTTGTGTGAGGGCTCCACACATGCTTTTAGTGAGCAACTGCACTCTTTCCATTGCATCTGCTGAGAAGGGGATGATGAGAAGGAGGAAGGTTGTCTGAACAAGCAGTTAACACTGAAGGACAAAAAAATTAAGAAGTTCCAATGTCACAGCATTAATTTACACAAAATAAGAAGCATTTCTCCTTACTGGGTGGATATATTGCAGGAATATATGACAGGACAAGCAGGGCAAACGCATGCCACAGTGAAACAAGAGTTAAACAACATCAAATCATCCCTGTGATGGATCATTAAGGATGTGGAGTCTAAATGTGTGGTAAAATTACGGCATCGTGCAAATGCTCCTATACCAGCAGCTTATTTTACATATTGCAAAGTACAGAGAGAATTCCTAGTAGCAAATACACACAAAGACCAACCTATCCCACAGTGAATTCATATTTGGATTGTTGGACAAGGTGAATTTTGAGGCGTGAGGGAGACTGAGTTGAACTGCTGCTGCCTGGGATTACAGCTACCTTCACCTGGAAATGGGACTTGTCTCCCTGCAACCTCCCCATCTCAGCCCAGGCGTGTGTACAGCATGGACAGATCAACAAGGAGTGAGAAGGGTTAAATAAATAACAGAGCCTGGACTAAAAAGGTAAATGCTGAGGAATTCTCTTTTTTAACATGTACATATATTGTAAAAAAATTTAAGGCAACATTCCTCCTGCTAATTAGTGTTTCCTCGGCACTGCAAAAACTACAGCTGGAGGAAGAATTCAGGAACAGTAATCAGCAGCACAATTAAGCAATCTGCTATAATGACAGACCACAACATTAGGGATAGAATAATCAGAAACATATATATTTTTCCTTCTTGATTTTCATTTCCCACCCAATGATTTGCCTTGGCAGGGTGTATATAAAGCAATGCCTGATAGAAATGCCCATATTTGTCTGCTACAGCTTGTAGACCTTGCTCCAGTGAGGATGCCCGTGTTAATTCCTGCCAATCACTTACAACTAATGTTATTTTTACTGTAATTTTTGAAAACCTAGTGTTTGATCTGCTTTAATCCTAATTTTGCCACCCTGTCTCATATAAACTCCTGTCGCTCCTTTAAGTTAGAGGGTCCAACTCCTTTAAGTGGAAGGTATGCAGACAAGAAATCCTGGAGCTGAGGTCCCTTTTATGCCTGCCAGCCATCCCACCCAAGGGAGCAGAGCAGGGAGATTCTTCATACTGTGTTTCTGCAACCTGCAGCTCCTGCTCAGGAGAGGAAAATGCCTACACCTGTGAGCAGACAGTGAGGGGAATGGGCCTGACCTGCTCCATCTGCACAAGCTGTTTTCCCACAGCTCCCTCAGGCTATAGGAGCCCACAAGGAAGGTAAGCTCCCCTCCAAGGAGGTGGTTTAGAAGAGAGAAGGGAAATATGGCCCTTGAGAAGGGCTCCAATGCATTTCAGCTCTCTGCCAGTCATGGATCAAGGCTGGTTGGAATGAAGCCACAGAAGAGAGGGAAGCTCGTGTGTTGCTGTGGGGAGGTAGGTCCTCTTCTTGGGGTCTGCTCGGGGGGTTTACTGGCCGCTGGGAGGGGCCTCTCATGAAAAGCTGGCAGAGAAGCAGTTTTGGTGGAGTCAGGAGTGATCTGTGTGCCCTGGTAGGCCACAGTCATTAACAGTGGGACTTGGTGAGTTTTGTGGTGCTATTTCCCAGGAGCTGGCAATGTTGTTACTGGAGAAGGCCACCAGCCTTTACCTGGGAGGTGGGAGCACTGCAGTGGTGTTGCAGGATCCTTCCAGGGTGGTGGAGCCGATGGGATTGCTGCTGGAAGGTGTCTGGATGGAGCGTTCAACATGTGCTCTGTTCTGCTGGGGTGTGTTAGTGCTCTGTTACCCTCCCACAAACATGGATTTCCTCCTGCTCATTCCCAGATGGAGCTTTTCTTTATTATTCCCCCATATGGAAAGAGTTGGCTGGTCCTGGAGGTTCTTACAACTGGCTCAAGTTTGTAATCTCTGGTATGAGGGAAGGTCTCAGGTGTTTGAATTCACATGTGGCTGCTAAAAACTTAGCTTCTATCAGAAATAAGCTAGGAACTGTAAATATGTTACATTGAGGGATCTTTATAAATGCAGCTCTCTGGTTTGCATCCTACATAACCTAATGAAATGACAACTATGAAGTTACATACTTTGAGAATTGAATTTTCATAATGGGATAAGTGCAGCTGGAAGCCCAGCACTTTTATAATCTGAAAAACTTTTATTTTTGCCTTAAGGGATAAGCTTGAGATAAAAACTTAAGGACACACCTAACACTGAGGAGCCCAACAGCTCCTCACGTGCAGGAAGATGCGAGTTCCACCTGCTTCAGGCACTAATGAAAAATCTTAGTGCCACTTAAATCAGTTTCTGGTATTTGTCTTAGTATGGCAAAAGATTGGGTGTCTTAGTGGGCAGATTCTTCTGTCACTAAAGCTGGTGAAAAGTCACATTACCATGACCCCTTCCAGAGCTCTTGGATTAGAGCTGATATTATTCTGCATGTTCCCTTTTCATCTGGGACACTGGCTTGCAAACAAACATACATACACAGAGCTGTTCCTCCTTTTCCCGTGTGCCCGTGTTAGTGGAAATCATTGGGAACACCAGGTCTAGGGAGCAGAGATATGTCTCTGCTCAAAACTCATTCAGGAAATCCCAAACCATGGAGGAATGCTGGGTTAATTTTTCATCTGAGTATCAGCTGAAAGTAATGTAAACCCCAAATTAATGCAGACAATGCCTAGTCTGGTCTGAAGGCCCTGTGTATTTTTGAATTCTTTTCTACTAAAACTCAATAAAAACATGGGGGTGGAAGGTGCTGCTGGGAATTTGCTTTTTGTTCTGCTTAAGTGCTGTATTTCTCAGCAGTCTTCAAGTTTCTCAGCATGAAGATATTGTTACATTAGAACTACTGTGGGTTTAACACAATTCGGAATTTGCAGGCAAATGGATGTATTGTGTTGAGGCTTATCCACAAAGGACTGTGAAACTACAAATTACAACCCAGCTGCATTCTCTTATCTGGATTTTTTTCCCCCCATGTGCCTGTGAGTCCTCCCCTGTTCACAAGGAGAAATTCAAGTGAGAAAAAGAGACATAGGCCTGAAGTCAGAAGGGACCCTGACCTTGGAGATCCTGCCTGTGTCCATGGATGTTTTCTGTTAGTGTCCATAGTGCTTTCCATTAGCAGAGGATGTGATGCCTCCGCATTTAGTGTTTTTGTGATTGCCTGAGAACTCTGTTTTTGTAATTCTCCCTAGAAAACTGTGGCAGATGCAGTAATAGTCAACACATCCACTGAATGCTTCTCAGATAAGGAGGAAGAAGGGGCCTACTGATTCTCTTGAATTGGTAAATATGGAAGTAAAGCAGAGGATCCCCCCATGTTATGTTCTTCATCCTCACTCTTCCTCTTTGAAGGGAATGAAAACCCCCAGTAGGTCCCTAGGGAGAGGTAGGAGGCACTTACACTCTAGAGTAGTTTGAGGCAAGGCTTTAGCAGCTCTTGCTAGTCCTGGGCAGGTTTTGCTGACCTTGTCCCAGTTACACAGCCAAGGCCACGTCATGTACCAGAGCCCTGTGCCACAAGCATGGACACCCGACTTGGGGACAACGCTGGAGCAACCATGGAGCAACCAAGTCTGTCTGGGCAGAGGTGCTGCACCACAGAGAGACAAGACAAGTTCTTGGCTTTCATTCTTCAAAGCAAAGGGACACATTAGCAGATTTGAGTGATACTCTGCACACCTGCTAGCCAGTAATAGGCTGAAAACACAATGACCTCACCATAATGTTGTTATGTTTATTTTCTTCCTTTCAAATGGCTGTTCCTATAAAGGATGCTGACAAATGGGACCTGAACTCATGCATTTAGTGGGCCAGGAAATAAATATATCAGAGAGACAGTACTTCTTTGGACTCTTCTGAGACTTGGGAGTTGCAGGCCATTCTGTTTGCTGGCTCAGTTTAAGCAGCAGAAATGTCCATGTGTTCTGTCAAAGCACTTTACTTGTGACAGGCAAAGTGCTGCCCTGAACTGGAAAACCATTCAGAGCAAATAAATGCATTAATTCAACGCAGAGTATCTTATATTTGATACACGCCACTTCCTAATCACTTTACTGAACATCTGGATTGCCTTGAAATGAAACCAGTGATGGCGTCATCTTCAATTTGGACATGGGATCCATTTCGGAAGGCTTTTTCCAGGAGAGCACCTCTTGGATCTTGGTATGATTTAGGTTGGGTCCTCCAGGTCTAATCCAGAGTAAATACAATTAAGGGTTGCTTCACTGCTGAAGGAGGACGGAGAGTAGCACACAGGAGCCAGCTGGGCCCTTTGGTACTTGTAGTCCAAGTTGTAGAATCATATTAAAAAGCGTAGATGTTACCAAGGAACAGGGATTTTTCATATGTCTGAAACAGGGTCTGTGCCCCTTTCTCTTAGGGCAGCACAGGTATGTTCTTGCAGGAGAAATGAGAATAATTAATTCTGACTGTTAACATGGTACAAGAGGCTGAAGTTAACCCCATTGTGCTGGTAAAAGTTGCAAAGGAACACAGAGGGTGCAGAGACTCTGCACTGGCTGCCCTGTGTGAGCCAGAGCGATGACTTAATGAATGAGAGATGCACTTGCATTGCAGCAACTCAGGCTCAGCTGAGCAACAGCAAGAACTATTTGCAACATCTTTTTGTCAACATCTGTTTGTCTCTGAGTTCATGAAAGTGGAACAAATCTCAATGATTTTTTTTTTCCTTGCGTTGAAATTTTGCACAATTGTTTCTGTTATTTTGGCAGCCAAAATGATGCTGGAATGTTTCACCTTTTTCCAAGTTTTTGAGCTGAGTTTTTCAGTTGAGGTTTGTCACATAAACCATGAGGTTTTACTTCTGCTGCTAGCCAAATTATAATCTTTATATCATAAGCCTTTTGTTGTTTATTTCTTTTTCTTTAAAACTCCAGCTTCTGGAATCATGAGAATGCATGAAAATCTCTACTCCTGTTTTCTGTCATGTGTTTGTTTTCCCTTGAGTTTTTAGCACTGAGAACTGTGGAGAAACTTCTGGGTGTCATCTGAGAGATGAAAAATGGAATTCATTAATTTTTTTTTTTTTTTTTTAAATACCACTGGGATAATTTTTGGAAACTATGACTCATGATTTTCAATGTTTAGATTTGGCAATGCTGTAGCTCTCCGTGCTGCTTCCCCATGACCAGGAGTGTCAGAAGAAGCCATGTGGGGCTTGTCTCCACAGACAAGTTCCAGCACAGAGAGCCAGGGTGTGAATTCACAGTGCCCTAGTTAGATTGCACAGATTCCCCATGAGGATGCAGAGTGTGCAGTACCTGCCCTTCGGAAGCACTCTCAGGGCATGTCTCTGTAACATCCAGCATGTGCTTCAGAAGCCCTAGAGCTCACACCAACCTGCTCCAGCTCATGGACTGAAGGCAGCAGGGCCATTCCATGCTTCAAACTGCACTTATTGGCATGGACACAGCTCCAAGGTGATGCTGCTGTGCGGGTTTGGAGCACCTCCCAGCTGTGCTGTGCTGTGCGGCTGTAGTGGGTGCAATACCATTGGGTGCTCCAAGTGACGCTGAGCCTCCTCAGGTGCTCAGGGCTGGCTTCTCCTCCTCCTCCTGGCACCCATCCGCTGTATCTGAAGGGGAAACCGAACTGGTCCATTTTCTGAGCCTGTTGGTGAGGACTTTGGCTCTGGAGCCGGCCTTTCCACTCAGCAGAAGCAAATGTGCTCAGCAGCAGCCAAGGGCCGTGTCGGGAAAGCAGTGACCCCTTTGTGACCGCTGAGGGGCTTTGTGAGGCTTGGTTTAACACTGGAACTTGCCTGTGCGTTCCCAACCCTCAGATTGCTATGAGCATGGCTTGGCTCCTTAGAGACACAGAACCACAAAAAATATTTAATTTACAGAATCACAGAATCAACAAGGTTGGAAAAGATCTTGGGAAAATACTTGGGCACCCAGTGAGGAACACACTGGATGAGGATAAGATGGCCTTGAGGGAGCAGTTTGAAGTTTCTTTTGGCTGTCCCCATCAACTATAGAGAAAAAAATGGAAAATGAGCCAGTGGAGTATACCTGGTAAAGGGGGACAAGAGGGAGAAGAAGCCACTTAGGAATTATTCAGCCCCTGGTGAAAGAAAAGCTGTGGTAGCTGCAGGATACCTGCTGTACCCAAGGCCAAGTTTAAGCAGCTGCTGGGATAAAACCCAGGAGACAGAGATGTTGCTGCTAGAGCAGCTCCTCTGGCCAGGCCAAGTGTGAGGGAAGAAGCTGCTGTGGCTGAAGCCCCCGGGAAGGGCGCTCTGCCACTGGGAAACCAGGATGCTGCAGGGTGCACCAGGGCGGGGGAAGGCTGGGAGCAGGCTGAGGTCTCTGCCCCTCAGGAAGCCGTGAGGGATTTGTGTGTTTTCCAAGGCAGCAGAGACAGGATGCTGAGGGGTGGGAGAGAGACAGATTTCCTTCTGCAGTGAATAGACTGGGGTGGGGGATGGCAGCTCTGATTTAACCCTTGCCTGTTCCTTTCATCTCCAAAATGAACTGGTGGCTTAGGAAACCATTCCAAGAAACTGCAGAAATGAAAGGAACAAAAAGTACCAGGTTGTTGGCACTGGAGTGACGCTGTGAGTTTAATATCCCAGTTCTCTCGCCCCCAGGCGTGTCTCCCTGGCTCTGGCATTCCTTTTTGACTTTGAAGTTTGTTTGTTCAGTGGCACTGGCATTGCTATGACCCACATGAACACCAGTGATGCCAAGGGAGAGGCTTATGGGACATTACCTTGCATCAGGTAGAAGCAGCCTGTGGGAGACTGCTGCAGGTTTGGGTGCTGTAACAATTTTACAGCAGAAGCCTGAAAAAGATGGGATTTCATTTGTCTTTTACATTGCGGGTGGGGAAAAAATCTTAGGAGTAACTCCTGAAATGGTTTCTATTCTTGTTCAACAGTGAAGGCTTTTCTTTATCTCTTGTAAAGTCGTTAATAGGATGATCTAGAGGAGTGGAGAAGTGGAAGAAAACCCAACTACTATCACCTCCCACTCCCACCAAGCCCTTGGAAATGCTGTGGAAACAAGACCTGTGTGAAGACCTTTAGGGCATAAGTACATGAAGCATTTGGGAGAGGTACCTGGAACATGGGAATCCACAGAAAACTACTTTGTTTACTGCACCAGAGTCTCCCAGAGCTGTGGAGAGTCCACATGGCTGAAAGTTGGCAGCCGGGCTGCAGGTGTGGTGAAAGAGACGTGTTTTCTAAACACACCAAATACTTACTGCTCCGGCCTTTTGTAGATAAAGATCAGCTCTGACTTTAAAAGAAATTATAGCAGAAGTGCTTGTATCTGGGAAGATGAATACCTGCTCCCAAGTTGGGCTTTGTAGAATTGAACTTCATAAACAAATTACTTGATGTGATTAACCAAGTCAGAGGGTTGAAGGAAATGTGCCTCTGACAGCATCAGGGTGGAAGCTGTAATGTGTTGGCCAGAGAATTATCCTGGCTAGGAACAAACAGCCAGAAGGTTCTTGGGTGTGAGGTTTCCCATTAAAACAGTATCTTCTCTCTGAAAAAAACCCACAGTGAAAAAAATAACCCTGCTGAAAGCCTGAATTTTTTCTGAGATTCAAAACTGCCTTGACTCTGCGGGTGTTTGATGTGCAAGGATGGCAGAGAGTAGTTGTGAACCAAAAAGAGCTAAGAATTTGTAGGAAAACATCTGGTATCTAGACTGACCAGATAAAGAGTTTTCAGTGGCTCAGAAAACATTTCTGCCCTATGATTGTGCTAGTTTCACTAGGAAAAACAGTCCCTGCACTAACCTCATTCTGTTTTACGAGTTTGAAGGTTGGAATACACAGATATTGGCCTACTTGTTCCTCTGGTAAAGATGACTTTAAAAAAAAAACAACCACACTTAAATATAAAGCAAGCCAAACAAAAAAAAGAATGTTTTTATGATGAAATAAGCAAAAAAATATTGCAAAAACAAAATGAAAAACAGTTAAAGCCTGAAATGGAGTGCCAGGCAAGACAAGCTGACCTTCTCAGAGTCTGCTTCAGGAAACAAAAACATTTCCTCATGCCAAGCATGCTCTGCATGAGCTGAGTTTGCTTGGTCTCAAGCTGATGACAGTAGCTTTTGCTGCTTTTGACAAAACAAATAATGCAATGGGGAGGATAGTTCTCTGTTAGGGCAGGTTTTTTTTCTTGCTTCCAACTGGGATATCAGGTCTCTGCCTGGTATCCAAGCTCATTCACAAGCTGGGCTAGGCTGGACAAGCCATTTCACCCAGGATGAAAATCCTACCACAGCTGGGATGTGCAAGAGTTGAAGTAAATGCTGCTTTGTGCTGTTTGGAAATTATTCACTTGGGATCAAAATATATGTTTAAGGGGAGATTTCAACCCTTTCTCGGGTGGGATTAGCTATGCTTTGGTGCTCACAGCAGTTGACAAGGAGGTGACAATGGGAGAACATGACATGTTGTCCTGTTGTCTAAAAGCAGGGTAGGTGGGAACCTTGCAGGCAGGTTTCTGCCTGCAGTGCTTCTGGTTTGCTACACCTTGCCTGTGGCAGGCAAGCCTGGACTGCCCTGTGTGTCCTCATGAAGCTGGGCAGCACAGGGCTGAGGTCTCAGCAGCCACCAGTGTCACTGTGTGTCCCCTGTGAGCTGACAGCATGGGCAGAGGCAGTGCTGTGTGCAGAAGTGCTCTGGAGGTGGGTGTGGGGAGAGGGAGGGTGGGGAGGTGTGCCGGGACGCGTGGGCTGTGCAGAGAGTGCAACGGGTGAGTGGGACCATGAGTGCAGGTGACATCCCTCCCTCCAATGAGCGCTGTCCGTCCCATCCGGGCCAGCCTCCGCCCCCAGGCTCCAGCCAAAGTTCCCACCCCATCCAATTGCTCCAATTAGTGCTGTGGGTTTTTTTTCTTTATTAAGAAGGTGGCTCGAGACCTGCCTGTTTTTGAGTCCAGCTCCCTTTAATCTGTCCCTGCCATGATTGAGGTTAACAGAGTTTCCTGCCCAGCAGCCTCTTTGGCAAATTAGAGAGAACCAGTGAGACACTGTCAATAAACTTCCCACTGTATAGATTTCATCCAGCAGAGCCTGAATAAATTGGGTCATGCTGCCATATGTAATCCATGCACTTGAGGTTTGACCTAGCTCCTGTGCAAACCAGTGGGCAGGGATGTGTCTGGGAGCTGGACTGGAGCTCTGGCTGACACAGCTGAATTTTGAAAGAGCTGGGGTGGAGCCATGCCCTTCATTTTCGTGGACCAGTTTCATTTGTACGGGAAGATGATTGATGTCTTCCCGCGGGAGCTTTTGTCTGTGCTGGAGTGTGTCTTGAACAACATTGCCAAGATACCTTGGGGCTGGGTTAGGTAATTATTTTCTGATTAGATACTGAAATCAAATAAATAAGTTAATCATTTTACAAGTTCAGAAGAAAATACATTTATTTAATCTGAAACTTCTTCACAATGGCAATGCATAACTCTGTCATCTTCTGCATGGTGTTGGCCTCGGGTCAGATGATTTCCCACCAAACAATTTGCTAGCGTCTCATGGCCCTGGTAATGCAAAGTCACCTGTTCAGAAGGAGGCAGGATTCTAGTCCTTCTCTCCTTTGGGCAGTTGATGTGAACCTGCAAGTGGTGGTGATGGGCCAGTGTGGCTGCCATCAGTTGCCACAGTTCATATCAGCAGCACAGAAAAGATTCGTACACTAACAGGGGAGACTCCTCTTTTGAAAAGAGGCTTTAAATGATGTCAAGAACCACCACAACGATATGGTTTTTACATAAATAATAATTAATTACATGTAAATCAGCCTTTTCCCCACCCCTTCCATTAGTATCATCTTTGCTAAGCTCTCTGTCTTGTTTCTGTCCGCTCACTCGGAGTAGTTGAATGGCAACAGACATCATTTGCAATGCTAACGTCAGATACGGGTCAAAATGGACATGGAAAACACAACCCGGGGTTTTATCAATGCAATAACAACCAGTTCTGTCTAGAGATGGCAGTGTACTGGGGTTTAACCTCTTCACTGCCACAGAGCCAGAAACAGTAGGAATTTACTTTTTTGGTTTCCTGTTCTGCTATTTCCAACTTACTTTCAGCCCTTTCTTTCTCCTGGCCATTTTCTTTTTTTCCCCCTCTCTCCCCTTTCTGGTGTTTACTAGAGCATCTGGTAGTGTTTATCTCCCAAGACACAGGAGAGGGTTGTTTTCATAGATATGTAACTGGCCTAAAAGCTTTAATCTTTGTTGATGTTGGACTTTTGGATTAAAAAATAGTCATAATAGTGGAAAAAGTTAAAATGAAATAATACTTCAGCACAGAACACGTTGGAGACAGCATCAACAGAAAACCCTTCACAGGGAAAGCTGCAATTACTGCATCTCCTTCGCAGGCAATGCTGAACTTGTGGGGAGAGCAGGGCAGGGAGTGAGGAGACCAATTCCCTGAGATGAGACTGCTTGTCCCGCTGGAAGCTGAAAGTGTGGCATATCCTCGTGGAGATTTCTGCATGTGCTCCTGCAGCAGGAGTTTAAGCAGACCCAGAAATGCCAACAAGATGTTAGAAATCTGTTTCCATCTCTGCTGGCTTCCAATGCTGCCTTCCAGGAAGGCAGGGAAAGAGCTTGTCTGGCCTTCAGCAGAGTCAGACTACGCATGACCTGGGGTTTGTAGCCTCTATGGAGTACTGGAGGTCAGAGGAGGAGATGGTGTTTTGGATTTGGTCTCCTGCTCTAGAGAATTACGTTGGTTTTCTCTGAAAGCTTCAGAGATGCTGTGATTGGGTTAATTAGAAGTTGTCAAGATACAGCAAGAAGCGTTGCTGTCATCAGAGAGATGTAGAAAGTGTTACAGAAATTGGGTAGCAAAAGGCAGGTAGGTGTCTGCTATCTGCAGTAGATCTTATTTGCTGCCTTCCCAGGGGACTAGGCACTGTCCCAAACCTGCAGCAAAGTCAGCTAGGCTGGAAGCAGACCTGCAAAATCCAGGTGGCTGTTGCTTTCCTTGTAAGAATATATTCAGTTGCTAATATTGTAAATGCTTGGTGGTACATTTTTATAGCAATAGCATTTATGTAACTTAAGATTTTTATGTAATTTAAGATTTTAAACTAATGTCTTAATTCAGGTGCTACATACCCCACTTTCCACCCCTGCTCACCTGTCACATAAGGTGTAAACCTGACTGTAACCTCTCCTAACTTCTTGGGATAAAACATTTTTGGAAAACCCTCACTTTGGGAAGGCAGCGAGCTGGTGAAAGGGAGCTTAGCAGTAATGAACCAGGTTAATAAATTACCTAATGTCACCTTAGGATAGGTCCATGGCCGCCTGTCACACAGCAGCACATCAAGCTGGAGATGCACAGTCAGTCTCTTCTAACCTTTGTACCTCCTCCCGCTTAGCAGGGAGCTGGTTCTGGAAAAGACCAGGCCTGTGGAGTCCTGCAAACTGAAGGGTAAAATATTAATAAGCCAAAGAGGAGCTGGAGGTGTCAGTGAGGCTCCTGCACAGTGCAGCCATGAGGGAGAGTGCTGCTGGTCTCCACACAAAGGGAAAGGCAAACGGCTTCTCCGCAGAAAATTTCACCGACCAATTTTTTTTGCATGCAAAAATGCAGATTCAGCAGCACCAAAACGGTCTGTGCACACATGCCAAACTTGTCATTTATAAAAACTCAAAAAAGCTCTGACAAATGCTGAAGCTGTTAGTTTTGACACTTCTGACATGAAACACTTTGATTTTTCATTTTGAAACTACTTTGTGTTCAAAATGTCCTTTAATTTTATTTTCAAGCAAGGGGGTGTGTGTCTTTTTTCTTATTCCCCCAAAAAAATCAAAATTGAAATGAAATCTTCGGATTGACTCAACACGAAATTGTTCTTGGATTTTTGATTTCACAAGGCTTTTTTTTCTTAGATGTGTTCGGCTTCAAGTCACTTCTTTTTCACCCCCAAAATTTGCCAGTTGGTTTATCAAGAACCACAGCGAACATCAGCCCCTTTGAAGGGGCGCAGCTGCCACAATAGAATATTTTTTTCGCGGCTGTCAGTTGCAGAAAGAAGGAAAAAAAAAAGGAGCCTTGCTTTTGCTTTCCAGGAGATTGAGTTCATTTTCTATCTGACAGGGATAAATAATAAACAGTATTTTTTTTTTTCTGCTGTGAGGGATTGTGTTACGTTATCTGTTTAAACATTCCGTTACATTTTAGTAATGTGAATAATGATTATTCCTGTGCTTCTGAGCTCTCTCTCTTGGCTCGGGTGCCGGAGGTTCAGGAGACACCTGGCATTGTTGACAGAGCGCTGAACTTGAACGCCTCTCACTGTGACAGGGCAAGCCCAAATATTTTGGGAAGAGTCCTTGTTATGTTACGACAGGGCTTGGTAGCACTGATGCTGGGGACGGGTTTTGCTTTAATACGGAGCTGATTATGCTTTATTATTCGGGGAACAGCGTGAACTTTGGCAGGCAGGCTGCTGGGAGAAGGAGGATTGCACTTGGGCACTTCTTATTTGTATGATGTGCTGAAGGTCTTCCAAGAGATGCTGTCTCTCAAAAGAGGCCAGGATAGGAGGCCCTGAAAGACGTTTTTCTGTGGGTGAGAAAGTGGGAGAAATAAAGCTTTTTTCAAAATAATATAAATGTTTAATGTAGTCCCTACATGTAGACAAATACCTGGGGAAGAGCTTGTATTAAAATACCTTTTTAATCAGATTTTCTATCTGTCAAGGTGGAGTTTGCTTCCCACACTGTACATCTTCCCTCTTTTATTGGTTTCCTCTCCTGAAGCCGAGCTGCCTCTTGGCAGTGCTTTGTGCATCTTCAGTACTGCACGAGTGTCCAGCTCGTGGTGTTAAATCGGTCATAGACTTTCAACAAGATTGGATGTCTTGTGGTGTTTGCCAATTCACGTATGGCACGTAATTATATTCAGGAAGCAATAGGAATTAAATGACATTAATTTCCATGAATATTCATTTAAGAATCTCGACCAAATTCAGGCAGATTAATAGTCCAACACAAATACAATGGCTATTCATTGCCCCCACAGGAAAAGGAAATATGTATTGGCTGGCAGCTCAGGACAAATGGAAACGTGCTATAGAAAAGTTATCTCTGGGTGGCTTCTGGTACAGTGGCGGCTGGAAGGACACCTCCAGGAGTAAAGAGGATTAGTGTGGGTACGGATGTGGGGAGCCTTTCCCATCCACTGAGGAACCCAGAGGAGTCTGGGGTGAATCCAAAACTCATGTCTCTGCACTGCCCATGCAAATCCAAACCAACTCTGACTGCAGTGGAGCTCCTCTGGACTCACAACAGAGCAAAATGTCATTTATTCTGTGCCTGACTCCCACTGCCCTGTGTGTGGAGCCAGGCTCCAGCCTGCTCTGCCTGGATCGTGATGCTGCAGGGCAGCACAGCCATTTCTTTCCCTCACAAGCAGCACTAAGCTGGCTGTGCTGCTTGCTGCCTGCTCTGCCACAGCCAGCCCAGCACCAGCCCTCAGGGTGGCTCCAGGGCAGTCCTGTCCTGCCAGGCACCTCCTGGCACACGGAAGCTCGGTTCTGCTCTAGCTTGTCCTCCCAGCGCAGGCCAGGACACGGCTTCTACTGTGTCCAGGGAAACTGGGGAAGTATAATAGCAAAAGCAGATGAAGGATGCAAATGTGTTTGCAACTGAGGCATCAGAATTTGAGATGCTGGAATGCGCCCCTCCCCCCCCCCCCCAACAACAATTATTTAATTTAAAAAAAAATCTGGGTTTGGCTATAGCTCTCACTTGGGAGAACTTACAGTTTTCATTTTGTCAGACAAGCCAACTTGAGACTTTAGCTGTGTCACATTATCTCTTTGTGGGACTTCCCCAATTGGACAACAGATCCTGCTTCCACTAAAGCTGGTGCAAGTGTTGCCAAGAGCATTGGGTTCAGCTTGTAGGCTGATGTTTACAACTTTTAGAATTCCCCTTCATAGGCAAGTTGGCTCCTCCTGCCCTTGAAGTTCTCTGAGCAAAAGAAAGGTCCAGTTATTTTACCTTGCACATGTACCATGGGATGGGCAGAGCTGCATTTTCTACTTTTTTGAAGGTTATTTGTTGCCAGACTGATCTGACTTGCCCTGACTACACCCAAAACAAGGAAACGTGGAAAGCAGCAACCACCATTTTGCCAAGAAGGGGTTTTGTCTCAAGCGGCAATATGAGGGTACTCACAGGGCTGCTTCTGCTTGGGCTTATTTGGAACAAAGTCAGAGAATCATAAAACCAGGCTGTAAATCCAATGTACATTTCTCTTTATGTCCACCAACTTTTTGGGGCAGTACTTAGTGTGTATCTCATCTTTTCATGTCTGATGTAAAAGGTAGAATAACAGCTGAGTACCCACATGGGCTTTGCACCTATGCAGGAGTGCCAAGTGGGCCAGGAACCCGCCATGCAGCCTGGTGATGTGCTCTGCAAAGCCTCATAAACCAGTGACTAAAGCAGAAAAGACTCCAAGGCCTGGCTCCTGGGACATTGGAGGTGTGGCATTACAGTAGCTTGGAAAACATTCTGACTTTATAACAAGTAACACCTATAATTACAGAGGTGTCATCACCTTCATAATTTTTTTTTTTTTTTTTTAGCTAACAAGCTGTAGTTGTAGCCTGTGTACATCCCTGCCAAAATCTGCCAAGCATTTGCTCTTGGGATGGTTCTGCCGGTGGTGGGAATATCAAGCATCTTTCTCCAGGCACTTATAAAACAATACAGCAGTAAACAATTCAAGTACAATTAGCAGCTACATTGGCGGAGGGGGAGGGAGAAGTCCCACCGCTGGTATTGTCTGTGGAATTAATCATGTTTTACGGAGTTGATATACTGGTTTGGACGTGTGAAGTTAAAAACAGGAGAGGAAGAAGTAGCCAATAAGCGTTTATTCGAGAACAAAATGTAAAACAAGTATTTTTTTTTTTTTAGCAGTACGGGGGTGAGTGTTTAAAAAATGCTCTTTTTACAGGTTTAGCTCTTTTTTCTTCCTTCTGAAGAAACAGATGAACTAAAAAATATAACAAGACACGCTGAAAATTATGTTTGCTTTTAAAGCTGGTGGTCCCGCCGGTCACACAAACGCCGGTGTCTCCTGCGGTATCTGGGGTGGAAGAGCGGGATGCTGAACGCTCCGCTCCCGGCTGTCGTCCGTTCCCGGCCCCGCAGCGCCCGGCGGCGGCCCCGAGCGCTCCCCGCCGGCCCGAGCGCACCGCTCCGGCGGCGGCGCGAGCATCACCTCCGCAAATATTTATTTGCAGCGATTTTCCGCTCTTAATTATTTAAAACATAATGAATTAGGCATAAGTACCTCGCTATTAGGGTAATTCCAGGTGTTAATTGCTGCCGGAGCGGCTCCCGCCGTTCCGCCGGGAGGTGGCGCCGCGGGCCCGGCGCTGCTGCCGGAGCCGGGCAGGGGACGGGGACTGGGGACCGGGACCGATACTAGGGGAGAGGTTGGGCCCGGCGCGGGGTCCCGCGGGCGCGGTTCGCCCCGCCGTATCGCTCCTGGCAGTGTGTGTAACCATCAACCCCGGCCCCCGGTCCGTCCTGAGGGCAGCCTCACGCGACTGCCCAAAAAACAAAGGGAGGGAAGAAAGCCGGGCGGGTCAAGGAAAGAGTTTTTTCCCCGAACAAGTCGGTCGCTCGGTAACTTCGCGGCCGCCCGCTGGCTCCCGCCCGCAGCGCCGGGCAGGACGCGCTCCATCCCTGCGGGACGACCGACCCCCGTTCCCCTCCGGCGGCGCGGTGCTGCCGGCAGCGGGCCGCGGTCCCGGGCAGGGCAGGGCAAGGGGCTGGAAAACATTCCGGGGGGATGTTTCTGGAAAACAGCCGGGCCCCCGGCGGGGCCCGCTCCCCTTCCCTGCTCCGGCCGCCGTCAGGGGAACCCCCGCACCGCCGGAGGCTCCAGCTCCGCGCTAAGGCCGTCGGTGCTGCTAAAATTCGCAGTGCTCGAGTGCCGGAGCCGCAGGGCTGGGGCAGCCGGGTGGTCCCGACTCTGCCCCCTCTCGCCCTCTCCCCGCGGGCGCTGCCACCCCTCTCCGCGGGAGCCCCGACGGCGCGACCGGGAGCGCTGCCGCTCCGCGCACCCACCGAGATGCGGACCCACCCCCGCGGAGCGGCTCCGCACTCAGCCCGGCCCTTGGGCCGGTCAGTCCCGCTCAGCGGCCGGTGCGCGCCGCTGCGCACCCGCGCAGTGTGTCTAAGCGGTGTTTGCGCCCACAGAGGCGAGCGCTGCGGGGGGGAACGCGGGCAGCGCCCGTCTCGCCGCTCCGCGCAGGTAAGGCGGCTCCGCGGGTATCCGCGGAAGGCACTCCGGGGTCCCCCGCGCCCCCCAAGCTCCGCTGGCCTGATACCCCTCCACCTCCCGCGCGGCTGTGAAAAAGTTGGTAGGGGTACGCAGCGCTGCGCCCCCGCCGACAGGGCGGCCCCGGCCCGCGCGCTGAGCTGTCCTTCGGGGCGCGGAGGGGTGCGCAGGGATGCGCAGCGCTGCGCCCCGTGCTCCACCGCCACTTTCGCTTCTCCGCGGGGCCGCCCCGCCTCCCCCGGCCCGGCCCCCCCCCCCGCCCCCCCCGGCCGTCCTCCGCGGAGCTCCGCGCCGGCGGGGCTCTCGCCCTTCACCCTCTGCGCGCTTCATCCCCCGCTTCTATTATTTTTTTTTCATTATTATTATTTTTCCCTTGCGCCGAGCCTTGTTTACCCAGCAGGTGGATGTGACGTCAGAGACTGACAACAGCAAAAAATAACAACATCTCCCTCCGCGGGGGTGTCGCGGGCCGCCCCCGGCCCGCCCGCGCGGGGTTGCGCGGGGCGGGGAGGGGGCGCGGGGCGGCGCGGGGCGGGGGCGCGGCGGGGCGGCGTGCGGGGCCCGCGGGCGCGGCGCCGGGCGGAGGGCTCTATTGTTATTTACCGAGCGGCGGAGCACGCCGCCGCGCCGCCCGGGCTCGGCGTGCCGGAGGGACGGGAGGGAGGGACGGGACGGAGGCAGCCCCGCGCCGCTCCGCGCCGCCGCCCGCCCGCGTCGCGGCCGCGCCGTGCTGGGCAGCGGCAGGGCCGAGTCCTGCGGGTGAGTCCGGCGCCCCCCGACACTTTCCCCGCTCCTCCGGGGCTGTTGCACTTTTCCCCCCGCCGGCCCCACGTGCCCGGCCGCCCCTCCCCGACCGCCGCCGCGGTACCGGGGGGTGGGGGGGATGTGGGGCGGCGGTGCGCGGATGCGGAGCCCTCTCCCCGGACTGTGGGGCCGCCCGCACCCCCTCCCCGCCCACTTTGGAAACTTCCCCCCCGCCCCGCGCTGCGCGCACCCCCCGCCGTGGTGGGATGCGGCGCGTCCCGCCTCCCTCCCATCCCCGCTCGCGCTTTCCGCGTGTTTTCCGCCGGGTCCCTCCGCGCCGCCGCCCAAGGGGCGCGTACGCCCCAACTTCGGCACTCGGGGCAAGAAGTTGCGGTGGGGCCGCGCCCCCCCTCTGCCCCCAGCTCCGTGCCCGGCTGCTCGTTCCCCCTTCCTCGGGCACCTGTTGCGGCTTTACGCCCGCGTAGCCCTTTCCGCAGGCGCGGAGCTCCACGCCGCGCATCCGCCCCCACCGCGGGTCCCTGGGACGCGTTGCGCCCATCCCCCCCCTTTTCCTTTTTTTTCTTTTTTTTTTTTTTTTTTTTTTTTTGAAACGAAGTGTTTGAATAAACACCCGTGCCTCCCCAGCTCAGCCCGGCGCAACTTCTCGCTGCGCGGGTGCGGACCGCGCATCCTTTACGCGCGTGTGTGTACGCACGTCCCCCTCCCGCGCAGCCCCGCGGTGCGGAGCCTCGGGACGGAGCCGTGGCTCGCTGCGCGCCGCGGAGCCGCCGCCGGTGCCCGGTAAGTAGGGCCGCCCCGCGCACCTGCCGGCCCGCGCAGCGCCGCGCGGCCGCATCCCCGGGCAGCGGAGGGGTGCGCGCTGCAGGCGGCCGAGCGGCTCGTCCGCGCCTCCCTCCTCCCCACCCCCGCCCCGCCGGTTTCTGGCTTTCTTTCTTTCCTGAGAAAAAAAAAAAACCCAAAACCAAAAACAACCCAACCCAGGGAGCGGGGCGCCGGCAGCTGCGCGGGCAGGGCTCCGCGGGGCGCAGCGCAGCCCCCTCCCCACCGCCCGGCAACTATTAATGACCGGGCGGCCCCGGCGCGGAGAGCATCGCCGGGCGGGCTGCGGAGCGCCGCGCTTTTAGCGAGTCTTCTGGTGCCACTTCGCTGTAATGATTTTAATTGCGTGTTTTTGCTTTGAGCGAACCAAGCCAAGCGAGATTACTTTTTTTGTTTTTCTTTTTTTCCCGTCCTTTCCCCCCCGGCTCCCCCCAAGGCTGGTAGCGGCGGCAGCGCGCAGCCTTCCCGTCCCTACCCGAGGTATCTGCTGTCTGCGAGCGCTCTCAGAGCCGCTTCTGTAGAGAAGCTGGAGCCCAACTTCTGTGCTCAGAAGTTTAAGGTTTCATTTTTAGCAACTGTTCTCGGAGTGAGTAATGGATGTGTACTGCTCGTAGCGTGTCGTCTACACCATACAGTCTGCTGATTTCTAGGGTGCTGGATGGTTCTAAATATTAAAACAGTTCTCTAAACTGCGTTTCCTTTCTATACAGTTTTTCTAAACTTGGATTTTACCTGTTTTGACCAAATGTTGAGGTCACTAGTGACAGCTGCTTAATTAGACAAAGTTGCAAGCATGTCATCGAAGAAACTTTTTTACTTGTGCTGTTGATCCATGGCTTGCTTTAATATTTTGGAAAACAGGGATTTTGCTCGGCTTAATATTATTTTTACAGTTTCTGTTACTGCTGAGAAGCTCTTTCTTTTTGTAAGTTTGAGAGAGCCTGAAATAACTCAAGTTCCCAGAGAAGTGAGTGTGGGCAAGGAGGTACCGTGCATCTCTGCAGCTAGAGCTAGATTTGGGGGAAGATAGGGAAATCGGGGCTACTCGTTTCAACTTCTCTCCTCTGAAGCTTTTCCCCTGCACATTTTATTTGAACTATCTCCCATCCATATTGAATGGACCAGGGCACTGGGGGAGGAAGCTCTTCACTAGTTACCATTCAAAAGGTGTCGGCTAAAATCTCATTGCAAAAAGGTATTGTAGCTTTAACATCTTGCATTGGCAGCATTCTTCCCCCTTAGTCTTTGGATTAGTCATTGTATGAGAGACAGGAAAAAAAAAATCACTTTTTTTTTTTTTCTGGAAAAAGTAAAGTAAACAGCCTCCAACAAGTGAACCTTGACAACCCAGATTAAGGAAGGCAGGAGAGATCAAACAAAGCTGCTGCTGGGCTGTTGTCAGGAGCTGCCTCACTGAAAGCTCTGGACTATTCGATCAGGCAGCAAGGCTATATGTTCACTTATGCAGAAATGGACCATTACAAATGCTGATCTTTGTTGTGAAACCAAAGGATAACTCTGAGAAAAATAACGACTATTTCAAACAAGGCTTTCTGTCACTTATGATTTTGATTGCAAAGTTAGTTTTTTGTGCACGGGCTGGTTTTTGGGTTTGATGTTTGTTTTTTTTTTTAAAGTGGTGATGGTTTGAAGTGCATTTATACACTTTGAGAGGGACTTAGGATTTGATTTTGTTTACACTCTCTAGAGATACAGAAAAGGCGGCATTACAGCAGTGTAATGCAGAAAAATGTAAAAGTTCTGTGGAATTCAACTTTTATTTCTGGATCGCTGAATTGTAAGGAAACGTGGGTTTCTTTTTCTGTGTGTGTAAGTTCTGTGTTGGTGTATAATAGAGGAGTTTGGTAGTGGTTAAGCACTGTATGTTGGATAACTGCATTCCTAGAGTTTGGAAAACTTGTAATATCTTTCCTTCAAACATGTTGCCAAGCGGTCAGGATGGACCTTGGTTTTGATACGCCGGGATTTTTACAAGACTGTGTAATGTGTCTTCGTGGCTGTATCAGAGAGACTGTTACTGTGTAGTTTTTTTGTGGAAATACCAGTAAAGACTATTAATAGACACTTGATTTTTCTTCAGTAAACAGTTAGGATTTAAGTACTAATCAAACTGAACCAGGAGAGTGAGGTTAGTCTTGTTGTGTGACAGTTTCATGTTTGTATTCAAACACTTGATTGCAAACTTTACAAATGTGTGGCTTTCACTTCTTTAGGGTATTCTAAAGCAATGGAAATATCTATTAAAAAAAGAAAAATCCAAGTAAGAGGCTGTTACCCTAATGTATAATAATCAGGAAGCAGACCAAGTGCACATCTGCTGAAGAATTAAGAAATCCCAAATCTTTTTGCATATGCATTTTTTTAATTAGCTGTGCAGATCACACAATAAGTACTTTATACTTTCTGTAAGGTTTCATAACTGTCCTGCATAACTTATTCTAAAGCTTGTAGATTTTTATGGTATATACTTTAATTAGACAATAAAAAGTATGCGCATTAAACATGCACATGTATGCTATTAAGCCATTTTGTGTAATGTGTAATTTTTTTTAACATCTATAAACATTTTCTGCTTAAATCAGTTCCACCAGTAACTGTGACACTGCTGGGTTTTGCCCCGGTAGGAGAAGGAGCAGGGAAGTTGAGCAGCGAATTATGCATCGGACATTAGTGTGCAGAATACGCTGCAATATGTGTTTCTCATGGAGTGGATCACCTTTTTTAAGGGCTAAAATTTGCATTATCATCCTCGATGTGATATACTGTAAACATTTGTAGCTCCTGAATTACTCCTGTTTCATAGCACTGTAAAAATTAGGAAAAATGCTGGTAGTAAAAAGGCAATTTTATGGAATGTATCTTAGTGTTTAGTATTGGTACCTCTTGTGGTCATTTATATTGAGTGATTGAACTGGATAATACAATTCCTTATGTGAAATTTCTCTTGAGCATGTATTTGTATATCAAATGAAATAACATATGCACACACATATGTAGGATATGTATGTAAAATACAGTTATTTCTGCAAGGCTTTCCAGTTATTTATGGGGCATAATGATACTTCTGTCACCTTAAATTTTCTCCGAGAAGCTTTAATAAATTTAAATAGATTATATGCTGTCAGAAAATAGTATAAATTTTGTTTACGATTCACTTGCTTTAAGGTACTTATACTAAAGAAGCCCATTTAACCCCAAGACTGAGGAGCATTAAGTGGTGAGAGGAGTCTGCTGAAGAGCTGCTGCTGCCCTTTGCTCTTGTGATAATCTTAAATTACTACAATTTAATTGCAACTTCAAGGCGCTGAGCTGAAATATTTTCACGCAGCTGAGCCAGGGCTGGAGAAGGCTCGGTGAGGTTTTTGCAGGTAGCCGGGTGTCTCTTGGAGGCACAGCATTTGTTCAGGCCTCTTCTGCCCTTCGCAGCACATCCAGCATCGTGTGTGCACGGACAGGGCGCCTGGGAGGGAGCTTTCCCGGGGGTTCCCACTGCGGGGGGAGCGGGATCAGGCCCTGCAGGGCTGGGGTGCACAAGGGTTTTGTTTGTTGTCCGTATTTAAGCTGAATTAAATAGCACACTTTAATTATTCCTCAGATGAGCCTCGCTGTCAGGTTGCTTCCCGGAGCTTTTCCCTGCGAGCCTCTGCTGAAGAAGCAGGTGGGAAGGGGCTGGCAGCTGGAGGGGAAGCCCCACACACAGCAGTGTGGGGACACAGTGGCACCCTGCTCTGAACGGACGGCCCGTGGGTGTGGCGTGGTCCCTGTGTCCCCAGGGGTGAGCTCGGGCTGCAGTTGGCTGCCCTGGGCCTGATCCAGAGCGTGCTGGCATCAACTGGGGCTTCAGCTGATGTTGCTGCCTTTGGCTTTTGGTCTGTGCCACTAATTCGTATCACTGAAACTTTTTCTCCCCCTCCCTCCACGTATAGTAGCGTGTTTTCACACCCGGTGAGCGCTTCAGCAGAGATGTGATGTGCAGGAGAAGCCAGAAAGCATTTGCTAGGTGGAATTTAGAGACGTTGTGCACTAGAGATCAGCAGCGTCTTTGCGACCGTTCTTAGAGGTCCTGGCAAGCAAACTTTATTCCAGTACTTCAAAAGGTATGGCCAGGCTGGGAGCCCTTAACGTCGTGCCACCGAGGATGTGCGTCAGCGCCCGGCCGTGCTGAGGCACAGCGGTGTTTAAATCGTGAGTCTGATTGTTTTTCTGTTGGCCAGATCCTTGTGAAATGTCTCGTTGCAAGAAGAAACGAAGAAGATCTTGTGGTTGCTAGAAGTGGTTGGTTTTGCGCTGACAGAAGCGCTGCTCGCAGCCTGCTCACTGCGCCGTTCAATTCCCGCAGCTCGCTGTGCTGGGAATTGCAGCTCCTGCAGGTAACAAGGTGATGCCAGTGTAGAGAGGGGGGGGGAAAAAATAGCGTGGAATAAATCATGCAGTCGTTAGAGGAGAAACTTAATTGTGGGATCTTTGTAGTCTTTTACTTTAAAAAGATAAATTTTGTGCTGTGGAGGAATCAGTTGTAGTGTTTTAAGGAGATCAGATATTTGTTGGTTGGGATTTCTGGAGTGGTTTAACACGTGCTCTTTTTCCTTACTCCAGCATTGGAGAAGCTGCTGGCTCTGTTCGCGTGCAGCCTTCTCTGCAAATGCGCTCTAGGGTTTTGTCTTTCTGTTCTCCTGGCACGGGTCTCTTCCATGCATGCAAGTGAGCAGGCTTATGTCTAATGGCTGTTTGCATGTGGCAAGTATCCAGAATAATCCTGATGACTTTTTGTTCCGTGTCATTCTGCAAACGAAGACAGGATTCTATGGAAAATGGGCAAAGAGAAGTGCATGGGCAAAATCAGTTTCTCCCCAAGAAGCATCTGGTACCTGAGGAGGACTAAATAATTTTTCTCTTCTCATTGACCCTCCTGGTGCTGTTTTTAAAACATCTCCATTTTAGTGCCTTGAAATTGCAATTAAGTTGTAGTAATTTAAGATTATTGCAAGAGTGCAAAGGGCAGTAGAAGCTCTTTAGAAGTCTCATCTCAACACTTAATGCCCCTCAGTCAGGGGGTTAAATGAGTTTCCTCAATGTGAGTACTTAAAGTAACTAAATCGTAAACAAAATTTATACTATATTCTGACAACTAATAATCTATTTAAATTACATTAAAGTATGTGTGTGAAAATTTAATTAAAGGCAGAAATACTGTCAAGCCCTGTAAATATCTTGACAGATCTACTGAAATGGAACCCATATCGTAAAATATTTACATAGATCTGATAGGCAACAGTGTTTCTGGGAGTGCTATTCTGAAACTAATTGTGGGCTTTTTTCCCTTCCAGTTTCCCGTTCAGTTGCAATGGTCTCGGAAAGCAACACAAATAAATGCCCAGAATGTTTTATTCGGATGATTCTCCAGTGTATTGTTTACTGCTAATGGCGCTGTCTGTACAAGGCTTGTCACTGGTGTGTTTTTATTAGGAGAACCTGTTTCCTCACTAAGTTAGTTTAATTCAGATGCACACAGAAAACCGGGGCTCCGCAGTGTTTGCGGTGAGTCTGCGCTGGACGTGCGGTCTGTAAGTCAGCTTTCTCCTGGGTCTGTGTCCCAGAGCATGGTGCTGCAGCATCTCCTGCACTGCGGTGACTCTCAGCTGAATTGATTTTTCAGGTATAAAGGGCTTACAACCTTTTTTTGCAAGTGTTTGAACTCTGTATGGAAGTGTTTCCCAAAGTGCACTTGGGGCGCCGCACCCTCTTGCTGGTGCACCTGCAGGCATCTCTGTTGTGCTATGTGGTCCAGGCTGTTATTAAGATGAGGAATGTTTTGCCCCAGGTAAAACTGGGTTTGTGTAAAACTTCAGCCAAACTTTGGTCCTTCTTAAAACCCACTGGCTGGAATTCTGCAGGTGGTTTTGCTGGGAAGGTGCAGCATGAGCTGTGCTTTCTCCTCGCCCCATCATGGCTTGGAGCAAACTCCTAGTTTTTCTTGGCTGGAGTGTACACCCTGAAGCTGCAGGGTTACAGGAGGAGGATGAGGATTTGGGCATGGAGAGAGGGATGCGATGGGAGCGTGGTGCTGGGGAGCCCAGGCCAGGTGCTGGGCACTGAGCGCAGACAGCCCCACAGAAGGTGGCTCAGTGCGGCAGGTTGGCTGCAGCCTCCAATGGCATCGTTAGCTTTCCCCTCTTCGCCAGACATTTCCTTTCATGTTGGATCCGAGTTTTAGCTGTACTTCCCGATCAGTCTTGTCATCTTGTTGCTAACAATTAGGGTCAAGTGTCTTTCCTTGGGCTCTCCGCAGTCTCCGTGTTGGTGTCCCTCCCCCAGCTCCCTGGCTAAGCTGTTTGTTCATTAATTAGTGGATGGGGCATATTAACACATCAGTAAACCGGAGTAGTCAGACTTCCCAAGGCATCTCGGGAAGCCCTCTCCGGTTTTATGTGACCGGACATGCACTATTGCTGATTTAGATAGCGGAGCCGATGATGCCAAAGTGTTGTTAAGAGAGAGATAAATAGAGAGAGCCCAGCAGTAAGCAGAATGTCATGTCTCTATTAAAAAGCTTGTGATAAAGGAAGATAAAATGGTGAGGGGGGATTGCTGGAGTGTTCAGAGCAGCCACTAAACATCTGATCACAAAAATCGATGCTGAATTCCCTTTCCTGCACAACACTTGCCTGCAGAATTCTGTCTGAGCCTGGGTCTGGTTGCAGCGAGCGGTGGAGCCCTGAAAGGACTTTTGTTCTTGCCAGAAGGACGGCCGGTGGTTCTCAGGGATTCAGGAGCTGTCTGAGCTGGGATTCAAACATCCCTCCCCGGTTCCTTTTGAAGTGGTGTTCCCAGGATGCTGATGAAGTTGTTCCAGGCTCATGCTGGAGCTTGTTGCTCTGTGCTGCCTTGTACCTTGATTTCCTGGGTGCTCTGGCCACCTGCCTTTCTGTCAGTCTGGAAGTCAGGCCTTGGCGGAATAACACTGAGGCAGATTTTTGTCTATTGGAGTTTTTCGCGGCTGGGTGCAGGGGCTGCTCTGCAGAAGTGAAAAATGGAACTGATTCTAAAGAAATGAGTGGTCGCAGCAGACAGGAGAGGAGTGGGGTTAATTCTCCCAGTGCAGTAAAATGTTAAATCATCACAGCCTTGTTTGCTGAAAGGATGTTGATCATTCCATTAAGGAGGATTAAGTAATTAACTGATACTTCTTTAGGAACCCACGTCAGTTTTAAAAAGCATCTTCCTAGTGTTGCACAGTGAATGTGTAGTGTACGTTTTTCTTCTGCTGGAGAGCTGGGAGATGAGCGTGAGTGAGACACCTCTTCCTAAGAAACTTCTGGGTGTACCAAGGGAGCAGAAATAGGGGGGATTTTTTGGCAACTAAAATGTGCTGTTCTAATAGATTTTTGATTACAAGGTTTTCTTGCATGGATTTTGTCTGGTGGGCCTGCTGCAAGCCTCACTTCAAGGGTATTCTGTTTGGGATTAAGAAGTTAAAACCTTCTTGAAGTGTTCTTTCAGTGCTTGCATTTTTATTTTTAATAATAGTTTTTATGTTATATTAGTGAGCTCACTCACAGTGAGTCATGAACTCTGTCTTCCCTGAACTTCATGACGAATCTCTGTTAGCTGGTCAGGCAGCTCGTCCAGCTCAGTTCCCACGTTTTATACTTGCGCTGGAAAGAAAAATTCCATTAAAATCAGTCTTGTAAATCCTCCTTTTCCTTCTGTGGCAGAAACCCCCTTGAAAGCAGTGCAGTGCAGGGGACTGGCTGTGGGGCATCACAGAGTGGCTCCCAGCATTGGGTTTGGAGCACACTGAAGCTGGATTTGGTTGGGAAGGGCTGGCAGTCCAGGGTAGGATGTGTCTGGCCAGGGTTTTGACGTTGGCTGGTGCTCAGTCAGGTCAAAAGTCTGTTTTGGGGACAGTGCGTGTGCAGGTAGAGGAGCAGGTGGGCAGAGAACAATGACCATATTTTTCACTGTTTAATTTTTGAAGGATCAGATTGAAGCCCCCGGATGAGAGGAGCAGGGGGCTGTGTTAGCCCTTCTGCATCCCGTGCTCCTGAGCTCGCTGCCCTTCTTCCAGGGTTCGATCCATTTTTTGCCTCAGCAAATCACAGAATTTGGCATTAACCTCATCAAATCGCTGCTGGTTTTTGTATAATGGTCCCAACTTCTAATACCACAGTTAGTGATACTGAAACTACACCCAAACTGAAATTTTCTGTGTGAGAGATGAATTCTGCCCGGCAAATAGCATAACCCAGTGGCACCAATTGTGTTAGTATTGATACTTTCTGCTTTCATAACAGCTCTCCTTCTCAAGCAGGGCTCCTTCAGACAGTACCATGCAAACTCTGTTGATCAGTGTACTGTAAATTATTCCTCCCCCTCGGGTGAATTTCATAAATAGTTGTATTTCCATAAGACAGGCAGATTTAGCTTCATTTATGTGGCCTAGGCCCTAAATACCCCTGCTGAAATCATGGGAGCTTCCTTGGATGGACTGAGTTAAAAAAAATTAAAAGAAAATCGGTTTGGCTAGATAATAAAGTCATGTGTGTAGCATGTAAGAATCTCTCTGGATGTTTGTGCAGAACATTACAGCTAGTGTCTGCCTTAGCAGATTTAGAAGAGAGATTTTTCTCAGGACGTTTTGCAATAGTAATAATGTCTTAACAGCTTTAGTAATTAATTTTAATCGGAGAGTTGTCAGGGGCCCTATCCTGCTCCCATTGAATTAAATGAGTACTGGGAGAAGGTGGCTCTGAAATAGCTTGTAATAAATTGGTTTTGTTAGTTTTAAATGATATGCCTGTCATGTGTGTTCAGATAATATATGTTAAGGTTTGTAAAGCTCCCGAGCTGTAGGTTTGGAAAAGAGAAAATGTATTTTTCAGTGCTAAATTACTTGATTCCTAAAAGGCTTTGAAAGAGGAATGTCAGAAGTATGCAGCAAAATTACTGTTTGTTCAAGTATTTTAAAGTTTTTCTCTGGCTTAACCCATTGGAGTTTTCTGAAAGCTAGTAGTGTGAGGAATGATGGTCTTACTCAGGAAACCTTTCTAATCTAAATCTTTTATTTACAGGATTTAACTGACAATGGGAGAAACCCATCTTGGTATATTTTAGCTGATGTTGTACCATGTGCATTTGTTCTGATTTTTTTTTCTTTGCTTCCATAAAAGCAGTATCTGCAGCATTCAAAAATACTATTTCATAAAAGTTAAAATGGAACACTGCCTGTGAATTAAACTAAAGTATCTTAAGCCTATCCAGTGTATTCCTGGCATTAAACAGTCAGAGTAGGCTAAATATTTCCTATTTATTTTTCAGATTGGATGGAGTATAGTCTTTCAGGAAAAGGGTCCTCAGCCAGCTGAAGGGGAAATCTGATTTTTCAGCAAGTGCTTTATATTTACTGAGGAATTCTGAGTGTGCAGAAGCGTGTTGCATGGAAATGGAAATTTACTGTCTAGGATTTTTAGGGATTATAATCGATGCCTTAGATAGAGGCACGCTCATAGAGAGGTAAACTAGTAAATCTGAACAAACTGAAAAATAGTAGCTATAGGTGTCTGGCTCTGTTATCAAACTTGCTGCCTAAGCCAGAGTTTATGCAATGTGATAATGCTAATGACCAGCAGAGCCAATGATGCATGACTGGAGGAAATCAGTGGTATAATCGGAGAAAGTTATCAGGTTTTTGTCATTAAATACTACTGATAAATAATACACTTCATTTTGAGTAGATAGGATGTATTTAATTCTGATGTGCAGAGTTTCAATTTAATAAGGGGCATTGCTGAGTAAAATGATAATCTTTTGTAATTTAAAGGGAAAAATAAAAATGCATTTGTTTCAGCATAACCTCCTGGCAGCCACCATCCACTGCTGTTGTCTTCACTGGTGTCAGATAGTGAGGAATATCTTTGCAGCTCTTCGAGGTGGCTGCTTAGAGCAGCCTAATATCTAAGTTATTAGTTTGTGCAGAACTAATTACATGAGGCCACAACCAAAGGGGTTCTGTTTAGTATGAACTAGGTATCATCTTTCATTTTCTGCTTAAAAATGTGAATATTGCAGCAAATATAAACTCTGTGCTCCATGCAGTGGTTTCCTACAGAACAATCTGCCTGTCCAGGCGGTAACAGGAGGCAAGGGATGAGGACAAAAGATAGAGATAAATTAGATCTTGTTTTGCAACTTATCTTTTAAGTCAGTGGGAGAACAAGGAAGAGAAGTAGAGCTTAAACTGAAGGAAGAGGGATATTAATAGTCTCTATAAAGGACAGTTTGCACCAGGAAAAAAGAAAAAAAATCTGGTTGGCTTTTTTTAGCAAAACAGGCTAACACCCAGAGTAAATCTGTGTCATTAACTAAAGCAGTGCGTGATTTTTAGAGCATCTCTGTTCCTCCTGTGTGCCGGTGCCTGCGGAGGCTTGTCCCTGGGCTGGGGGCAGACGTGGTGCAGCCTCTGCCCTGGGGAGGCTTCTCTTGCCAGCTGCAGAACCTCTGTCTGGGTCAGCCCGTGGCCCTGTTTGAGCAGATACCACCAGTTTAGGCCAACGAGTGGCTTTGTAACAGGGCCAGGATCTTCCCACCACCCCTTGGAGTCGTGCTCGAACGCTGAATCTCAGCTCGAGTTTCCAGATTTAGATGGCACAGTGAGTAAACACAGCGTACTTGCCAGTTCTCACATCCTCTTTTGCAGCGAGTATTGCAGCAAATCCTGCAGGTTTGACTCATCTCTGAAGTTCTTCACTGATTTGAAGCAGATCTCGTCTGCCTTTCTCAAAAGAGCTGGGAATGTGGCCTCAGCTCCTTAGCTCACAGTCCTTCTGGACATGAATGCTGTTTGCGTGAGTTGGCCTCTGCAGAAACTTGGGCAGCTCTGAGTAACTTTAGCTGGAGTTATGTGCCTGTATCTACGGGTAAAATTTGGCCTGCAGTTATCCTTTATTGAAAGCTTTATAGAAATACTTTGTTCTTGCTATGCACAAATATTTCTGGTAGGAAGATTTTTTTCCCCTTCCATTTCTTTGTGGGTTTTTTTTAGGGTATTTTTTCCCGCTTGATGCCATGAGCACAAAGAAGGAGTGGAAGAAAGTATAATGCTTTGTCAGGTAAAAAGTAATGTTCAAGTTTTCAATTGATGTTTCTCATAGGTCCGAAAGGAAAAAAAAGTCTGCCTGTATTGGAAGTAGAGTCTATTGTCAGATTTTAGTGAGCCATCCAGGGTAGGGTGGGGATTCTGCGTAACACATGGGTAAATTGGCAGGGCAGAAAACTTCTCTGAGTAAATAAAACTAGTGTCAGGTACAGCCTCTGTTTGAAGAACAGCACGTCTTGGTGTTTCCGTTCATCGGCGTTGAATCACCTCCGCATGTTTCAACCTCTGCCTGGTGGATGCTCTCAGCAGATTGAGGAGGAGGACACATCGCTCTGCGAGTGCATCACAATGGTCCACACGTGTGCCGTGACTCAAGTGCGCTCGCAACTTCATGACATGCATCAAACGAGAGTTGTTTCCTTTGCCTCCTTTGTTTCCTGTCAGATGAAAGCTACTTTCTATTTGACAGTGTGCTTGGTGCTGTATAGAGTGAGGGCTTGGTTCACTTTGCAGTTAAGTAGATTCAGATCTCTCGGCTTGTCCCTGGGTGCTTCCCATTGCATCCCCTGTGCTTCAGCTGACCAGAGGGTGAGACTGCACAGGAAGCTGGACCAGCAGAAAACTAGCCTGAGGAGGAAAAAAGTGTTTTCTGCTAGTTGGAACATCCTCATTGGATTCTGGAGGTCAGAGGAGGGTCTGAAGGGGTCAGGGCCACCCCCTTGGTAAACCTGTGGCCACTTGATTGGGTTTGCTGTAATGTGAGACCTCTGCCAGAGGCTTTGTGTCTGGATGTGCTCTTCTCCATCTGGGCAGAGGATGCTTCCTTGCCCAGCTGCCCTGGGGCATGCTCCCAGCAGTGCCTGCTGGTGGGGCCGCCCTGCTAAAGCTGCCAAGTGTGGGATTTCCTTTAATTGTTAATTTGATGCTGCTCCCTTAGTGCCAGGTACTGAAGTTGTTACTGTGCATGTCCTGGCATCCTGTCTTCTTTGGGTTTCCTTCTTCCGTGTGAGCCGTGGATGATGAGCTGGTCAAGAGGCTGGGAATTTGTGATGAGGGCACTGAGATACCCAGGTTACTGGCTGCTGTTGTTTCTTCTTGTTCTTCAGATAATAACTTATGTGTGTGATAAGCAAGGGCAGCTGCACATAAAACTCAGATAAAGCTGTGCCCAGCCTGCCGTCCACCTGTGGGGTCAGAGAGTGAAGCTGGTAAGGAGAGAGGGGGCCAGAGCTTAGCAACAAGTTCACCCCAAAAAGGGTCTGTCCCATACCCTGGGTGTGCTGTGGTGTGGGGGTGTCTGGGGAGCGCGGGTGGCTGTGGTAGCTCCGGTGCAGGGACAGCCACAGCCAGCGTCACCAGCGGGGCTGCTGGTGAGTCCAGGTGTTGGCATGGACCAGCATCAACTCAGGCTTCTAGTGGGGGTTTGAGTAAAGCTTTGAATACAGTTTATGCATTTACTGCTTTTGATATGGGTGCAGGTGCATGTTAATAGGAAATGAAAGCGGATGAGCCCCGAGGGAGCCTTGCTCGAGCCATGCCAAGCAGGTACAGCCCATGAGTCTTACCACCTTGTGATAACCTGGCATGGTGTTGGCATTGCCATGTCATGGGGATTATGGGGCTGAAGGCGTGCTGCAGTTTGGCAGGGACCTGATCCCTCTACCTGGCTGTGTGCTCAGGGTTGGTCTCCCTCCCCACGTGGAGGCACCTTCTTGCCCCTGAGAGCTTCTCTTCCTTTGCTGTCCCTATGCACCGATGCAGGTGGATCAGCAGAGTGTTTTGGAAGGGGTTGGCACCACAGAGCAGCATTGCAGGGTGTCCCTGACTGCCCCCAAGCCTTGCTGTGTGACCAGTGTCTGGTGATAAGGTGAGGTGAGCATTGTCCATGCCCCATCTGCTTTACTTCAGAGCCAGGGGATAATTCTGGGGGAGGCTGGAGCGAGGAGAGTCCCTGGTGGTGTGAGGAGAGGCCGGGTGCCCACTGGCCAGGGCTGCACCCACGGGCTTGCACTTGCACTGTCAGTGGGGTCCTTGGGCACTGGTGGAGACTGGCTGTGGTGTGCCCCGGGAAGTGAGACCCAGACCAGCACCCAGCTGCCTGCCCCAGGGCCTCCCTGGTGTTGCACAATGTTATCTGCCTTGTGCAGCTGACTTCAGCCTGTTCACTACCCGTTTTTGCATTGCCTTGTTGAGGAATTGGAATGTACAGTCTGTGAAGTGAGGCATTAAAGTGTTAACTATCATTTTTAATTATTACCATTATTTTTGGAAAGGAGTAGCAGCCACAATAAAATATTTAGTAGGAATAAAGTGCTTGTTATCCACCTTTTCTTCCTGCTTGGTTTGTGCCCATCCTGAGGTGCAGATATCCCCGGGGGCCGCTGATGTGCAGGTGAGCAGAGCTGTGGTCCTGAACCCCTCCTGTCCTCACCCCCTCTCTTCACTGTGTGCTGAGGCTCCATATTCTGCATGTGCAATTATATAAACTCCTAAATAACGCTCACCTTGTGTTAGGGTTATGTACTGTTCGTTCTTACATGTCAACACCACATCTGATTGCAACCTTAATTGCTGTGTGTGCTCCTATGTTTTTCCCTCGCCTCCTGGACCAGAGGGCGGGTTTGTTGAAGGGACAGTCCAAGCCAGTGTTACCAGGGTATGTGCTCTCCCACTTCCCAGGCTGCACACACAGCGAGTGCCTGGAAAAGTGCCCCTCCAAGTCATTACAAATTAAGTGTTGCAGACAGATGCAGAGATGAAGCTCTGTGAGGAGATGTGTGACTTGATCCAAGAGTTGTGAGATGTGCAAAGATGGAAAGGAAAGCAAACTTCTCATCCAAGACATGAAAGCTGTGGTGCTTGTGCCCCAGGGTAGCTCCAGTGCAGCCATCCAAAGGCTGCTGAGATCTCCATCGTCCCATCCGTGTCCCAGACAGGGTCACCATAGTGCCATAGCCAGGAGCTGGATGTGCCATTTTTGTTACCATCAAGGTAAGTGAGGTAAACCCCATTTTTCTCTAGTATGACAGAACTCTGTTTCTCAGTGAGCTCAATTTAACTCCCATTTTTCAAAGCAATGAGAGTTATTTCATAGACCTAGGATTATTAAAGCTGGAGAAGACCTCTAAGATCATTGAGTCCAACTGTTCATGGTACCCCATCAATAAATGAAAGGCTTTTTGGAGACCCTGAGCATCCTGTCTGTGCCCCACTGTCCCTGTTAAGGCCTCCATGTGTGCTGCGTGCACTGAATCACATCTGCTACATGAGTGGGAACGTGCAGGAGGAGACTGAGACTTCTGAATGGCAGAGACTAGTCTGAGGAGGAGAAATTAATAGAAGACAAATGAAGAATTCTTGCATTCACACAGCTCGTTATTCAGACCCATCATCATGGCAAAGAAATGGGAGGGACCTCTGTCAACAGTTGGGGTGTCCGACGGCAGCAGTGTAGGATATGTCTTCCAGCCTGAACTGAAAAAAAAAATAAAATTTGGCAGTGGTTGATTACCTCTTGGTTTTAAATAAGTGTAGTATTGAGTGCAAATTAAAAATAACCTTGAAACTGCCCAGATTCATAAAGCTGTACACTGGGATTTTAAAAATTACCTCCATTGGAATCCTGGAAGCATCTGTTACATAATTAATGCACTTAAAAGTATATTCTATTTATGATTAATCCAGCACTGTAGTGTGTGCTAGTTAAATGCCTGGATCCCAGGGTGCAGTGCGAGGAAAGAAATGCAGTTGTAATCTATTTGATGGTTATAGGAAAGGACATTTGCTACAAATAAATACATTTTCCTTAGTCTTTTTATTTGTCAGGGCCAAGCTTATGTCTGTTGTGCTGAGTTTGTTGACTGGTAAATGTTTTGAGATTTATGCTGATAATTTTGTAGATCTACTGGAAAAAATAACTCAAGAATAATTAGGGAGATTGACCATACAGTAATGTACCACATGGGTGACAGCGTTACTGGGTTGATGATCTTCGGTATGGTTTATGCAATTAAAAGTGGTAAGGCTCAGTGCTGCAGAGCTTTTCAAATGCTCTCTGAAATACACAAATGCTTTAGGGGATGCATGTCTCCCCTTGCCAAAGTTACTGGATGCCTTGGGTGTTCTTTCCAGAGAAGTATTCCAAGCTGAGACATCTGGGTACAAGCGGTGGAACGGGCACAGCAATCACAAGTATGACTTGACAAACCTCAGCTTGCACAGGGTTTTTAATCAGGAAGGTTTTAGGGGCTCCATAGCCTTATTTTTTTTTTGAGGCTTTGAATTGGCATCCAGCCATGGGGTCCTGGAACAGTTTCTGGCATCACACTTCCTCTGACAGATTTTTCTCTCTGCCCTCAGTTTCTGTTCCCTTTTTTATTCTCACCCTTGATTGGACACTGTCTTGTCAGGTTGGTGCTGACTGAAATCCTTCTCTTCCATCTTACTTTCGTTCCTGTTTGTAAAGCCTGCAGGCTGTTACAATGACTCTGTAGCTCTGTTGTATTCCGGAGTGGTGTTCCCATGTTAAGTGCTGTGGGTGGCCGTGGGTCCTGTATTTCCCTGCCTGCCTCGGGCTGGCTGAGCATCCCAGGTGGAGCAGCAAGAGCCACACAGTGCTGTGGAAGCCTGTTAAAAGCTCCTTTTCCAAATGGTTCTTTTTTTAAAGTGAACAATTGTTGTGTGTGTTAGCTCAGGAACCAGATTTGAGATTGAGTGTTGAAGGTCCTATTGCACCTGGGCTGTGCTGTATGGCTGCTGGAATTGTGAAAGGGGTTACCTGTATTGAATCCACACGTGCTCTTGGATGTACCTGCCACCAGCAGCATGGCATGGTGTGGACATTGGCACCTCAACCTGTTGAGCTCTGCCCTAGTGCCCCAGACCTGCATGGAGACAAGGCAGGGATGGGGACGGGAGAACAGTTGTCTCCCATCTGCCTTTGGTGTCTCCATGCCCAGCTGTGTGGTGTTTCTGTGCCATACCCGCTGTGGATGCTTGGAGACATCGCTGCAGAGACGTGAGAGGCGTGTGGCAGCCTGGCTCTGCTCCGCCGTCCTCTCCTCCATCACTGACACTGGAAGCAAGTTCCTAATGAACTCAGCTTTCCACTTACTGTTGGTTGTCTTGTTTCTGCACTTCAGGGTCCCTGATGCCCCTTCAAAACGTAATGAGGGAGGAGCGAGCCCGGTTTTGTGGGAGGCGGAGATGCTGAGAACACTCTTACCTGTGGACTCTGCTCTGGGCTCGTCCTCGCCATTAATCCCAATGGAAATGTTTCTTCTGACTTTTCCCACTGTATAATGCAAAGCCTTGTTATCTCTGCAGTATAAAAGTGCACTCAGCATGGGCTTTTCTTTTAGTCCTGAGGAGAGATGGATGTTGAGATACGTGTGCACAGACCGTATTTCGAGCAAATTGGGACAAAAAAAAAATTGATTACTATTGGTAACTTAATTTTCTGCAAACTAAAGAGCCCCAAAGAGAAATCCGCTTCAAAAGCTCTTTGTTTCCTCCTTTTTTGTTTTTTTAACAAAGGCTACGTTCTAGCTGTATTTCAGTGGTCTCTGGTTTCAGCCCCTTTCTTTGATACCGATTTGTGTGAAAGCAGTTGTCAGACAGAAGGAAATGATAAAATCTGCGAATTAAGGCAAAGGATGAGAAGGGCAGTGGGTAGCATGAAATGGAGAAGTGTTGGGATCTAATGAGCATTCCTGCGAGCAGATCCCAGTTCCTGTGCTTGTAACGGGCCAGGTTGGTGATGTTTGGTGAATTTAATGGATTGGGGTGGGTGGCTGATAAAAACAAAGAAGATTTTAGGGAAAAGCAGAATCTGGTGACTTACAGTAGTGCATGTTTATTTTTAGAGCTCGATTGCTTTTGAGTTGCTAGCATTAGAAAAACTTCTTAACTCGCATTATACTGCAAATTTCTTTAATTTATTTTTAAAGTGGAAATTTTGCAAGCTGACGTTTTGCAGCATGCGTAGTACGCTTTTGGCTGACAGCATTGTCTGGCAAAAGAAATAACCAAATTATTATTCAGTCATGGGTTTTTAACAGCCGCAAAGCAAGTGGATGTTAACTAAATGATGCAATTTATTCCCTTCCTGCTTATTGCCAGCTTGCCTATTACAGAGAGACTGCCAGCTTTAAATAAGTGGTACCCAGATGGTAGTCGCATGACGCCCACTTGGTTACGGAGCCTAAGCAGGGAATAACTCGGCAGCCACTACAAGCTGTGGGTCAATTGAGGGGGAATGCCTGTTGCTTCACAGTTTTGCATATGTAAATCTGTTAATGTTATGTCAGTATTGTGCGGTCTAAACACAAGCATTGCCTTTCTCTGGGGCCCAGATGAACTTGGATCGCCGCCCAGTTAATGAGGAGCGGGCGTGCGGAGCGGCGCTCGGAGGCAGCGCTGCCGCTCCCCGCTCGCCGTGAACCCGGCGCGGCCGGGATGCTCCGCTCCAGCGGCGCTGCCCGGGGCTGCCCGGGCCCGAGCGGCCGGGCAAACAAACACCTCCTCTATTTTTAGCCCCGGCACGGAAGAGGGCTGGCTTGGCTCGGCTTGGCTTGGCCCGGCCGCCGCTCCTCGCTCTGTCTGCCACACTCCTGCGCTCGCCTTCATGGGCTGCAGATGTGGCGCAGCCGCCTCCGAGGAGTCATGAACTGTGTCGTCTGCGCCCTTTAACAGCCAACATCTGCTGCGGCTGCCTGCTGCAAGCGGCATGGAAACAATTCTGGGGAGAGCGCTGGAGTTTGGCCGTGCAGACGATTACTTTGTATTAATTGCAGCGAGATAGTTACTGTACGAGTCAGGTTTGAAGCCAATCCTCCTCCCTTCCCCCCCCCGCCTTTTTTATTATTGTTTTAAAAGCAGTAGTTAAAATTGTTTGACATGGGAATGCTTTTTATTGTTGATCATTTCTGGTTCTGAAAAGTTTATTACAATGGGTGAAAACAACAACCAAAAAAACCCATAAAAAGCTGGTGCTGTAATATGCTTTTAGGCTAAAAAAGTACCAATAGTGTTGATTTAACCAAAGAAAATGTTCCTGGAGGTATTGTAAATTTTATGTGCCAGATGAAAAGCATTAAGTGTGTTATTTTTCACGAAGGAAAAACATTCTGATTTTTAACCATTTTGTAAATTATATTAATGCTGTAATATGGGCCTGTTCCAGGAGTGCTCGCCCCATGAGCAGGTCCCGTGGGGCGTGGGTTGGGGGCCCTGCCTGGAGCAGGGCTGGGTACAGGGACTGACCGGGCAGAAATCTTGTCTTTTTGGGTAAAACACTCTGTCTTCATTTGCTTTTGGGTTTTTTTTTTTCCCTTTTCTTTTTTTGGAAGTTGCAAGCGAGCATTTTAAATGCAGCAAGAGTAAAATTTAGGGAGAAAATAAGCCGCTTTGGAATGTAGCGGAAAGCTGAGATGCTTCAGTATTTTATCTTTATTTTGCGAATTATTTGTCATGGAGATCGGAGTTGATTCTCTGAGATTTCTTTTAAGCCTCTTAAGATTAATTTTTTTTGGCTAATGGTAATTTTCCTCTGCTTGATGCTCCCCAGCTAGAGCGTTACTGCTTAGCAGCACGGCTGGGGGAATAAGCTCAAGGTTCAGAACGTGGACCAGCAAGGGGAAAAAGTGATGAGGAAAACCAGAGGGCCTGGAAGCGCCGTGGGGATTGCGTGGAGGGTTTATAACTTGGGGGCGAGTCCATCATCCATTGGGCTGGAACGGGAATTTGTGCAGCAATTGTGCTTTTTTGATGGAAAATTAGTTAGCAGTTGTTGAAGAGCCCGTAGCAAATCCTTACACAATAAAGGTAAATCAAGCTCAGCATTGGTTTATATGTGATTTTTTTCAGTTCCCTATATTAATGTGAGGGCTATAGCTTCCCCTACTGAAAACTTAATTAGGCAAACAGAATGCCATGTTAGCAGACACTTACAAACCCAATGTGCTCGCAACTAGGCTCAAATAAGTTAATAAGAGTTATATTAGGTGTTTCTAATGGTACTCTCCATTTTTTAAAATAAATGCTGTCTTTGGTAATAAGCCACCCACACCTTTTTGGGTAATAGTTTAATTGAAAGGCTTGGTTGTGTCCATTTAGTCGCAGAGGATCCCTTCTGCTGTGTGGTGTGTTAATGCAGGTCTCTTTGAACCCTTTTTATTTGGGTGCCTGGTGTAAAGCCCCCTTAGGAAAAAACTGGGATGAGGGAAGGAAACAATCTGTTGTGGAGTACACGCAGAAGAGCCAGCAGACAGGAGCAGAACAAATCTGCAGAGTTAGTGTGGGTGTAGGGGTGCGTGCGTGTTTGTGTGTAATGTATTTAAAACGCCAATAGCTTATGCCTTTTGAAGGCTCCAAATCATAGCTGTCATATTAGCTATACCGTTTCCAAAATTAATGCCAGGAACAGACTGATACTGATGGTTCAAAAAAAGCATCATTACTCTGTGACACTTTTTTTGGGGGCTTTTGACATCCCCACTTAAAACAGGTGTGTTTCCATGCAGTGTTCCTCAAAAATTGTTTGCTGAAAGGATTTTGATTCCAAATTGAAGGTATTTTCCTAATTTTTTTTTTTTTTCTCCAAGAAGACAGAATAACAAGGGGAGAGGGAAAGAGCCTTTTTACTTTTGTACTGATTTCAGCAAATAGATTTTTGGGCAAAGGGCATTAATGTGAAGCCTGCAAATTTAAATTTTTAGTCAGAAATTTGAGACTTTGTTATTTCATAACTGTGCTACACCATGTCCTCCACATCTGTGTGCTTCTGTCTACAGAGTGGGAATGGGAAAAGGTTGCCATGTTAAGAGACTGCTGGAGGATTTAAATACAATGCTTGTGAAATACTGAGGTCATCTAATGTGGGGCGTTTTGCTAATAAAAAGGATCAATGTCTTCAGTCTGTGCTTCAACATGACCTCTCTGTTGGCATGATGCAGTGGGTCTGAGGTGTTTCTTAGCAGTGATTTTATACCATTGTAGCTGAACACACCTGGTTTTGAGCCACCAAGCACAATTGCCCATGGTTGCAGACTTTAAAACATTTCTTGAACATCAGTAAAGCAGCATTTTTTTGTTACAGTGTTCATACAGATCGTGTCCACCTTAAAATTTATTTTATGCTAATACTAACGTGGCCAGTAAAAGTGTGTGTCTGTGTCGGATATGGCAACCTTTACTTGGTGAAGAGAGCAGTGCCTGGTTGCCTGATAAGGATAATCTTGCCAGAACAAAAAAAAAACCTACAAAAAAAGGCAACAGTGTACAAAAGTGCTGTTAGTTTGTCAGCATTTCACGCAAGCCTTCAGTGCTAAGAAGTGCTCAGAGTACAGCTTGAGAGGTCCTTTCTGAAGCTGAGATGGTTTGGGGGATTCCCTCAGAGAAGATCAGATAAGATAGTAAGTGGAGGATTCAGGCAGAAAAGCGGTTTGGAATTGCAAATCAGTGGTTTGCCCATAAATGCTTTGGGTTGGCTGTGGTGTCTTCTGATATATATATATATATATTTTTTTTTTTTTTTTTCCTCTGAAGATCTTGAGTATTTTTGGTCCCATCTTTAAGCTCTCTCAAAAGGGTCCTGGTTTTCAAAGGCTGGGGATGGCTGCTCACTCCAGAGCTCTGCGGGCTGATGTGAAATCACTGCTCGTTCTCTCGAGGCTCCTGATCTCTGTCTCTGATAGAGCTCCTTGCTTTCAACTGCTTTAGCATAATTCAGTGCTTTCTTGAACATTGTGGGAGGTTGAATAAATATGATTTCTACTGTATGTATGTATACATAGATCTATGTATGTATATATAAAGCAATGAAACTTGGACATGCTGGGTGTTAAGCAACACGCCAAAAGCAACAGGAGGAACCAATGTCAGAACAGGACTGAAATTTATCTGTTGCTCACTGGTGATCCCACAGCTGGGCAGGATCCAGCTGAGCAAACTGTGATGTGGTGACTGTTCTCTCTCATCCCACACAATGTACTTATATTGTAAAATATATATTAAAGTATTTAGGAAGTTGGACATTCTTCATGTAATGACTGAAAGTTGGTAGCACTTGGATCAAACCCTCTAGACCTTGGGCATTTATTTACTGATGTGGATGTAAAGCCTTCATCTAGGAGAAAAAAAAATAGATTTTATAAGTTTAGTAACTCCCAACACCTCTGGCTGCACAGAGAGGTAAGTGGGGTTTGGGGATTTTCTTATTTTTTTGGAGCTTCGAAGAAGCAGGAGCAGAGGGGCTGGGTGGCACAGGTCTGTGTCCATCCCCCCACTGGTGGCACACATGATGCCAGGCACGGACAGGTCCCAGCTGCCTGGCACCTGCCTGGGCTCTGGGGGACTGGCTGCCTTGGGGGTACAGCAGGTCCCCACAGCAAAGGTGGTGAACCTGCATACAATACCTTGTTTTGCTCAGGTCTGTGAGAGCCTCATCTGATCATTCTGGCACATTGTCATCTTCATCTTGTCTTGGACTTGTGGCCCCTGGTCTGCTGTGTCCTTGTACCTTCACTGCTCTGCTTTCAGGGAAGGCATAGTTTGAGCAGAGTTTGGACTATGCTTTCTGCCCCAGGTAGGAGTAGAGTGATTTTACAGACAGCACCAGCATGCAGCTGCTCTGCTTGTCCTGCATCCCCAAAACACCTTCCACGCCTACTGTCCTTTTTCTAGTGGCTTAAAACCTATGGCTTTGTTTCATCCGTGAGGCAGTCGAGCTATCTCCAATCTGAAGACTGAAGATACTGTTGGCATAACACAAGTATAATTACTGTGGGTATAATCAACAAGGATTACTGGATTGATTTCTCTCCTTTTTTTCTTCAGGTGTTTAAAAAACCCCAAACTTGCATAAGAGTACATAACTTGGTAGAGTTCCCTATTGCTGGAGGCACTTTCTGAGCTGGAGCTCAGCTTCCCCTGGAAGACGTAGGATCTTGCATGCCATCAGTCTGGATTGTGGGCATGGTGTTGCCAAACCATGGGCACGATTATGAGGAGAAGTTGGCATCAATCAGGGTGTCTTGTCCACCAAGGTGTCCCACAGCTGTGTGTGGTGTGCTGGCTGGGAGCAGCTGCATCCCTTGGGATGGGTGAGAGGGGCAGGGAGCAGAGGGAGCATCAGCAGCAAGGAGGACGCTGTGGAACAGCGATAGCAATCTGGGGCTTGGGAGAGGGTTCTCTTGCATCCTCCCTCGGTTCTGACTTCAGTGCAGTTAAAAGCTGAAGAAGGTTTGGTCTCCTTGGTGATTTGGGTGAGGGTGGAAATGGCTTTAATCTTTTTGGCTGGAGTCTCAAATGAAGGTACAACCTTCCTACTGCATCTGGCAAAGAAACTTGTTTCTTACAGGTGTAGCTTTGGTTTTTGTCTTCTCTTGCAAATGAGCATCCCTTTTTTCTTTTCTTTTACCATACATAAGCTTCCTTTTGGAAATCCTTGTTGCCATCCAGGCACCTGCATTTCAAGTCTCTATCATGCAGATTCATTTTTCTCTTTAGACATGTGCCATGCTGACAGGCCTCAGGCTAGAACATGCTTTTTATCTGTGAAGGCTTTCTCTTGTGCTTTCACTTGCAGTGGGTGATACTTTGAGGTGAAGGTGCGGGGCTGTGCTGTGCTGTTGGGAGCCAAGACCTGGGCTGCTGCCCCGCTTTGGAAGTCAGACTGTTCCAGATTTGTGACTTGGATTCAGGAGTACTAAAAGGTTCACATGTATGAATGAAAGGAATAGAGGTGTGGAGTCAGAAGGCCTGCTTGAAGAGAGACTTCTGAGTTTAATTTCTGTATTTGCTTTCATTTATTGAAATGCTCCAGATCTCAAGAGAAAGATTGAATTTTGGGGGTGATGTCCTCATAAATCTGATTTTTTTTAATGCTAGACTAATATGTGAATAGAGGTCCTGAACATCACAGAAGTCCAGATGAGGAGCCCAAAAATCACAGGTATGCACACATGGAGGTTGTATCAGAAGTTTTTTTTGAGAGATGTAGGACTTATTGAATCCTTATGGCACAGGCAGTAAGTCTTGCCATCTCCTGGACTGCCCCAGGAGCATGTTCATTAACTCCCACCATCTTCTGCATTAGCATTGGCTTCTGTGCTCCGTTTAGATTTTCTTTAGAGCATTACATAAACAACTAGCATGTAAATACAGGCATTTGTAATGGTGGTTTTGAATTAAAAAGACTTTTGGATTCATGCAAGTAGACACATGCTTGCACAAAATAACTTTTGGCTTTCCCCTAACACTTTTCAGAATAATTTAAAGGAAGAAAAGATTTGCAAACAGTTGTAAAAGAGCCATAAAAAACTGTCAAATACCAGACCTTCAGCTAATTGTAAACTGTTTTGCTGTTGGAAGTCATACAACATTGATCTCATAGTTGCTTCTTTAAGAAGGTGCTTCTCTGTAGCACAGGAGCTGCTTGCCTAGGTAGCCATGAGCAAAAATAGCAAGAGATGTTGGGCTTCTGCTATGAATGCCCAGTATAAACTAGAATAGCTCCAGGCAACTGAAGTATTCTGTACCAAAAAGGAAGGCAAGTGTTGCAGGGAGCTGAACAGGAAAAAGCTGCAGAGCTGAAAGCTGCTTTTCTCTGCTCCCAACTGCTTCACCCTAGAAAAGGCACAGCATCTGCAGCCCTTTGCGGGCAGGATGGCAGAGGTGGGGTGTGTTTTGGAAGGATCCACTGGCACAAGAGGATGCAGCTCTGGGTGATGAGTGTGGTAGCACTTGCAGGCTTCCTCTCTGACTGGCTGTCCTTATGGAGTATGGTTTAATCTTCAATTTTCAAAGGAAGATGTGAAAAAAAAAAAATCATTCCTGGACAGAGAATTGGCTGACATCCCCAGCCAGCTGGTTAGTTGTATATTTTTTTTTCAGTATACCAAGGAAGACATGCATTCATGGTCAGCTTTTTCTAGTTGGGACTAAAAAAAAAAAAGTCAATAGTCCATTTGACTAGATTGGTGGAAAAACTTTCCTCTGAACTCAGCTCTAATTCTGCAGCTGGGCAATATTTTGCTTGAAGAATGTGCCTAGCTCTTGGAATTGTGTCCTTCCAATGCTGCAAACTGGAGTGTCTGCTGCAGGGAAATATTAATAGCAGCCCACTGGGTCTCATCCCTAGTGTGTTCACTCTCAGTCTCTCTCCTTTAACCAGTTCCTAAAGCTCTATCATTAAATCTCTTTAAGAAGGGAAATTCTTGCCTTTGTGTGTTGGCCGAGCTGATGAATGGTCGCCTGTTATCTGCTCGGCCCATGACTGAGTCGGGCTGTCAGAGACACAGAGCTGAAGTCAAAGGGACTTTATTTCAGGCTTCTCTACCTCCTCTGGCTTAGCCATGGGGTGGATTCTCTTCCCATCTGTTCCTGAAGCAGAAACCTCCTGTTTGACAAGAGGGAGGACTGGGGATTTTATCTGCCCCAGCCATTTCCTTCTTGATTTCCTTCCCCTGCAGCAATCCTGTGCTGATCCTTCACCTCCAGCCATAGGTTTGGGCATGGCCTCCTTTGCAATGATTTTTCCAGCTGCTAAACAAGGAGAGGGAAGCCAATGTGTCATTGCTTGCCCCTGGTGAGTTTGGACATCACCCATATGTGCCCAGTTGCTTGAATTCCAAGTCTGCGCTGGCAGACGAATATCTTAGTTTCCAGATGTTGATCTGCTACTCGGGAGGTTAAAATCATGTGGGTTCTTCTACAAAAGTGTCAGCTTTTCTCTGAAAAACTCACATGTGAGTTTATCTGACAGCAGGGCTGTGCTTACAGAGTCCAGCTTGGGTGCAGTCCTTAGAACAGGGTGCATGCACATGACTGTTCAGACCAGTTTCAGTACAGGATATTTATTGGGTAGTGCAGTTAAAGCATGCAGGCAGGGTGGTGTTCTCCCCTGCCCCAGAAGTAACTCCAGGTAGGGAGTGAGTTTCCTAACTTTAATCAGGGTTTTTCTGCTGATTGTTTCATTTTTACTAGGTGCTGAATTCCTGGCCAAGAGATGGTACAGGGGGGGTGGGGTGGACAGGAGGCAGCCTACAGTGCAGCACACAGAAAAAGATCAGGGAACAGTCCAGCACTTAATAATTCAAGAAGAAATTCCAGGACATACAAATGCAACAATAGCAAATAGAAAAAAACCCAGAGCCCTGAAAACCATTTTTGTGCTCAGATTCATACCAGGTGCCATCCCCTGTGCAATGGTCTGGTGGTCTGATGCACTGCTGTCCTTGCTCGCTTAGGTGTGACTTCTCCGATTCATTCACCTTCCTCATCAGAAGCACGTCAGAGAGTCATTGAACCACCCCATGGATTCTGGCCTGGCTGACTGTAATAACTCTCAGCTTTGTGTTTTATGTATGGTATGCTTAAGTGGTTTGGAAAGCATTAGGAAATAGGAAGGGACTACACACTGCACAGCTTGGTCAAGGAAGCCCTGGTGAGTGATTCCCCCATGACTCTGAGGTGGTGAGACCAGTTGGTATTCCCTGCTTAATGTCTCACAATCCTGCCCTTCACTGATTCAACTGCTGCTCACAGTGAGTTCTCTTATATCTTCTTGCCTCATTTTTTTTTTTTTCAATGTGTATCTTTATTTCCAAAGCTTTCCCCATCATGAGGACCACTGGGTTTGTGGCTGCAAAGCACCACTCTGACTTGAGACTGCTTTTGCATCCCTTCATGGCTTCGTTCTGCCTTGCAGAGACAAAGTTTTTCCCAGTTTTCCCAGATCTCCTCAGTTTTGCCGCATTTTAACCACCTTCCTGTATCCCAGTCATCAGTGCCACAAAGCTCAAATAGTCTGCTGGCAGCACTTTTGTTTCCCAATTACAACCCTTTTGGGTGTGAAGGGGCCTGTCTCAGAGAATACATCTTATTTTTGGACTCTCATCTGCAATGTGCTTTTATAGCAGCACTGTCTGCCAGTGGAACGGGGGGCACTGGGGTCTGTCACGTGTTGTCCCCTGTGCGGTAGGAGGGGAATATGAGATCCTTATCCTAGAGCTGGGCAGGCAGAGGTACAGGGGATGTGCAGCTGGGCAGACAGTCCATGAAAAGTAGGAAAGCCAAGCATGGACCTCCTGATGGAATCTCCAGCTGGTGGCTGAACTCCAGGGCTGTTTTTCCCTGCAGCAACAGCCTTAGTTGGTCTCCAGAAACTGCCACAATATGAATATTCAGTGCCAATGAAATATGCACAGTGTGGTAAGCCAGGGTGAGGATCTTGAGGGCTTGATGAACTTTGTGACAGCATTACTCTGTTGTAGGGCCATGAATGATGCAGGAATTGATTTCCCAGCTCAGGCTTCACCGTTTGAGCAGAGTTCATCCCTGTTTGCTTTTCATAATAGCATTATTACACCTCGCTGGCAGCAGGACAAGGGAGAAGCAACCACGCAGCTTTTCATTCCTCATGTGCTCCTGTGCAATAATGAACAGTGGTGAACACCAGCCTGTCAGGCTTGGATTTTGCATATCTGATATGTTATCAGCTGACTATCATGGTACTAATGCTAATGTAAAAGACTCCTGGTCTAACTCAGAATTTTCCAACAGCTACAGGACAAAAACCCAAAGAGTTTCAATATTAAAGAAAAGGAGGGGAGAAAAGCAAAGCCATGCTGCAGTAGCAGGAATACAAAAAAATGCATCTTTAAACTTTTCTTTTTCTCCTGATCTACTTTCCGTATGACTCATGAGCCGGGCTCTAAAATGGCCTCCAAACATGCATGCATAATTTTGCACATCCAAGTGTCTGCATATGCAGTGCTCCTAAATATCCCAAGGCAGGCTGGCTTTGCTGCTGGGGCGGAGCAGGGAAGGGGTAAAGGAGCTCATCCCCAGCAGGGCCCAAATTTGTGTTAGCATTGCTTCCCTGATGGCCTTACCCAGCCTTCCATGTGCTCTGGTCAACCACCAGCATCTGTGCAACCTGCTCCTCTCCACAGGTTTATGCTGGGCTCGTTAGCTTGGAAAATGTGTCTATTTTTAGTGTTTTGTTTTGGGGTGTTTTTTTGTCTTTTGGGGTTTTTTGGTGTAACAGGAAGACAGGGGCATTCTGAGTATATTCCAAGAACTTGCTGCACGAGGGAGGTCTGAGGGAGAGCCAGGCTTTGGAAAAAGTCACACATGAAGCTTTAGAAATGAGGCCGTGAGCACCTTTGGGTCGATGGCGTTGCTTTTTTTGCTTTTTACCAATATGGCAGTGGGTCCTGCCACCTCTGCTCGTAGAATCCACAAATAAATAGGCTAAAAATTAAATCCCCTTGCCTTTTTTTTTTTTCTTTCAATGATTTCTGATGGAAACCCTTTTAAAGCAGTCATCTTGTTTGTGCTGCTCATTTTTGTAAAATAATTAAGAGCTCTTAAATGGCTCGTAGGTGTCAGAACAGGGTTTTCACCCTCAGGAGGGGATGTACAAACTGTTTTCAGCTGAGGTAATAGAGGCCAGTTAACAGCGAGTCAAGGGTGGCTCTTTCAACAGTTTATGATAATAAACCCCAATTTTAGGGGCTGCGTGCAGGTGACATCCCCTTTTCTGAAGGTGGCCTGTGTGTGCAGTGACACTCGGCACACACGTTTCGGGTGCTACTGTTGGCTGGGGTAGGGTGAGCATACCTGACATAGCAGAAAGGTGTTGATTTGATTAAAATCTGTCTCTATTGTCTGGCAGAAGCCCTGAAGCCCCCTTTTACCCTTTCTGCTTGCAGAAAGAAGTGCAATTTTCATTCAGCAGAGATGTTTCCCTTTCATCCCTGAAGCTAATTTTTTTTTTCCTGCAGCAGTTTTGGTGAAATTATGTATCACTTGTGATAATTCATTTTAAAAATTCCTGAGCTGTGTGGCGTACTTTCATGAAAATTCATTTAGATAAAATTAGATATTATTGTTTAATGAGGTGGCATTTCAATTTAGACCTTGCATCATGCATATACCAAGAGTTTTTTATGGAATAGTTAGGTTCATTTGAGTAATAAAGGCTGAATCATGGGGGCTTTAATTCTTAATCGCTGTGAGGATTGTTATCTGTGGGATGTGAGCTGTCTTAGTGGTATTCAATCAAGTGTCCACTTAGCCGTGACCAGAAGTAATTGCTCCCAAGTGGGTTGCACAATGACCTGTTAATACTTGCTTTGACCCTCTGACCTTGTCTGCCCATTGTTTAGGATTTTATAGTGAGCGAGTCTGCATTTCTGTGGGGTCAAGTAGATATCTGAGGTCAAACATTTTCTGATTACTCCATAGTGTACACTGTAAGTCTGTGGAGTTGTTGCATAGCAATAGTCACTGTTCCAGAGCAGGACGCGCAGGGTTGGGAAATTGTCTTCCTGAATGCATGTAAACAGTTTAATATTTTACTGAAAGAAGTTCATCTTGTAAATTAGGTATGAATAATGCATTTGTAATTACTACTCATGTCTTTAAACACTTGCGTCTTAATTGGCTTGGGTATTTTTTTAATGTATTTGCGTTTTGTCTGGGAAGTTAATTGTAACTTGCGGAGATGGCAGGCGAGTTGCGTGGACTGGGAATGGCTTCGTCCTGCATCCCTTTGGCACCTGGGCTTGTGTCAGTGCTTCTGGGTGAGTTGAAGTGGGGATTGCTTCATCCCTGCCTCGGACTGCTGCCACAGACTGTTTTATGTGCCTCTCACAGCCTTCCAGAATTAGTTTGACCTACTTGTTGATGACTGCGACCCGTGGCCAGTTGGGATGTCCTGTATTAATTTATTGGCCCTATTTAAATGTTGCTGGAAGCATGGGCATATTGTGCAGTCATTTGCAGGGGGACTGGCCATGCTGTGTAGCTGAAATGTGGTATTTTCTTAGCAGTGTATCTGGCACAAACAAAGCCTTGGTATTGTTTGCAGCACTACTCCCTCTTCTCATGTCTTGTTTCCTGTGTTCAGTAGCCAAAACACTTCTGCACACCCTTCAGCCTTGTGGGTCAGCTTTGCTCTGAAATAACTTACATGCCCACCTCTCTGCATTGCATCCTTGTGAAAATATTTTGATTGTTGCTCCCTGAGCAGGGCTGGTGGGATGACACAAAGCAGTTGGATCAGGATACAGTTTGGGGACAAACACAGCTAGCGTTCCTCTGAGAGAGGCAGACTATAGGCAACTGAGTAAGCAAGTAGCGAGTGCTAGAGACAAAATTATATAGCATATGTGGGGGAGAAAAACAAAACAGTGACTCTGTTTCCACTGCCAGAATATTTCAAAACAAACAAACAAGAGCGTGCAGCAAAGCACGCCTTGCAGCGATGGGAACCTGTTGGTTTTCCTCACTACGCCTGAGGCTGTGTGTGGATCTGCTCTTGCCAGAGCGCTCTGGAGAGTTTGGACTGTCCCTGCTCCGATTCTCACTTAAGGTTGCTTCACTGGATGGAGCCATCTCTTGTCCTGGGGCCTGCAAAGATCCCTGGTAAGTGGGACTAGGAATGGGGAGCTTCAGCCTCCTTCTCTTGGAGCCAAAAGGGTGGTGGGGCTGCGGGGCACAGTGCTGGAAAGGCAGCAGTTCTTACCAGGTGCATGTCTTAGGGTTGATGGTTATGAAAAGAGTGTATCAGGACAAGAGCAGATGGCATCAGGTTGTGTTGGAGAAGTGTAGTTCAGATATTATGAAAAGTTTCTTCCCTGAAGGGATGGTCAGGCACTGAACAGTCTGCCTGGAGAGGTGGTGGAGTCACCATCCCTGGCAGTGTCCAGAAAATGAGTGGATGTTGTGCTTAGGGACATGGTTTAGTTGTGAACATGGCAAAGCTGGGTTAATGGTTGGACTCAGGGTCCCACATTGGAAGGAACTTGCTTTTGGGAGAAAGATGTTGTGCCCAATCCAGAATAAACAGAATATTTCTTAACTTTCAAAAGGAATGCGAGCAGATGCTCTGGAAATGAGAGATCCCATTTAACACAGATACTGCAAGCTTGATCTTGTTTCATTTTTTTGTTTTGTTTTGTTTTTTTTAAATGTGGGAAAACATCTGAGATGTTGCAGAGGGTTTTGGGGACGCCTGTGTTTCCCACACGCTTGGGTCTGTGCCGTGCCTTTGTAGGTGGTGTGTGGTTTGTGTCAATCGTCAGTCAGGTGCTAATGGTGATAGAGCTGTGTTCAGCCTCTGAACCCAATGCCGAGCACATTGATCTCTGCAAGCACATTTGTACAAGCTGGGGGAGCTGCAGGCTTGTAGCCACAGTTTTCAGCCATCTCTAGAGTTCCCTTCTGTACCTCAGGCACAGGCAGAATTCCACTTCAGCCTCAGACATTGCTGTGATTAGCCCTTCCTTTGCCGTGATATCAATTTAGCTATTTCATCTTTTCCCCTGCAGACTAAGCAGCAGCACAGATTGGCTGTTGTAATTAATTTTGTGCAGGAAGCAAGAGCTGAATGTTCCAGCATCTCTGATTTTCATTTTGGTTGAAGAGGGCATTCCTCATACCTGCTACTCTTCCAGTTATAATCCTTTCAAGGAAAATATGATGCTTCTCATGGGAACGGGTCTGGGTTTGGAGATGAAGTTTTAGGGGATCAGTGTAGCATCCTCGTTGGATGCAGACTGGAGCAGCTGTTGATCCAAGTGAACAAAAGGATTAAAAAACCTTATGACAGTTTTTGGGGCATTTTGTGGTGCTTTGAGCTTTTCCTGTTATGACTGGTTGCATCTTGTTGCTTTTCTGAATCCACTGTCAAGACTGCATCACAAGAAAGCGAAACTCCTGTGTCAGCCCAGCCATGTCCCCACGTGGTAACAGTGCCATTTGCCTCCTCCCATTAGTCTGTATTTTGAAAAGGTTTTTTATTAATGCTATGTCCCTGTTAGCATGGTCTTAGGATGCCTTGCAGAGCCGCTCCTGCCAAGCACTGAGCAGCCCTAAGAGTTGTCAGAACTTTAAATGAGAAGCGAAGCAGCAGCACTCGGCACCTTCCAGGATAGAGCAATTTAGAAAAGAAAAAAAACAACCCCACACAACAAAAAACATGAGATGTAGTTATGCAAATTATGACCTTTAAATGCATTTTATATTTGGATTGAAGTTGCTAACGCATTCTTTCCAAGTTCTGTCTTTTCAGTGCAATTCTGCTTCAGGTGCTTCTCCTTTGTATTGGTGGAGCCGAGCGGTGCCGGTGCTGCGGAGGGAGTGCAGGACACGATGACTGGGAAAAGCAGCCACGGTGCTCTGGGATGGGTAGTGCTCAGTGAAAGAGGAGCCTAAATAGGTACATTTTAATTTCTCTGGAGGGTCTGAGCACGTTAACTAGATGGCAGATTCCTCATTAGCTAGATGGATTAAAATTGGTATCATGGCTGATGCCTATCCTGACTAATATGTGTAAGTAACAGCTCACTCTAGTAGAGCTATTGGATGTGGCTTGGGTGGAGGAGAGGAATTGGCTTCTGCGGAGGATATTTGCAAAAAGTCACATTTCCACCATATGTTAGCAGGAGTCTCTTTGGATGCAGGTTTTGGATGGAGTCCTCTGTTGCTGTAATCTGGTTTGTCCTTTTTCTACCACTAGTTCTGAATCATACCAACTACTTGGACTCTTTGCTGTGTTTCCTGAAGGACAGCGGGAACATTTCTGCTGGCTCAGCTGCCTTTCGCCTCTTACTTCATCTTGATGAAGAAGTAAGGTCTGGAGCACTGAAGGAGAAATTTTGTGTCAGTAAGGAGTGAGAAGGGCTAAAAAAAAAAAATCAGGAAATTCTGCCAAATTTAAAAAAAAAAAAGAAGGAAGGCACCATGAACCTCATCAATCCTGATTTAGGTCTGGCTTGTGACAAATCATTATTCAGGAAGGGAGATATCCCTTTAATTTTTAATAGCTTTGCCGTGAAGTTTTATTAGCCAATAATCTGGATCCTGAGTGGATAAAAGATAAGTGTAAAGGCCAAGTAATTCTTTCCCCTCCTGTGCAGCTGGGAGAGGGAGAGAGGGGTCATGGCGAGCCGGCTGCCTCCTGAAGCTCAGAGCAGCATCCTTCTATGTGCCACAGGCTCACCGAGTGCTTCCAAATGGATGTTTACAACATAAATATGTTCAAGATGTGGGTAGCGAGAGAAGTGTGGGAATAGACGCGAAGGTGCATGGGAGTGGGGATGCGAAGGGGGAGGTGTGAAGAGAGCCAGGAGAGTGTGATGCACATTTTGCAGATAACTTCTCTTCGGGTACCTCCTTCCAAAGCCTGGGTGTGGACTCGCTGCTCCTACCAGCGTGTCCTGGGGCTTTCTGTTCGCTGCAGAGAGGTTCTCTCCCCCGTCTCTGCTAACGTCACCGGCCCCTTCCTTCCAGAAGGGTTTATTTCCAGAGATCAGCAGCTGATAATGAGCACGGATTGGTCAAGTAGCTTAATTTGTAGTTTGGTGGTTGGTGGTTGGCGTTTCTCACCGTATTTCCCAGGCACTGAATGCAATAGACACTTCACTGGCACTTAATAAAGCAGTGCAGGGCACTCCTCGATAATACAATCCTTATGCCAGCCCAGCTGCTAAACCCAGGAGTCCCTCAGGCAGTAGTAGACAACTCCACTTGGCGTTGCTGCTTGTTTTACTCCTGTCTCAGATGACTAGGCAGCATTTCTGAGATTTTAAGGCAGTGTGTTATTGCAGTATCTGGGATGAAATTACCACTTACAGATGTAGAGGTGACAATCTGACTCCCTTTGGCTGTTGAGCTCTGGTGACCTGGGGAGGCTGGTTGTGTGGGGTACCTGCATTGTGCTGTGACAACCACCAGAAATGAGCATCTGGCCCTCTCTTGTCATTTTTTTCCCCCTTCTTTTTTTGAACATCTGCTCGCCTGATTGTTTTCTGGTTTTGTTTTTTTTTGTTCTTTTTTTTTTTTTTCTTTTCTGGGGCTCTTTTAATTTGTGGCGAATGTGTATTTAATGTAAGTAAGATGTTAGCTTCTGTCTAGTTTTTCAGCAAGCATTCCAGTAATTACTGGAGTACCTTTGAATGCTACAGCTGCTATTTCTAAGTTAGGGAATCACATTTTCTGAGCATTTATAACTGAATTCACATGGGTAAAACTTGGCATTCAGATTGCCGTCCCACATATCTTATTTTGTCTTGATCCTTTAAGTTAGCATATCAGCTTTGTATTTTATTAAAATGGTAAAAATGGCTTCTTGCTGCTTTGGGTGGGCTTGTAATGGTGTTGTTTTATGAAATTATTTTAATTTTTCAAAAATTCCATTGTTTTGGGCTCTGAAATTACTTTTTTTTTTGGCCAGTGCTGTAGGCTGGTGTCTCTTTTTCTTTTTTCTTTTTTTTCCCCCTCCCTCTCTGTCCTCCTTAGCCCTTATTAGTGTGAATCATTTACTATTATTTTAATATTACTCGGGTTTTTTATATTGCGTCTCTAAGGAACTTCTCAGAGCATGGTTTGATCCTTTCTGCTGATGTCAGGCAATCTCTTCGTGCCAAAGGATGTTGGCTAAGGCCAGGCTTCCCCCTGTGCCCTCGGCTCTGTGAACTCAGTTTTTCCAAGTGCTGCTGGAGAGCCGTGCACTGAGTTCCTGTTGATTTTAGAAGATTTAAAAAACAACCACCACAGTTTTAAATTCAGCTTATCTATTCATCACAAATAGATGCATTCTGTCCATAGGGTTGGGATGCCCCTGGATCGGCTGCCCTGGCAGCAGTGCTTTGCTTTGCATTATTGGAATGCTGGGTGGATTTGAGGATGTCCCAGTGCTGTCGTCACAGCTCCAGCCCAGCGGCTGCTCTGCAGCATGAACTGGCTTGCTCTCTTTTTCTCTCCCTTTCTTCCTTTTCAAGCTGTGATGTCTGGTCCAGAGGAAATGTGATTTTTGCTTTTTTTTCTGCTCAGAAAGTGTTGGTTTTGTTGTTTCGGTTTTTTTTTTTTTTTTCATTTTTGAAACAGTTTTCTGGTGCTTACAAGTTGAAATGCAACAAGGGGGAAAAAAAGCCCAAAGGAAGAGAGCTGAAATTTGACCTCCAAATATACTTGGTAGATGTGGTGGAAATTACAGAGCTTTTCTATGGAGGAAATAAGGTACAATGTGTGGTTTGTTTCTGTGGGCAGGTGTGCCAAATGTAGGGCAGATGAGTTAACAGTAAAACCTAAAGTGATTGATCTGGTAGAGCTAAGGACTTAAATAAATTATATTATTTAGTAACACAAATTTTATGAAAAAGCCTCAGTCTTAGAATAAAAGCCTGAGAGTACAGCTGGACTTAATTAACTAGTAGTATTAATTTATGCCATTGATATCAGCAATAGTTTTATTCCCATTTTAATATTTGAGCTGCTTAACTCTTACTTGCGGTAAATGTCCCTTTAATAGGGCATGTAAAATGATGTTTCACGTGTAGTTATGCTTTGATTACATACATTCAGGAGAGAAACATATACAAACTTGGAGGATAGATGGTGGAGTTTGACTTGAACTCTGGTTTTATTTGCATATTACTGTAAGTTGGTATTTATAGGCCCTGCAGTACTTGGTGCTCCCTGCTTCTGCCATGGGAGGTAGATTCAGATGCATGAGCCTGGAGGAACACTCATTTCTTTCCCAGGATCAATGAGGAAAAGTTGTGCCCATGTATACAAAACTGTTTTTAAGTGCCTGTTCTGTATTAGAATGAGTTAAGCTTTGAATGCAGAGCTGATATCACTCGCTATTTTAAACAAGCAGCATAATAAACACAAAAACTCAAATATTTTAGAGACAATACTTGGAGAGTTGAGACAATAATTTAAACATAAATTTTGCCTCATATAATCTTCACAGGGATTTAAAAAGCATCATGGCCACCCTGGGCACACTGGGAATAAAGATGAAACACATCAGGGAATGACTGTCCTGTGAGCTGTCTGCAGGATGCTCACGGGCAGAAAATGACCCAAAATGCCCTGTCCACGGCACCTGTGGGTGCGTGGTGGGGTGGGTTCCCCTGCCCCAGGACCTGCGGGGGGAGCATCCAGACAGGACGGTGGATTTTGGCTCATGGGCGTTTTCAGAATTGCTGAAACTCGGGGAATTCATAACTTTGGAATTCAGCAGATTTGCACAACTCTGTGCATCTGTGTCTCCGCCAGCACGCTCCAGCTTCCTGCCTTCCTCACCCTGAGCATCCCAGGCTAAAAACCTTGTGATTAACAGCCCCACTCGTGGGCCTGGGCTCTCGAGCATCTTATCAGCAGCCCTGGGAAGGTGAAGGCGGCCGCTGCCGGGAGCGTGCCGGGCAGGAATGGCAGTGCTGGGTGAGCCCAGGCCAGGCTGGGGCGGCTGCTCTGTGGTTTGTTGTGTCTGGTTTGGTTCCTACTTTTCAAGTTGCAGTTGCATTTGGTCATTCAAAGCTTATTTTCGTAGTCTGGCCAAGCCAGCAGGATCCCCGTGCGCTGCAGGGGAACATAAAACATCAGCCTTTAAGCTGGAGTGCTCAGTAGATAAGGATTTTAAGACTCTTGCATCATGCGCTGTGTCTTATGGGCTTACTTAGTATACTCCATTTGATTTAATTTAGATATTGAATAAGGAGAAACACTTTAAAAGCCAGAAAAAGTGCTACACGTTTAGCGCCTCTTCTTTCCCCATTGCCTTAAAGACAGATGGCCAGGAGGGCCAGCTTAGGCTGTGATTACATTTATTTAATTGTAGGCAGTAACAGGGTGTTTTCAAACTGCTTAAAAATGATGTTGCGCCTTATCTGTGAAGTGTTTCAAAAAGCCAGCAAGAATTCCTTGGGCTTTTGTTTCCTTTCTTCATTTCCGTGACTAAATGTAAAGAGTAAGTTTTCAGCCTTTTCGAGGGGTAGGAAATGTGCAAAATTAGTGGCTTATTTCAGTCGTGTGCGTGGGGGAGGGCATTAAAGTCAGTGGGTGGCTCTGCCAGTGGTCTCCCCCTTCATTTCCCATCCCATAAATACAAATACAAACTGTAACCGACTTGCTGTAAACGTTAGCTTCAGCACTGCTGGGTAGCCATTTATCCTGCTAAAAGGTCTGGTTTGCTGCGTGTTTGTGTTGGCAGGATTGGGGAAGGCTGGGGAGCAGGAGGTGCTGTTGGATGGCATTCCCAGGAAATGGGGTGACTCTCTGGATGGGGTTTACTTGGCGTGGGGTGGCAGTGCTGCCTGAGGGGTCGGATGTGGTGGCCGTGCTGGGGTCCCCACCCTGCAGAAAGCTGTGACAAGGGGCTGCTGTCTGTGCACAATATAGATTAGCAGAATAGCAAACCTGCCACAGAACATTTTAGTGTAGCAGTGAGCGGGGAGCTGGCAGGAGAAGTGAAATATTTGCAAGTTGTAAAGGAAGCGGGTTCGGGAGTTCTGAGGTGGGATTGGGATTGTTTGCAAAGATCCCTCGGCTGGCCAAGATGCTTGTGCTGGATTTCATCACTGTAACAGGCTTGCGTGCCTTTCACTAAACACCACGAAAAGTGCCTTTGGATTATAACAGATTTGCATTTATTATTTTATATAGCATGTATTTATATAATATGTTCTTACATTCATTTTTATATATAGATAACTTTTGAGACTATTTGTTATTGCATTTGAGACTATTTGTTATTGCATTTGAGACTATTATTGCATGAATCTGCACCACCCTGCAGTAATCACGGCTGCACATTCTCTCTCAGTCAGTGAGAGCCTGGAGGATCTTCAGAGTGGGTGAAAATTATCCCAGACATAGGTTTAAAAAAAGAAAGGGGGGAAAAAAAAAGGGCAAAAGAAAAGCAGGCCTCCCAAAAGCTGTGGTGGAACCCGGTATTAGCAAATGCTTCTAGGAAGTTTGACTGAGAGCCATATGGCAATGTGGGGAGTATTATCCATGGCTCCAAAAGTTGGTCTCTGAATCAGCCTATTGACTTCAACAGCACTTAATCATGTGTTTTAGTTCTTCTTTGAAAAGGCTTGCATTCCTGAATCATGTCCTCTGATTTTAACCACTAGACGGTACTTTGTTGTGTGGTAGCAGACAAGTTCAGTCATATTTCTGTGACTAAGTTTGCAAGTTGTGACTGCATCACTGGTGAAGTATGCTGATGAATATTCCCCTTCTTATCAGAATCCAAACGTTTGCTGCTGTTCCTGAATTTTAGGGTGAGACTCAGTCACTTCTGGGAAGGCGTTGGTGAGATGCTGTGGGATACTCTGGATGTTCTGTGTTCATCTGTTGCATTGTGGATGCTGTGATGGAAACAAAGAGGCAAAACCAGTGATCTCAAATTACTGCCTTGAGTTCTGTTTTCAAAATCCCTGAGTGTCAGTGGTGATCAAGCCCATAAAATAAACCAAGAACCAGTCGTGCGGGTCCAAACTTGGATTGTATTTGGATGCTGAAGGGACTGCAGAGCCTCAGATGTGGCTCTGCTGTGTCGGGGGTGATTTGGACTCTGGTGGAAGAAAAGGTGGGTTTGTGTGACTTCTTGGGATGTACGAGTTTGTGTCCATAGCATCCACAAGTGCCCCCTGCCCTGGTGTTGCTGCACAGGTGGGGTTGCCAGGTACCACTCGTGGGCTGCAAGGAGCCGGGTGTGGGTGCTGGGAGGTCCCGTGGGCTCCATTCACAACTGCCACAGAGCAGAAATGCAGGGGAGCTTTGTTCCCACTTCTGCTCCAGGAGTTCCTGGGGATTCCTGCTCTACTCTGTCCATGATTAAAAGGAAGCTCTGGGCAAACCCCTGTGCCACCACCTGGCTTGGCACACAGAGTGTAAAAATCCCTGTCCCAGCCCTCTCGTAGTGAGGTGGTGCACAGGCTTCGCTTTCATCCCTAAGATTCATTATATTTCAGCAGAATTTTTTGTCTCACCTTTCTGTGTTTTTACAGCTAAAGCAGTTTTTCCTTCCCAACTTTCAACATCTGGAATTCGGTTTCAGTTTATTGAAAAAAAAAAAAAAAAAATTCATAATCCGCAGTCTGGATGAAACACCAATGCCTTTGTATTTGTCCGCAATTTTTAGTTTCAATTCTGTATCCTTGGTAAATGCCAGAAGTCCCAAGTCATTGTGTGTTCAGTAGCTGCCATTCCTTTGGCTTAAACCCTTTTTTCTTTTTTTTTTTTTTTTCCCCCCCTGTTAGACACTTTTCTAATTGGGGATAATACCAAAATGATTAATCAAATTAAGCATGAGAGCAAAGTGGCTGGTGCACAAAGCTGTGTATTGCTGCTGTGTTCAGCAGCAAGGTTCTCTCCCTGCAGCTGAAGTTCCTTACTGGGCCTCTTAGGCTCTGTTGGTTTGGTTTTTTTTTTTAATAAGGTGCTGTGTAGATCCCATTGACTTCAGTTGTTGATTGGGATGCCTGACAGCCGGGAAATTAAGCCCCTTCTTTGTGACCGAGTTGAAGGCCAGATTTTCAAGGATTTTCGAATGCTTAGCACCCATAATTGATAGATTTTTTTTTTTGAAAAAGTTCACTTCTCGTTTGGACATATAAATAAGGGTGAGAGATTATGATACTTGTAGCGACTGGTGCTGCTGGGATATAATGAAGTTTCTTTAGCACAACCTGACTAATGAGCTGGTTACTTTACTGTCCTGATAGGTTTTGTTCTTCTGCATTTCTGCCTTGTTTGTGGATGCTGAGCATTCCTGTATATTCTGCTCCTGCTGGAGAAACTTCCTTGCTTCAGCTGCATTTTTCTGTGTTCTCTAGTGATTGTGAGGGACAAGGAGGGGGCAGAATGAGTTGAGTAAATTAGACAACTGTTGGAAAAAAAGGGGGACATGCAAAATCAAGTGTTCTACTTGCGTAATCTGTTTAACACCAGCGAGCCACGGAGCCTTGTGGGACACGGGAATAAAAGGAACATCTGTGCAGGCCACATGGCATGCTCTGGAGGAGCCCTCCATCCCAGGCAGCTCTGTTCTATTTGCAAATAAAAGCTCCGACCAACATCAAAAAGTTGAGGTGGATCCCAGCTGAAAGGGGAGAACAAATGTTACCACTTGGTGCAGTGAGGTTCCCCTTGCAAGCAGACTTTGTGGTCTTTTTAGGGATGCTTTGGACATGTGTTTCTAATGCAGTTTATTTAAAGGGGAAAAAAAGAGGAAGAAAGGGGGAAAAGGGAAAAAGGTTATATATTTTGGAGAAAAAATGATCTGTATTGAAACATTTTAGCTGAGCATCTCAAGCTGCAATCAAAATATATTGGGTAGAAATAAGAATAAGGATGCAAGGAGTTTTTTGGAGGGGGTATATTTTGTTTGATTGGTTGGTGGTTGGTTTCTTTGTTTCTTTGTTTCCTTTTTTTTTTTTCCCCACCTGGATGTAGACATCCTGGGATCCCAAGGTTTTCCTTCCTGATCTTACTCCCTTTATTTTGCTGCTGGTTCTGGTGGCTGGTAAACATCTCCATGGTTAGGCAGAGCCCTGGGGTGCTGCTCCGGCCTCACTCCCCCAGGACACTCACCAGAGGGGAGGATAAACAAGCCAGCAGTACATTTTATTTCCATTTAGAACCTGTTAGAGTGCAAGGACATATCTAGTTTGGAGTTTTGGATTTTCTAGACAGGCTGTATTGTTTTTAACAGAGTCATGTATCAGCAAGCCGGGTAATCTGTACCAAGAAGGCACGTATTTTTTAATATGTAAATAGGAAAGGATGGTGTTTCATCTTTATTCCAATGTACCCAGGGTGGCAATAAAGCTTTTTAAATCCCTGTGAAACAGATTGTATATGGCAAAATTAATGTCTCAACTCTCCAAGTATTTTCTCTAAAATATTTGAATTTTTGCGTTTATTATGCCACTTGTTTAAAATAGCGAGCGATATCAGCCGTGCATTCAAAGCTTAATTGGTGGAACACAGATTTATTCTAATTTAAAACAGTCACTTAAAAACAGTTTTGTATATATGTATACATGGGCACAACTTTTCGTACAGTTGTCTGTTTTGGAGCAGTCTCTTAGGCACTGATGTACAAGTTGAACCTGTTTTCTTTTGAGCAACATGGCTTTGAGAAATCATTAGTTAAAACAGGGTGCTGTAGTTCCAGTGCAGTCAGTAAACAGCCTGACATGAGTCGTGCGTGAGATGACTGAAGTTCTGCCTTTGATCAGGCCTGGATTGTGCCAGGTGCAGTCCCGAGCTGTGTGTCGATGCATGTGTGTATGTATTCATGTGCTGGTGAAAGCTGCTTTAATGAAAATTTGGCCAGGTGGCAAAATAACGTGTCCATCAGGGATTGCCACAGCAGGATGATGATGGAAGAGCAGCAAAAGGAGCTGCAGCCACGTGCTCATCCATGTCACCCTCCCCAGGCACGGCATGGGTATCTGGAGGTGCTTTGGATGGTTCTCCTCCTTTTTCAGTCACATTTGTCATTCTTCTTTATTTCCTCAGCCACTTTCTGATTTGTCCCGCTCCTTGCCATCATTTTGTAAGGACTTCTCATCTGCCACCTGTTTTCTCCTTTAAACTGTTCTCATGCCCCCTGTGGTAGCAGTGGGATGTTTTGCAGCTTTGGGGGTTGGTGCAGGTAACCTGGCCAGATCTGTGTAGCAGTCCCTGACTCGCTCCGGTGGAGCATGGGAATTTCAGAATACTTTTTTGTTTTGCAGCCACTTGCTTTTTCTCCCACTGCACCTCTTCTCATTCCCCTGTGCACACAGGGATGCATCTGCTGCCTGTCAGGTGTGTCCTGCCCATTGCAGAGCCCCCTTGTACCCAGGCAGCCCTTGGTGTGGGTAGCACTTCCAACCTGTGCCACACAGGCACTGCTGGATGTGGTGCTGTTCCTTTAAAACGTAAACTCTTGACAGCTCTTCAGTGCATCAGGGACTGCAGCCAGTTTTGCAGTTTGATGTAGGAAATGATGCTCTGGGTTCCTTCAAAAGCCCCAGGAGCAGGTGGACCCCAGGGTGGAGATGCACAGAGAGGGAAAGGTGAGGGACCTCATGCTGATGAGATGAAGTCCATAGTGGTCTGCCAGATCGTCTGAGCTGTGTGCCTCTGCCTTTGAGATTTAAATAGTGAAATATTAAAACTTGTCTTTCAAATCTGTTCAATATTACGAAGATTAATTTTTGTTGGGGGCAGATTAATAGGTTTCCTATTCTGATTAATACAGTGATAATAAAAACGTTGTGATTGCTGGAATTAATGAAGCCCAGATTCCTGTTTCAAGGTTTGATTGACTTTGTACTTCAGTTATGCTAAAGCTGCTGCATCTCATTGCCCCTTATTGAGCTGTAGCCTTCGAAGAATCCATATGGGATCAGGGCAGCGCAGAAGGTCTGTGTTAGAGGGGTGCATTGGAGGCCCTGTAAAAAAATCTTCTGGGGAAGAAGGTTTGCCAAACATTGATCAAGGGTTTTGCTCATGTTGCAGCAGTGGTAGAGTTTCTGTGTCTTTAACCCAGCATGCTATTTTTATGAAAGTTGTAGAAGAGGAGTGGCCAACTCAAATGTGTGGGCACATCATTAAAAGCTTCAATTTGTCAATGCCAGATCGAACTCGAGTGTGTGGGTAGATCATTAAAGGCTTGAGTTTATCAGAACCGATCTATAATCTGTTCCTCTCCCTCCTCCACCCTTCCCCTCAGCAGTACGGGTTGTTTCTCCAGGTTCTCCAGCACTGAGGTCCATGGAGGTGCCTGAGCTGCCTCTGTGCCCCTGGGCTGTGCTGGGCTCCCTCCTGGCAGGCAGCTGCTGTGCTGGGCTCAGCCTGGAGCTGCTGCTGCGCCCAGAGCCAGCTGGCTCTGGGACACAGCTGATCCAGTGGGTTTGGAGGTCACCAGTGGGGCAAGCCCCAGAGTTAATGCCGTGAGAACTCGTGTCTTTGGGAGCTCTCTGCTCCCATTAATCCAAGGGATTCAAAAGATGCAGGTGGGGCTGGGTGCAGAAAGTACATGGTGATCATGTAGGCTTTGTTCCCTTGGGAACTCTGGCTGAAGAAATGTTTTGTGGAGTATTATGGTGACGTCAGTTTTTGATGGCATAGGAAGCATCCATTTTTCCAGGTGCACTGTCAGAGTTCAGGCCAAGCTGGATGGAATATCTTTACCTCCTCCCAGTACTCCTTTTCATTCCTTGGGTAGAAGCTCTCTCAGCTTCCAAATCTGCTTGTTGGCACAATGGTGCCAAGATATTCCTTATGTTGAGGAAGGATGTGAGGAGTGATCTGCAGGTGAGGACAGTGCTTTGTACACTCTCGCCCTCATCCTTTGCAGACCATATATATTATTTAGACAATAATTTTGCTTCAAAAGTCTCTAACTTTTTTTGAGCAATCATTAGCTAAAATGAGCCTCGATCCTCATCTTCTAAAGAGGGCTAATGATACTTTCCTGCTCTACAGATGCATCATGGATAAAGATTAGCAGTTGAATACTGTGGTGCAGCAGGTCAGCTGGAGAAATCTTGTCCCAACATATGCAGATGCAGCTTTCTGCTCAGCTACAAACCCATCTGCATATCTGTCATCAAGCACAGCAATAAAGCAAGGCTCGGATGTGTGTTTCTGACACCGCTCCATTGCTTCTCTCAAGTGCTCTGCCCCTCATGAGTAAAATACAACCGATGCAGGATGCAGGTCATTTTTGGTTTGCAGGTATTTCAGAGTGTCTGAGAAAGAAGTCAGTTTTAGCATAAATGCTGTTTAAAAACCCCTTTTGAATCTATTTTTGTTGTGTAGCACAGTTTTGTAATAGGGTCACATAATCCCTATATTTAGATTTCTGAACTCTTGTGATCTTTGAGCCGTTGTGCATTCAGCAAAGAACAGGAGAAAGCCCCAGGGCCAGAGAAGTACCTGGATTTTGTCTTACAAAATTTCGTGCAGTTGTTGCTAAGACAGAAGCTTCCAGATGTTCCTCAGGAAGGCTGCAGTGGAGTGCCAAAATAATTAACTCCATGAGATTAATTCGGGGATGGCAGTACTTGCCCCTGTCAGGGCGCTGGTGGATGTGGGAAGGCTGGGAACAGCCACTGCCTTGGGGATGCTGTTAAGGGTGAGGATTGGGGAATGAAGGGCTCAGAAGCACCACCACAGGTGATTTTTGCTTTCATACTTCTAGTTTTTCAAGATCTTTTTTTCCATTGCAAAGTTTGTTTTGTTCCCTGGGGTTTGTGCTGCAGGTCCCTGTCGTGCAGAGGTCCAGGGAGCAGAGGCACTTCCAGGTGTTGGTGCATCCATTGTGCCCTTCCCCAATCTGGGCAGGCACCAGAGCTGCTGTTTAAATCCCATTTGGTTTCATGGGTGTGATGCAGAACAGCCCTAGGAACACCTCTGGTTGTATTTCTGAGTATGAGTTGCTACTCAGTGCAGATATTTTATCAGTGAAGATATTATACATCTTATTTTAAAATACCCTTATTAGTAAAATGGATGTTTCATTTGTACAGGGAGCATCTTCCTCTGAGCTAAGCTTAAGCTCAATCTGTGTTACTGATAGCTGGGGAAAAAAAACATACTAATTGGTATTTCTTAACTGATGTTTGCAAATTTTGCCTTTCCACCCTGAACATCAAATAGTTTTTATATGTGTTTTTCCTTATGTCAGAGGAAAGATTAATTCTAACAAGAGATTCTACATTTTATTAAGGTTTTATGCAGTGAGTGAAGACAGAGAGTAAATAGTTCAGAAATTCAGAGAGCGTTATATTTTGATAATGCAAAGTAGGTTAAAGTATCTGGATTTTGTGCTCAATACAGTGTTTTCAGGCAGAATGTGGATTTGGATGGTGACACATTTTGGTATTTAGAAGGAACATAAGCTCTCCTGTCGGAGGAGCACGTTGCAAATGTGAAATAAGCATTTGTCTCTAAAAACCTTTCTTAATATTGTAAGTTTTGGTTTTATTTAAAGCCAAATAGAGTCTGCTGTGTGATAGTTTGATACATAGACATGCTTCCGTAATGCTCTCCCCAGCTCCAGCATTTATAACTACCTTTTGCTTTCAAGGGAAAATGATAGGCTTTGATATGATCCAAACTGAGTGAAGTTTTAAAACATGTTTTTGTCTTTCAGTCTCCTGAGAACATTTTTTCTGAGTGACTCCAGCTTCCAGATACATTTGCCATGAGAAGGGTTCCAATCCTTTCCTGTATTTGCCCTGAGTCATGAATGGATATGTGTGATGCCTACAAGTAAAACTGGTGAGTTGTCAAGCCTGAGTTTGCAATAACTCTCACTTATTCTTTCTTACAAATTCTCTTTCCCTCATTCTTTTCTCCCCTTTTCAGTATGGTGGTGGGGAGTTGTATTGTCTGTGTTTAAAAGCAAGTCACCACTATTCTGAAAAAACCCAAAGTAACCTTCATTGTAATGAAATAGCAGAAATACCAAATATTATAAATACAGAAAAAATACTCCTTTCCTTTTTTTCCTTCATCCCCTCAAATTCTATGAACTTTGAGGTCTTTGGTGGTGAAACTGGAGTTCAGTCACGCAGGCAAAGCTCCTGCCCAAAACTGAAGCCTTGCAGGTAGACAGGATCTAAACAGAGCTTGTGTGGGCAATTTGTGTCATGATTAAATATGAATATGGAGAGGTCTCCTCGCCATCATGTGTCACATGCTGGACTCTCAAAGGAGCCATTGCCAACAGATAATTAGCTCCAGCGTTTGCTGCACTTGCATCCCAGTGACAAAATGGTGTCAGTGGTGCACAGGAGAGCTGTCCCGCGGCGTGCGCGTCACCTTGGCGCTGCTGCCCAGCCTGGGGGACACGGGGACAAAGCCTTGAACAGCCTGTTTTGATCAAGCTCGAGAGGCTGGTAGAGTGAGACCCCTCCTCTGTTAAGGGCCATTTGCCTTTCCTGGTGGGGTTACCCACTGAGAAGCCCCTGGTCCCTTGCAAGGGGCGGTTGTGCCTTTTCCAGCTGTCCCCATCCCCCGGGAACCTGGCATGGGGAGCTTTCCATGTCCACTCCTCTTACCTGCCTGCTCCTGATTGCCTCTCTTAATGACTGGGGTGAGAGGAGGGGCAATATTAGTTTGGGAAAACAAGAATCATCTCATTCTGCAGCAAAACTGGAAAGTCTGTGTAAGAAATCTTTCAAACACAGGAAATCTGCATTATTAAATTGTGTATGAATTGGGAGCACAAATTGTTTTTTACAATAAATTCAGGTTTCTATTATATATCTAATATCCCTCTGCATGTTGGAAAGTGCATTTCAATTCAAAGATTATAAAACCCAAGAAATGCGCGTATCAGTGAACTGTGATTTTATTTGATTTTATTTTTTTTTAAGTTTCCTTTTTTCTTTTTTTTTTTTTTTTTCCAGAGGTAGCATAATTACCATGTCATTTAGCAAAGATTATAATAGCTGTTCAGTTTTTACCGACTGGTATAGTAAACAGTTGAATAAACCCATATGGCAGCTCAAAGTGTGCATAGAGGAGAGAGATTCTTACAATTTCCTTCATGTCTGAATTACCAACCTCACTGATACGACCGAGATCCCCAAACGGGGACCAATTCCAGACTTCTCCAGTCATGCAAAAATTTCTCACTGCTCTGTTGCATATGAATCAATTTGTTTTAATCACGGTGGTTAGGTAATTAATTATTTCTTTGTGCCTATGAAGTATGCATGGGAAATGTGGGGTTGGGTGCAAGGTACATGCCTCGATTTAAAGCACTCTGTGCATTTGCTTAATGCCTCTTTAGTAAATGTAAATAATGCCTGGGGTCGGAATCTTAATATCCATGTATTGTTAAAGATCGAGGCCCTTCTAAGTCTGGCATGGGCGAGGTGTGGCATTGCTGGCTACTGTGACAGCCCCGTGGTGCTGCTTGTAATGGCACTTTGTGTCTGGTCTCAGTGTGGCAAACAGAAGGACCAGAATGCTTCAAAGCATCCTCTTGAAATACCAGGTTGAATTATGGAGGTGTGGAGCTGTGGCCACCAGCATCTGGAGTAAAGACAAAGTGTTTGAGTAATGTGCCCTCTGGATACCTTCACTATTAAAAAATAAAAGCAGTGAGAAGAAGGATTGTTAACTCTCTCCAAATGCTGGCTTGAACAAAGAAAAAGACTCGTGCTGTTCCTCCTAAAATTCACTTACTTCCAGTTATCTTAAAATTTTCATGTCACATAATAGCTTTAAAATACCTTCTGAATGCATTAGACTCTCTAGGTGCTTAGGAAATATTGCAGAATAATAATACGAAATGACCAAGCATTGAGCATTCCCACTGGAAAGGAGCAGTTGGCCCAAACTGGTGCTTGTGTTCATCTTAACCCTGATGTACGACCAGCCCTCCACCATAATTCTATCAAGAGATGGTAAGTTGCCTAGCAATGTGCTGACTGCAGAGGGTACGTGTCGAGCTAATTCAGTTTTTGTTCTCGTTTTCCTTGAGAGTTCAGCTTAAAGGAGTGATCCTTTCTCTGGCTGCAGCAAGAGCCACTTCTCAGCGGTCTCTCTTGTTCCCCACTCGAGTGTCCCTGGTGATGTCAGGAATTCATTCACTGCTGTACGTGTCTTAAAAGTTTCCAGCTTATTGAGTAACCAAATGTGGTTTCTGCTGATTGTGTTGACTGAATGTGTAGGGCCTTTCGAAGAGGCAAGGGTTTAATTTAAAGCGGAGCATTTAGTTGTATACCATTTTATGGCAGGCAAAGGTCATCTGGGGTAAACAGCCAAAACAGTGAATTGCCCCATTGCAGCACCTTGGAAAAAGAGACAGAAGGATAGAGTAAAAGGTTTTAACAAATTGCTCATAGTTATAAATTTTTAAAGTTGAGGAGCTGGTGCTGTGTACATTTTTAAATTGGAGATAACCATGCTTGTAGGATAAATTGAGTTAAGAACGGAACAAATAAAAATAATGGGGTGGTACTAAAAGCCTGGTGGTGCTGCCGGCAGGGTGAACACCGAGCAGACGGCACGTTAGGGACCTGCTGTGTCCCTGCCCTTCCCACCTGGATTTGTGGGGACCTTTCCTTGTAACAGTGCCCTCTCCTCCCTCAGTCCTGGTTACAAAAAGGGCCGGATTTGCCCCGTGATGCTTCCTTTGATAACCAGGGAGCAGGAGCCAGAGGGGTCTGTCTGTGGAGCAGAAGTGGGTTCCCCAGTGGGTTGTGCTAACCCAGCTGTGTGTCAGTGGGGTGGGGGGAGCTCCAGGAGCCCAACCTGGCATCCCCTGGCAGAGCTGCTTGGAGGGAGAGGTGGCAGCAGCCTGGAGATGTCACTTGTGTCCTTGCAGGATCTCCCTTGTTCCTCATGGCATCAGTGGCTACAGAAAGACTTCGTTTTTCTGAAACTCTTCTGTCCATGGAACTTTCTCTGTGGCAGGGGGAGGAGAGAAGAAGTAATTTTAACAATTTAATAAAGTACATAATGTAAGTTTTATAAGCTGGTGTGAATGCTCCTAAGTATTTTGGTCTTTTTTCATAACACAATGAACCTAATATTGGTAAAAATACAGATCTTAGCTGCCACCATAAAGAGAGGCTAGATTTAATAAACAGTTATGAATGTTGGCAGCTGCCTATCAGATTGTATAACATCGGCTATAGCACATGAAGACAGTGTCAACTTACATTTTATCTCAGAAGTATTTTCAAAGCATTTATTTTGCTTTCTCTTGAGTCCTTAACCTAATTCAAGTTATATAATTGGCGGAATATTTTTCCACACCGCTAATTGGCTGGGTGCCAGCGTGGAAACCATTGTATGACTTGATGATGATCAGGAATTAACGTGACATTTGCGTGGTGGTAATGGAATACATTAGTAATGTAATTCATGACTGTAAGAAAGAGACCATCATCTCCCACCTCTGATCAGCAGGAGGGGCTGGGAGGATGATGAAATGCTCCCAGCAGGCACCTCACAGCAGTGGCTGGCCAATCTCGATGTCAAATTTAGTTTTAAATTCTTCAGACAAAGCTGTAATGCTTACCAATTAATTACTACAAATGTCAATTAAAAATCTACCAAATAATGCAGTAAGATTAAATTTCAATTAAAAAAATTACATTTAACAAGGAAGATACAACATTATTTTAATGAATTCTGCTGAAGGTGACAGTTTATCTAGATATATTTATACCGTGTAGGTGGATCTAAATTCATTGGATGATGTTAACCATGTTACTCAGTGTACATATTAGTTTTGAAAATTATTTCGACTTTGGCTATGTCCTGGAGGAGCTGGGGCATCAGGGGGCATTTCTCATCACCAGGAGAAGGGGGAATTTCACGCCTTCTCAGTAAAAAAATCTTCTCACACCTAAACTGAAGGCTTTAGTGTAGAATTCTGTCCTAACCAAATTTGTGGTATTTTTCACTGCTTTATATTTAGAAAAACAAATAGAGAATTTTTGTTGTGGTACTAGACAAGCCCTGACTTTTCTATGTCTTTAATGATTTTTTGGGATGGTTTTTGAAGTAATCTGTTTTATCATACAAATAATACCTATTATTCCAATAAATCACATAACAGGAAAAGATTTTGCTGTGTGAAGGTGGTGAACTTTAAGTCCTGAGCAGAGCTTTTATCTGCAAGGCTTCACCCTGGCTTGAGAGAGGTTGTGAATGCATGATTAAAATTGCCACGTTGATACTTGAGATGCTTTAAGGGATATTTTGAACCAGGAGTGGCACAGCAGAGATGTCATGGGGTGTGTGAAGTTGTGAGTTTGCAGGTGTGTACCACAAACTCTTGTAAAGCACCTGTACCTCTTTGCATGCAGAGTGCTAACAGTGAAGAGTGGGGTTTGTAGCTGGAGTTTTGTGTGGCAGCAGCTGTGTTTTTATTGCTCATTAGCCTGTTGGAGATGGAGGTGCTGATGCTTTGGGAAGGCATTTGGGAACGTAGTCACTGGCATGGCACAGGGGCAGAGCTGGGCTGTGCAAGTGGCTATCTTGGTATTAAAGCATTTATGAGATCTGAAAAATACTTTATCAGCTTCCTTGAACTTTTTTCTGAGAGCTTTTACTATGTTTTCACACCATTACATCTAGGTAAGAGGGAAGAGATAACTGAAGAAGCAGATTGTATGTGTCAAGCCAGCATGGAAAGAAGTCCCTCTCAGGGACCGGAGGCTCCTTTTCCTTGGCACTGCTTTGTCTGGAGCTATCAAATTTCAGCAGGTTTTAACTTAAAATAAAATATAAAAAAATACCGTGTGCATGCAGAAAATCAGAGAAGGCAAACAACTGCTCATGGCAGGCTAAAGTAGTGAAATTCTCTTTAGTAGACAGGTCCCTTGGATGCTGCTCAGGCTTTGCCCAGTGGTGGGTGAATGCAGCAGGCATGATGTGTCACCCTGCTGTAATTCAGATACCTCTGGGTATTGGTAACAGCTTTACAGGATCATTCCTGCTTTATGCTATTATCTGATAAAACTATCACCAGCAGGAGATGGGAGACAGCCTTTTTTTTTCCTATAAGGGCCTCAGAAATGGATGATGTAGGAGTGTGAGAGTAGTAGAAATATTTTCTCACCAGTCCTCACAGACAGAAAGGTGATGGAGAGGAAGTCAGAGCAAGGCAGAATCATTTCCTCACCAGCAGCCAGAAAGCTTTAAACAAGGAGGCAGAAAGGGAAGAGTGGGAGCACGTAGCATCTTTCTGCCAGGAGATAATGGTGTGAGGAGCTCGTGGGTTTGGGGCACCCACTGGTCAGACAATTAGGTGGCAGCTGGAGCTCCTGCTCTTAAAAACCCATCTTTCCAGAGGCTTTCCTCTCTGCCCAGGACGAGTCATTTTCCAATTTAAGTCCCAGGAGGAAGCTCTTGCTCTGGCTGTTGATTGAGAAGAGGTGTATGTGGTACATCAGGAAGCAAGCACCTTCTGTATCCCAGGTTCTGCTGCTCCCATGTGGAGCTTGTTCCCACCCCAAACACTCATGGTGTCTGGGCTCCACATTGGGGTGTCCCACATATGAGCCCTGTGCCCAGCCTGAGCTCTTGGGGTGATGTCCGGTCTCCTCCTGATTTCCTACAGGTGAAGGTTTCTGCCTTTGGTAGGGAAATGCTTCTCTCTTTCTGTAAGAGTTGGCCAAACACCTTGAAGGAAGACTGTCTTTGACTTTGGAGGAAATATTTATATCTCTTTGGGTTTTTCCTTTTTTTTCCATAGTGTAGGGCTATGTCAGCTGTATTACACTGAGGGAACACTGAGCTGGGGGAGGAAACTTAAATAAGCTGCCCTCATATTGCCAGTTTATTCCCAGCTTTCATCCACTGATTTACATGCCATCTGAAATAAAAATACCCAGACTTCAGTAGTTTGTTTACCTTTGCTGATATCACTGTGGGGCGACCCGGGGAGATGTAAAAACTGTTCTTGCTCTGACATTTGCATGAGCCGTGAGGTTGGGTGAGAGGAGACAGACGCTGCAGAGTGAAAAGGCAACAGGATTTATTAAGTCTTCATCTTATCCTGGTTTATAATATTTAGACAAAAGGAAATATCTCCAGGGAGGCCTTATGAAATGAGAGACCAGAGGACGCTCTATGAGCTGATAGCAGATTCTGTCCTCATCAGGTGGGCTTGGGTGGTGGGATGCTGAGGAGGGGGCTGCGAGGGTCAGGCACACAGGGGGGTCCTGGATTGCTGCTTGGGTAGTATTTAAAGTACTTGTGTAGGACAAAGTCTTTATACTGTCATCGTGACAATGCTCCAGGGGAGAACAGCCTGAAATGCTCTTTGTCTTCATTAATACTTCTTCCCAGCAGAGCCTTAAGAGATTGTTCTCACGTTCAGATATACAAGGAAACCGAATATAGAGTTGTTTGTCATGAAAATCCCATTTATATACAGCGGCTGTAAAATCCCAGATGCTGAGCGTACAGGGAGGCTGCTCTGTCATCAGCCAGTCGAGGGGAGAGTTGACTATAAAACCGAGCTGTAATTCCCTCTTGACAGGGGTGTGGTGGTTGTGTCTTCAAACAACTTCAAGAGCCTGCCCTGCCAAGCCTTTATGGATTTTGTTCTCACAAGCCAGTAATAGATAAGTCTGAGCAAGGAGATAGATACAGATATAGATATATATATGAAAGGAAGACCTTTGCTCTAGGAAAATATCCATCATTGCTTTTTAAAGTCTGGTTCAGGATTTCAGTGCAGAGCATCTGAAGTGTTTGGGGTCCTTCTGTTGCAAAGGAGGTGCCGTGGGCCTGAGGCTGCTCTCGACATCTCCCAAGCATTCAATATCCCCTTGATTCCAGGGCAGCAGGATGTGACCCTCACAGAAAGACAGATGGCATTGGGGAGCTTGATGCTTATTGTTTTCAGCAGAGCTCTACTGGAACCAATAAAGTTGCCGCCACCACTGCTCGGAGCAAAAGTGGCTACAGCTGAACACGAGACACAAAATTATCAATTAAAAAAGGCATCGCCAAGCCCATTATTTTACTGTTGAAAAAAACATCTTCCTTCCCAGTCTTGTTTTATCCCCACATGGAGTGAATCTTTGGGATATTAATGATCCACTGTCATGTTTGTTTAACATATTTTTTTGACAATGCCTTTTTAGGGTCGAAGCCTGAAGTTTTTCTGCATGTGTTTCGGCTAGGGAAAACTCCCAGTGTCTCAATGGGGCCTCTTCTGAAACAAATGAAGACTAATTTTTCTCAGCTTAATTGGGAATTTCATCTGAATAAACAGAGAAAGGCCCAGGCTTTGTTTATATAAAAATAATGAAACGCTGTTCTGCTGAGCAGCTGAATTGCTGCTGGCGGGCTGGTTCTCACCCGTGAATTTGGTGGCCAGAGCCCTCCGCAGTGGCTCAGTTCTCACATGGACCACCACCACCCCATATGAGCCTTCCTGCCTCATACCTCGTTCACTGCAGGCGCTTGGGCACGGCTTGGGAGCTAAAGACAGTGTCATTTTTTGAGATTTGGCCTTAACCTGAAATTTCCATGTTTTTGTGGGTTTAAGTCAAACCTTAATACTACTTCAGCATAATGTTTTTGTGGTTTAATGTTCTTACAGTTTTTTACAGTGTTTCTTTTAAATTCTGTCACTGAAGTGTATGAGAGTTGACAAGTGTAAATATGTAGTTAGACAATTTCAAAAGTGTATTATTTACTGATCGACCATAATGGCTCCAAAGGAACCATTATACTCAATCATATCATGTCACTCTGTGGCACTTACTATGATGGTAATATGGATATGCATATTATTTTTTTGAAAGCATGAGAAGCATTATTGTGCATGTGTAAAAGCTGTTTTTAATTGTCAGTAGGGCTCTGAGCTTTTTTTAATACCAAGAATTTAAACCACCTATGGCTACCAGCCTGCAAATCGTGGAAGCAAAAATCCATGTCTTCAGGAGGATGGAAAAAGCCACGCTTCATATTTACAGCAATGCAACTGTGCCTCTCCTTGATATGGCTCTTTTATAGCTTTATTAGATCCGAGGGCAACCTAGAACCCTAACCTGAGAGCTTGGCAGGTAAAAGCTTTCCATTTTATCTCTGCAGCCTTCATCTGCTCCTGTAAGCTCTTTCCCTGACTTCCTAATTGTGTTTGCAACATTAGTAAATGGCCCGTCCAAAAATACCACGCGGCGCAAGTCGTGTTAATTCAGGGACCTTTTTTCTTTAAGGTGTCACAGAAAATGTCTTTTTGTAGCACTGGGGCAGAGAAAGAAGGAGAGAAGGCAGAATGAGAGCAGAATGTGAACACTGAACCATGTAAAATAAAAGAAAGAGACAAGCAGAGAGCTGGGAGGGCTAAATATGCTCCAGCCTTTCTGAAGAGCTGGTTTCAGGAGAGAGAGAGAGAGAGAGAGGCAAGAGAGCATAAGCAGGAGCTTGCTTGTTAAGAAAGTGTCTTTTGTGGAGAAGATGGGAGGAGAGTTTGAGTTTTACTGACTATAGGTGAGGAGCTAAGGTGCGAATTTGGCATGGCATACGGCAAATTGATCGTGGAGCAATAATTAGAGAGAGGAGGAGGAATCAGAAGTGTTTCCTAACTTAGAAACAAGGATGTGACTGGCTGCTGGCTGTTGCTACTTGGAAGCAGGTAAAAAAGAAAGGAATCGGTTGGGCAAAGTCCTCACCACAGAAGACACAATGAAGGTGAAATCCAGCTCGTGGCTGTTGAAGAGAGATGCGGGAAGGGAAAACTCAGTGTTGTCCAAGAGCTCTCCACTGTCCAGCCGGGCAGCGATCCCTCTGCAGGAGCTGTTCTGGGGCTGAGTCTTCCCTGGGTGTGTCAGTGGGAAAACCTGCCACCGGAAATGCATTTTGCTGTTAATATGGAAGATTACCCATAAGATACTAGAATGAGCCAAATTTGAATAGTTCAGGAGAGGAAGGACACATATGGGTCTTGAACTGGTAACAGCCAGATTTCCTTGGAACAATTTTTAAATGAATGAAACGAACAGGTTTTTTGTGGTTGGGGTTTTTTTTTGGGTGTTGTTTTTTGGGGATTTTTTGTTTGTTTGGGTTTTTGTTGTTGTTGGGTTTTTTGCTAATTCTGCAGTAATTCTAACTTGTCTCTCTTTCTGAAGTTGTATTAAAACCGGTTGTTCTCTTTTGAAATACTGAACAAGAAACATAAAAACAAATAAATGTACTCTTACTATTTCTGTCCTTGACCTACATAAACAGCTGTATAGTCATGCTCAGTCTTGTATTTGTGAAAAGTCTGGGGCAAGTTGAATGTAATTTTTGAGATGGTTCCTGGTTAGAAAAGTTACTTGTTGAAGTCTCATCACCTAAAATACGAAATATTGGTGCTGTTTCTGCTGGGATCATTAGTTTAATACTCTGAATAAATTGTGTAACTGCCAGTTTGTATAAGAGGATGGAATTGATGAAGCTACAGTGCATTTGTACACACACATGCACTAGCACACAACACTTGTTGATGATTCAGAGAAGGAGTAGAGTAATTCAGCTCTTGGACTGCCTCACGTGTGATTGGCTTCCTTTCTGGGGGACTTATTTTAGGGAAAAATCAATGTCAACTGAAAAACATTCCATTCTGAAAAGACAAAAATTCCCCTACTTGTGAAAATGTGTCTTGGCAGCTGATTTAACTTATGATACAAGATTTAACACTTTTCACTAAACATGAATTTTTTACCATGGCAACAGCTACGTTACGGGCCACATGTTGGAGACTTGCATGTTGTTGCAGAAACTTGTAGCTCGCCGCATTTAGCCGAGTCCTTGTTTCCACCGGCAGAAGGAGCCCACTCCTGCAGCTGTTTTGGGCATGGATGTCCTGGTGGGGCCCGTGGGCATCCCCCTGCCCCCAGCAAGGTGATGTTCTGTCAGGCATACTTGGGGTGATGTGTAGGCAAAGCACTCGATGAAAGAATAACCCAATAAAAATGAAAATTTAGCCTCCAAATTGCCTTTCCAGCAGGGTGGGAAGTGCTTTCTAAAAGTCTCACTTCTTCAGATTCTCTCTCTCTCTCTCTCCCTCTCTCCTGTACCTCTCCTCATCACCCCTTGGACACAGGCAGCTCAACCCCACTTTGCCACGTGCAGTAACAGTTCTGCCGTGTCTCCTGGCCTGGCTGCTCCTCACCGTGTCTCCCTGCTCCTGTCTCAGCTCCTTGTCACCTCTCATTTGCGGTGGAGTGGCTTTTCAGGCGACGTTAATTGAATCGCGCTCATCAGGGACTTAATAAAAGCGTGACGGGCGGGACGGAGCCCTGGCAGATGGCAGCCCTTGACAAGAGGGATGTGTGGCTGGGCTGTGCTGATGCTCCAGAGGTGATGGGCTGGAGGTCCTGCAGGAGCAGAAAGTTCCTGTCTTTGGAGCTGAGAAAAGAGCAGGCCAACATGAGCAAAGGGAAAGATGGCTTCAGATGGTTGAGGCTGTTTTTTTTTCCTCAAGCAGAACCAGATAATCATTCAGTAAAACTGTAAATCCTGGCTACAAAGGACTAGGTGTGAAAGAGAATTTAAGTTTATAGGTAGTTGCAAACATCTGCAGGTACCTTGAGTAGGAGCAGTTTTATTTAATCATACAAGTTAGGAAGAGTATAAATTCTCCTGGTTTAGGACAAAGCTAACAAAGGGTTAGGCAGAAAGCCCTGTTTCCAGAGGTGGAAACTCTCAGTTCAGGTGTTTCTTGTACCTTTCTCAGAAGTGTCTGGTCTTGGCCATTGCTAAGGAGTGACCAAGCACATTAATGTGCCCTTCTGGGCACTGCTGGGACCTTTGTTCCTTATATTTCATGCAAAACAGCCCAATTTAAATGAAACCAGCTATGCAAAGCAGAAGCTAGACGTGGTAGGGATACTCATCCCCATCAGTTCTGGGCCATGGTGGCACAGTGAAGGATGTCCTCTACCCGCCCAGTTCTGCTGGTCCAATGTCCCCAGCACAGCTCTTTCTCTGGGCTGTAAGACTGGTTTAAATATTGGCCTTTACTTGGTGTGAATTCTCCAAGCTGTGCTGGTCCAGAACTTAAATAATTTGCTTCTCTTTTTAGCATCGTGTCTTTTAAAGGTGTTATATTTGTTTCCATTTAGCGTTAAATTAAAATTAAATGGTTCTGCTTTGTAGATGTAATAGTGTACAAATATATCTATTTTTAAATCCTTTTAGCCCATGTCTATGTGACTAAGAAAAAAGCAGCAAAGTAGGGGCCTCCAATTTTTGTTTCACTTGAATCAAACACCCTACTGGGATTTCAATTATAAGTGAATGTTACACTTGTTTGTTACTAAGGTGACTACAGTGTCAAGGTTATGTGGATGTTGTAGTATTATAAATGCAGAGATAATGCAAAAAAGAAAAATAGTTGTGTTGGCTAAAATCATCTTATTCCTATAGCATAAAGTTGCACACTGTCCTACATTTCAATTCTTGTTCTATTAAATTACCTGTTTAATAATTTGAATCCAGTGTTATTTTTATATTATATTGCAAATGTGTGACTGTGAGGTTATTTTTAAGGTATATTTATTAAGGGAATGAATACAATAAGACAAGTCATTGCAGCCCACATACAGTTCCTTGACTTCTCATTTTATGATGTTTCAATTGCATATGATTACTGAATATAAGTTTTAACTTTTATGGGGGTTCATTAGAGATGCAGCTGTGTAGAGAGAAATTCAATAGAAATTTATAATTTTTTTAAGCTCTAAAAGTGTGGTGAGATGGAGCAACTTGATGGAGCATAACTCAAACTTCTGACTTAGAGCTTGGATGCAAAATCGTGGGGTCTTCAAGGGCTTAGCAGGGCTGCAGTGGAAATATGCTGCTGGTGGGGAGAGGAAGGGCATTAATAGACCAGAGCATCTCAAATCAAAGGCAGTGGCTTTTTTTTTCTGGGTAGGACACAGAGAAGAGGTGATGTCCTTGCTCAGGGCCAGGACTAGCACTAAATACTTTTTTCTCCTGTGTGAATCAACACTCTGGTGGAGAAATATGGTTTCAGTAAATCCATGGTGTTTTCTTCTTAATAGAGAATCTAAGTAAAATGAAATCCTCAAAAACCAATATTGAAAGCAATTTTAGTGAGCAAGTGCTGAGAAAACAACTTTTGGGGCACATTTAAAGGAATAGATGTAGTAAATGAGTAAATTTACCCTGTGCTTAAATTCTGCAGTGCTTTGTGTGAATACTAAACAGGAACATATCCCATCAAGTACAGTTTTCCCATAATTTATTAGCATAATATGTTTGTTTTTAATGCATAGGAATGTAAACATTTACAATGGAATGATCATGCCTTTTAGTAGGAGGAACCCCCTGTTCAAAACCATTAGTGCCATTAGCTGTTTGGGGAAAAGTTATTTCATGATACAGACGATTTCTTTCCAAACATCAGCTCCCATAAGGTTGCAAACCCAGATCCAGAGAAATGACATCCTTGTCTGGGTGTGGGAGAAAGTATCACGGGTGACTTGAATGCGGGACTTCAAAAATCTCTTCTCTGTGATTAAAGCTGCGGCTGGGCCTTGTGTCCTTGCTGACTTTTACATATTTGCTGCTCATGGCTTCTCCAAGTAGGGCCTTGTGGGGTGGAAAAGCTGGATTTGCCTTACCTCACAGCAGGAACTGTCAACTTCATTGGGAGCCTGGTTTGTGCCTGTGGGGAGTGGAGAGGAGGGAAGGGCAGTGGCACTGGGGAGCATGGGTGTGTTGGTTTCATTCTGCCCAGAGAACATCATCCCCAGAAAAATGGTCTTCCTGGGCCATGCCACCTCCCACGGCAAGGGAAAACAGATGAAAAGCAATGAAGCACACAATTACATAATGAAAAACAATAAAATGCATTTTCTAATATGTACTACCAGTGACCATATGACTTTATTATAAAAACTAAATGCAATTACATTTCCAAGTATTGTGCTGTGTGATAAACTCCAGGGAAAAACTAAAGAACAACTTAGAAGGAGATGACTTCTTGTTTAATATAAACCTCAGACTTTGAAGTGACACATAGCAGGGAATAAATGTCCATCATCTATCAAATGAGGTTTGAATGGTTTGGGTCACACTAGACAAACACTTCTCACCCTAAAACCTTCTTTTCATCTTCATTCATCAACAACACCTTAAGATTGTGCCCCTCTTTTTCTTTTCCACTCTCTCAAAAAACAATAATCTACTTGATGCCTACAAATCACTTCTGGCTGGCACTCGTTAGGCGAGTTATGAGCTGTGGCTGCTGCTGCTCCCATCGGAGCTGCCTCCTGTGCAGGGAGAAGAGGGGGTTGGAGCTTTGGGAAGAGGCGGAGGAGGGAGAAGTGCTGCAGAAATGCTGATTGTAGACAAGGGCAGCAGTGAGCAGAAAGAGCTGAGTGAGGTAAGAGACATAGTTGGCAAGGAGGATTCCTGTATGCCAGATCCCTTTTGTGAACTGGAGATGGGAACCAATAGCTCCACTGACGTTTTTGTTACTGTGTGTGTAACTCCAAAACAGCCAGGTTTGGAGCCTTAAAATGCAAAGGGAAACCTCCATGGGCAGGCTGGAGAGGTTTGTTCTCTTCTGCAGATTCCTCAAGCTGCCCTGGTGGGTGCTTAGACCCAGAAGCTCACCTTCAATTTGCTTTCTTAGTCGCAGGCTAACCTACATCACTGTGCCTTGTAGTTTCTTCCTGTTGCCTCCTCCAAAGTCCTTGGCTGGGCTGTGCATGAGGTGTTCAAATCACATTTCCTAGTAGGAGACTACCTCTTTTACACTAATCCTTGTCCAATAACTCCTCATTTTGATTCTTAGCTGTGACTCCTCTTGGATTAGTTTCCCTATGGCACGGTTTTCCTGCTTGCATTGCTTGTTGTTCCTTCCTCACTGGTTCTTTTTTCTTTCAAAGATACTTTTCTGACTCCATCCCCAGCTGCCTGGAAGTGATTTCTTGAGAAGCTCAGTCCCCTGGTTTTCAGAGGCCACAGACTGTTTTCTCTTGTTTTCTGCCTTCCTCCTTTTTTTCTGTGGTTCTGGGAAGCAGTCTGGCAGACGTGGCTTCCTCACAACCACTGGCTGATGTTAATCTATGGGACTGCAGGGGACGTGGGTAGCAGCAAAGATCTGTTTGAAGGCAGAATTTTGTGTGGAAATTTCAGTAAATCTGGCACGGAGAACTTGTTGGGAGGGCACAGACAGGCTAGGGGGGAGAAGCATTTTGATTGCAATCTAAGTTGACTTTTTTCCCCCATCTCCATGTTAAACATTGCTTCACCTTGTTCTCATGTGGGATTTGATGATGCCACCGTGTGTGGTGTTGTGGCCCAGCACCAGGGACCATGGTGGGGAGGTCTGTCACCCACCCAGCCCATCTCTGGCATTTTGGAGTCGCTGTCCCATGCTCAGCACCCTCTGGATGTATTTTCACGGGAGTTTTGGGTATCATAACCCTTCGAAATTTGTCACGGTGATGTAAAATCCTCAGGATATGGTTGGTGGTGGGGTGGGGGAGCTACAGGTGGTTGGGGGGGGTGACCAGGAAATCTGCAGCCTCCTTAATGAGGGAAGGAGGTTTCACCCATTTGTGGGAACTGGTCACACATCGTGGAGTATCACGAGGTAAGGCAATTTCCTACCCCAATACCTTCTTTTCCACTTTTCTCCTTCACAGTTTGAAAACCATAAATCACCTATTTGAAATATGTTTAAGGAGAAGAATATTTTCCCCTGCATTCCCACTTAATGCTTTGTAGCGAGTACAGTTGGGATCATTCATGTGCTAAAGCAAGAGAAAAATTCTTCTTTGATAGTGTGTCTTCATTTTAGACAGTTTCCTCTTTTACTCAGTTCTTAGATGATAGTTCTGAGTCCTTAGATGCTGCTCATTCTGTCACAAAAAGAAAATGCAAACCAGGATATTTTAATATTAGTAATAATGAATGTTTACATGATTAGCTCAATTACTTTGTTCAGTTTGACATTTTGTCATTGTGGACCTGTCTTCCTCTCTCTTTTAAAGTGCGTTAGTAGTGATGGGAAGTGCAGGGGTGGGGCTGTGATCTGGGTCTTGCCGAGCATCTCCCTGGAAGGAACAGGTATTCTTACCCCTCACAGCACCTACCACCTCGGGCAGACTTGCCAACACATCTCCTTGCCCTGTGTGTCTTAGGGACACTTACTTGAACCTCAGTAAAATACAAGTCTTCAAGAAGTTTTATCCTAAAAATACATATTTTGCCTGTAAAATGAAAAAGCTGCATCTTCCATGTGGCCCTTCAAGGTCTGTACGAGACTGGGTCATTCTCTGGTCTAGAAATTCTTCTTTGTGAATCAACTCTGTGTTGTAAGGGTGAGTTATTCATCCAACCTGTAATTGCTGTTGCCTGACACATTTGTTTTAAAGATTTTGGGTGTACATAGTTAGGAAAAATGCTGTTCTGCAAAGATGGTTTCTGGCCAAAAAGAAAAACAGATTTGTCGAGGTTCTGGTGCTATTGGAAGAAAAACACCTCAGTGGGTTTTGTTCTTGGTGTTTTTACTCAAAAGAAGCAGCAAGGATAACTGTGTTAACAGCAGGGTGCCACTGAATGATCGAGAAGCTGAAGGAATGGCTCATTTTCCTGTTATGTCACTGCTTTGGCTTTCTCGTTCTTGTTCCTCTGTTTCTTCAGAAAGGCTCTGCAGCCTGCAGATAACAGAAATTAAATTAGTATTGATAAAACATTAGACACTCCTATTAATATTGACAGTCTGTCGATACTGTTGTGCTACTTTTGTAATACGGGATGTTAACGGGTAATACTTTAAATAAAAACACACTAATCTTATAATCACTGAACATGTAGCGGGGTCTCGACTCGGCTCACTCCTCCCCTGAACTCCCCCAGCCCTGCCTGTCAGGCCTGCCTGCCTCCAGCTCCCCTTGGAGCCTACCGGAGGGTCGGGAACGTTGTTCCCTCTGGGCTCGTCCTGTGACCGGGGAGGTGCGTGGGGCAGAGATGATGGTGTTCAGTTGTAAAGCAGGGATAGGGAGAGGGATGGGAATGGGAATGGGAATCTCCCTGTGGCTCTGAGGGTGGTGGGTTGGTTTGAAGACCTGTCTGTCCATTGCGCTGAGCTCTGGGGGGCTGTGGGTGGATGCAGCCCTGACTGTGGGGTTGGTCCCAAAACAATGGAGTTTTAGTCCCATGGTTGCTCGTGGTGTCTGATGGGGTGCTGCCCCCCCTTGCTGCGTGTGTCCACAAAGTTTGGGGCAGGAGACAGCACAAGGATGACTTCAGGTTCTGATGCAAGGCAGCAAACCACAATTCCCTGTTGGACCGTGCTGGCTGAGCGTGCAGGGGGTGAGAATACGTGAGGTCGAAGCAGTGCCCTTAATCTGTGGTTCTTGTCCTAATACTTAGCACATGTTAGCAGCTCCACATTTCTTGTGAACTTTTTTTTTTCCTTTTAAGTCTATCATGAAAATCACCATGTTCATCAGAGCTAAAGTTATTTGTTAAATGGCCTAAAAAATACGCATTAAACAATAATGATTACTTTGGTAAACACAGATGTCCTTGTATTATGCAGTGGGTTTTGTACATGAATTTGTACGTGTCTGAGAAACTGAGTTTGCCATCTACCTTGAAAAATGGGAACCACAATCCCCGTTAATTGCTTCTCCCTTAGCCCCCCGCTCCACCTGCTGTGTCGCTGCAATCTCCTGGTGCAGTGCTGAAATCCGTGGTGCACGAGGACAGGCTCAGCCATGAGCAGGTTGGCACTTGCAGATGTGTGCCCGTTGTGGGAGGTAGCAGGCAACAGTCTTAACTTCTGCCTCTTTGTTTTCCAACTCCGAGGATATTTTTAAAAGGGGGAGGGAAAACCCTTTATCTTGCTGAAAACCATCTAGTGATGATCAGTTATTCACCGCATTATTAATGCTTATTTGGACGTTGCTTGGACTGCTGGGTTTAACAGCTCCCCCGTTATGTATTGAATAAAATGAAATACATGTCACAACAGCGGTGCTATGATGCTGACAACCGTCCTTGGCTGTGCATCTCATTAGAGAAATATACATTTTTCTTTGTTGTGTATCTGTGAATGACAGAAGTTGACAAACATCTTTTAAAAAGTTGCTGTTGGGAGAAAGTTACATTTATAGCGAAAAACCCAAGAAGAAACTGCTTGTTATGGAGGTAAATAATTATTTCCCACACTTGTGTTTCATAAATCACCCTCCTCTGTCATAGTCAGTACTTTTTACTTTGTTACTGCATATATGTTGAAGGAGATCCTCCCGTGGATCTCTTGCTCTTGGAAAGAAATCCTGGAGGGTTCAAAGCTCAGTTTGTATTGAAACTTTGGACTTAAAACAGGATGAAAATCTTTGTATTTCACGGTTTTAAAGAATGAATTGATTCTCTGAGTGTAACAATGTATATTAATTCCCAGGGTACAGTTGAATTTTTCCATAATGTGTTTTGGGGGCAAAGAGTATTAACTTCACAGAGGAAAGATACTCAGGAGGAGAGCTACCAGGTAGGGGCCTGGGTTGCTGTCAGCTGAACAGTGAAACTGTACTTTAAAACACTATTCTCCAGATGCATGATATATTTGCATAATGTATCTCAGCCTGCATTTCTGCAGGTTGCTGTCACTGTCCCCTTTCAATGCTTGCCTGACTTCAGGGCAGGAGCAATGACTGCATGCAGTGATGGTCTGCAGATGCTTAGGAATCTTTGGACCATCAGTGGGAGAGCTGAGGAGCAACAAGAAGTCAGGATGGTTTTTTTTTAAAAGAATACTTTCCAAGGTGAAGAATGGAGATGTTCACCACCCTGGTTAAAATGGCTCCTGCCTATTCATAATGAATCAGAAAAGAAGATATTGCATATTCGGGTGCATTTGCATGACTCTCTGGATTTCACAGGCATTGCATGAGTGCCAAGGCAGTGCTGTGTTGACCCACAGAAATTTGAGAACACAGTTGAGAAACCAGTGGGAAGAGGCAAGTGTGGACTTGCAGGAGGGAGAAGAGACGGGGAGGAAGCAGGCTGGAATCCCTTTTTCCTGCTGTCCCTCCACTTGCAGCGTGTGATGGAGCAGTGGTCATACAGCCCTCTCCCAAAAGCGTCTGTGCTGCGGCAAGGAAGCTCTGCTGCTTCTGGGGTCAGTCGGTGATGCATGGTCTAGTTGGACTTTCTTATTTTCTTTTTTTTTCATCTAGACCCATTCACCTTTCAGCATCCTGAAGCTGAGAGCACATTCTCTGCAAGAAGTTGTCATTTAGGGAAAAGGCTGTATTGGAGGAGTTCTCAGCTTACACTCACCCTTGTGTCTGAAATTGTTTTACATCTGTTACCAGTAACACCTAAAATTGCCACTTAACCTTGCAGGCACTTTGTTAAGTCTGTATTTTTGATTGCAGCAGCTGGGGTGGAGTTTCCTTTGGGAATTAAGGAGTAGGAAGTGTTGTTTGTAGTTTTTTGTTGGGGTTTTTGCTGACTGGTGCTAATGTGTAGGTGTGGATGTGCTGCTGTTTTTGTAATACTTTTATTGTTTATGGAATTGTTAGTTAATTGATGGTAACAATGCCTGGAGCCTGGGAGAGGTATTCTTTTATGTTTGCTCAGATCAGAACAAGTAAATAATTTTATAACTTAAAAAGGGATTCGAGATTATTCTCCTCAGTTTATTTACCTTGCAGGTTTGCATCAAGTATTTCCACAGCTTGTTATGAAATTTCCCCAAATTAATTAGTATTATTTCTAACAAAGTAACTGATGAGAGGAATGATTTTTTTTTTTTTTAGGATTCAGTAGTATATAGCTGGAGCCCCCCCAGATGGACCCAGGAGTTCAGGAGCAGGTGCTGCACCTGAATGTGCTCTAACCTAGTTGGTGTGGACGTGGTGAGGTTTCAAGTTGATTTGAAATAACTTCCATGTGAAAACTAGAAGGCAGTAGGGATTCTGATGGATGAAAATGCATCTTGGAACTCTGTTAATTGCTTCACGGTTTACTCAGACTAAAACCTACTTGGTGACTTTGTCTTCCACATTTATCCAATGAAATAAAATTCAAACCAGCCCACAAGCCAGAGAATGTTTTTTATTTATGTGCAGTGTAATTCCATCTGGTCCACGTTAAGGACCCCAAAAATATATGTGATTAGCTTTATAGTTCACTGCTAAAGGTAGCAAAGCTGGCTTTAAACATCTTTCCCATTTTCAGCTTGCATCTCAAAACATTTGCTGGCATTTCCTGACTATGATTACCAACCAGAGATTTTCCTGGTTGTCTTTTCACTTTTTTAAAGTATGTTGCATAGTTTCCCTGCTTAAAATACCACTGAAGCCTCTGCTGTTCCCTTTATAACTCTTATGCTAAGTATCCATCTCTGTCAAGACTGGTCAGTCTCAAACCCCGAAGCTCAGTGTTAGGAAATGTCAGATAACATATACTATTAAAGTAGTAAAATTTATGACTATCGCCAGCTCTGAGCTCATGCTCAATAAAATGAAATGCCATGCATTAGAAACAATACAAAAGGTGAGCTGTGCTGCTTCACAACAATTAAGGAGAGGATTTCATGTAACTGCCAAAAGCCACCTCAGAAATGCCCACGGAGTGCACAAAGAAGGCTTAACATCATCAGCTTACCCCATTTTAAATTTTAGGTGTTGGCTAATCAAAGCCCTGTATTTCCACTAACCACGTGGCTGAGACCTTGAAGAGAAGAAAATAAAATGTCTTTTTCTACTGCACTTAAGCCAAGTTGTCTTCTGCATCGCTGCTGTAACAAATCCATGTTTGTATCTTGAGTTACTCCACACTGGAAAACACCACAGTTTTCCAGTGGTTTGGTGCAGCCCCAGCACTACCACGACCTCGCAAAAAGGTTAAGAGCCTCAAATCTGTGCACTTCCAAGGTTTTTCTGCCTGTGCCGTATTTACTTTTGGAGCACTTGGAGCTGAAGTGGAGAACTGCTGCTGGTTTGGCTGCAGCATGTCCCAAACGACACCGTGGCACGAGGCTCCGTGGCTGCCCCTTTCTGAAATACAATTTGAACAACAATTTTAGCAAGTTTTTCTTTTGGTGCTCAGAGCTCATTCAGCAAACCCATGCTATCAGCTGGCTCTAAGGGCCCAGAAAACCCCCCAGTTTTCTGCAGAGACACAGCAGACCAGCAACCTTAACCAGGTTTGCTTCACCTTAATGCTGCTGATGGAGAGAAGACCTAAGTACGAGGTGTGGATGTCACTCTCCATCCCCTTAATTAGCAGACAATACTCTCAGTACCTACCACACAGCATCCAGCTTGTGTAACAGCCTGGAGAACATGTTCCATGTGTCGTTATCCCTGTGCATGGTGGTAATCTGGGGAATTTTCCCTAAAAGTTCAGTATTTAGACCTTGGGGAGACGGGCTCTTAACCTCAAGAATGTCCAGCAGTGCGTAGCAAGAAGTGCCAAGGATTTTCAGGAGTTGAGCTGGAGGTGTTGTTTGAAGTTAACCATATTTTATTTTCTCAAACCCTTTCTTGGGACTTAATTTATATAGCGCTGTGATGGGCATGTATAAACATTGTGATCAGGTTACAGTATGAGTGAAATAGGTAGACTCGTTTTCTTTTTCTTTTCTCACTATAAAAATGTAAGATATTCAATTGCTTACCCCATAAAATGCACATTTCTGCTACAGATTAGTCATATTTTAATGAGGCTGTTACTTATACAGTAGTACATTAGCAAAGTGTCCTTTGATTTTTATGTAGCCAATGTTTACACATCGGTTCAGAGAGGCCTGACTCTTATTCCCCCCTAATTCCTAAGGTGGGATACTTGGGTTGAAAAGCTGTCAATACCAGATTGGGACATTTCTGGGTTACACACTAGTGCCGATAATTTGGGGAATGGGTCCATGCTCAGCACCCTAAAAGCTGCATCTGAGCTGTTCCACAGCAGCAAGGTGGGGGCTATCCCCAAGCTGCTGGGTGCCAAATCCTGCACAGACCCGGGGTATAAAGAGATTTTCTAAGTTTCTGGCTCCCTTTTATTGCACCTTCTCTGGAAGAATCTGCGGTGAAGTGGAGCAGAAAGCCCGGCGGCGAGATGAAGACATCCTCTGTCCATCTCTGCCTGTGAAGCTGAACTGAAGCCTTCCTGCGCTGCTTAAAATTGTGATTTTGGATAAAAGGCTGTGTAATAACTTGAGAAATGTGTGAGAAGATCTCATGTTAATACTGTATAAACCTTCTTTAACTTCAGGAAGCTTAAAATCAAATTTGGCAGAGCTTACAAGGGCAGTGAATATGGAGCCACTTGACTCCGGTAACCGAGAGAATTGGCTGACAAACCTGCAGTATTTTGATTTTTTTTTTTTTTATAATGCTCTGTACATTTTTGAAAGTATTTACTTCCTTGCGTGTAAAAATACGTATTTGACTTTACCTGTATGTTAAAAATTTAAGTCTAATGTCTGTGCAAAGATCTTCCAATTTCTTTGGGGAAATGGAATGAGGAGAGTATTACAGTGCAATTTAGGTTCCCTGGATTTCAGGTTTTTTAAAAAAAAGAAGTAATAAGGGAGGTTAATTGTGGAACTAGGAGGCTCCACTGACTCATCTTCTGAATAAAGAAATTCAGATGTGTTGTGACCTCAAGAAAGTGAATTTTTAGAGCAGTTGAAGTTAGAAATCTGGGATAAATTCGGGTATTTGAAAGTCATGGTAACAACCATTTGTAAGAGCGTATCATGCTCTATAGTAAGATTGCATAAGGGCACAGGAGGAAGCATCTGATTTTTTACATTTTTTTTTTCCCTTTTGGCATTCTGTTTGTGACAATTACATGACTCTCTATTAACTGTGTGTGGAAGAAAGCAGTGTTATGAAATGAGGAGAGATTTCCTTCATCTGTTACTCTCTAGGTAATTTTTGTGCTTTTTCCAGTATTTAAGTACCTCTTAACTGCTTGCTGTCCATCTGTATACCATTCATAGTACTGTAAACTAGTATATGTAGCATGACCTTGTAACTTGCTTTGTTTGTGCATCTGCCAGTACAATATGTTGTCTTTCCTTAAAATGCAAATATGCTCCACGCAGTACAGAGCTCCTCAGTCAATAAATAAATGGAGGTAAAAAACTGTACCTAATACCCATTTAATTTAAATTCATTTTATAAACATAAAGACGCCTTTTAAGAGAAGCTTTAATTCAGACTAGCACCTTGATTTGTGGTTGCCATGGAGAATCAAATCTGTCATTTGACAAGAAAAGTCACCCATTTATGACAGCACTTTATCTTGTCTCTCCAGGGGAAGAAAATGTCAAAAGTGAGAGCAGAAAAAAATAAAGCCTTGAAACACCAGAATTTCTTGATTTCATTTTTATTATTCAGCTATCATATCCTTTCTGATAATAGCAACTTGGTGAAAATAAATAATGTTCCTACAGTAAAATCAAATATTTCCTATTGGAATGGACAGGGCTCTTTGTGATTGTCAGTGCTGTGAAGTCTGGCAAGAAATAGTGTTATTAGATAAACCCACAGTGCCCAAATCCCATTTTCTTTTCATTACAGTGTCAAAATAATTATACCTGTGTAATTTGGGTAAGAAATTGTAGAATAAGTAAAATGGTCCATTGGAAAAGATTGCTTTAAGCTTGTGTTCACTATAGGGTGGGGTTTTTTGCATGCTGAAGGGGAAAAAAAAAAAGATTAAAAAAAAATTAGTATAATTTCATTTGAATAAAAATGTCTGGTTACTCTTTCATGTTCTGTGCAACCAGAGGAGACGGCAAGTGCTGTGTTCTGTTGGGGTTTTTACATCCATGCAGCTTTTGTAAAAGAGAGTTAAAAGAGCCAGGAGTTTTAACACTTTTTGATTCTCAGGTGAAAAATCTCTGTAGAGTTTCAAAGACAGTAGATAAAATTGATGATTATCTGAAAAAATTTTTTTGAAGTGTTTTTATTTTGTGGGATTAAGAGATGGCAAGAATCGGGTACTTTCAGGAATATAATTAGCTATCGCAAGTGTTTACGCGTGTACATTTAATCCATATAGACACTCAGTTGCCCCCAGGGGAGAAACACTTACTGTAGCATTGCATTACTTTTTACATAAATCTAAAAAGTGCCGTTGAAATAACGAGACTAAAATAATCCACTCTGCGCCTCTTTCTTGAGACGGCGTTTGTGCCTTTCACAGTGTTACGGGGTTTGATGTGGTTCAGGAGTAATCTTGTATCAATGAGATAGCATTATAATAGAAAGTCCTTTAGTGGTTTAGTGTAAATATTGGGCTGGTAGGGGAGCTGCTTGCTGGAGCTGCTGTGCCTGCAGGAGATTACAAAAAGGGAGAGAAAGGAAAGGGTCGGAGGCTCTTTTTTTTTATCCTTGAAATTGGCTGGCGGTGCTGGATCCATAGCCAAAGCTAGTTGGGATCTGCTGTGAGAAAACAGGCAGCACAATAGTTCCCTATTCCTGCCTTCATGCGGAGTCTGAAGCCAAATCCTGCTCTTAAATACTTATGTGTAACTCAGCGTGCCTTCACCAGGCACTGCCATGCCTGCCCGCTGGAAGTAAGTGATGTGTTGTATCCTGGGGGTCTTTAAAAAATGTACGTGGTTGCAAATGCCACCTTAGTGGGGAAATAGTTGCAATTTGGACTTTTTTTTTTTTTTTTAAAATGTTGGTTTTTAACACGTATTAGCATCATGTCATAGGAAGTGTGTTAGCATGGGCTACCAGAATGTGATAACTTAGGGGTTTTTTTATGAGACCATCTGGAATAAAAGAGGGTGAATTAAAGATGCTCTCTGGGGTTATGGAATCTTAAAGATATTAAAAGGTCTGATTTCCATAATGTCTGCCTCTCCTTTTGCCCAACTGTTGATATAATCTGCTTTAAAATCGATTTTCTGTCATCGTGTAATCAAAGCCTTAATTGCATCATCATTGACTTCAGCATTTTTTGCTGATAAATTTGTGCGACTGATGGTGAAAATGTTGTGGAAAAAGAAACAACAAGTGTTTGAAATAATTTTGCTGGATGTTCTGTCTCTTGCATATGGACACTAAATTTCACAGGTAGTCCAAGAGTCCTTGAATTTCAGTGAGAGATGGGAAAATGTTTTCTTGTGTTGCAAACCTTGAGGGTTGATACCACAAACTGTTTAACTTGTTGAAGTCAAAGTGGGAATAAAAAATCAGTATTTAGCATGGCCTTGTGAAAACTGTCTTTTAAAATATATAGTCCATTTCAAATTGTAACTTTATACAAGTTGATCTTAAAAAATAGTAAATTTAGAAAGGAATGGTGGGGGTAAAGCTGCGTATTCGCTGCGAGGTTGTTCCCCAAAGCACTGAATTAATCTCCCATAAGCTCTGTCCGAGGGAAGACCAAACTGAGTTTAAATATTTTTATAAAACTAAAAATTGTGAGTAACGTGTCTCTCTGGCTTCCGACGGATGCCATCTGAAATGGCTGATATCCTGTCCTGAAAATCACAGATGGAAACTTCATCTCAGCACAGTACTACGGCAAGAATGAAATGAAAGTAGCAGAGTCTCATTTACATTTCAGAAATAGTTCTCAGTAGTTTCCTGTTCAATCCACCAGATTTTCTTGTGTACCTGATGTTGGTTGTTCCCCACATTTAAAAGGCAGTGCTTTAGCTGTGACCCTTGGAGGACTGTGAGTGTGTAGGTGATGCTCTTGCCTTACCAAGGGATGCAGTTTGCTGCGGCGAGTCCCAGTGCAGCGATAACTGAAGCAGCAGCGACTGTTTGATGCTGTTCCCACAGAGGTTAACTCCTTCCTTTTGGCTTTCGCTGTTCTCTTTAGTCGGAGCAACTGAAGTGCAAGCTTTTCTCAATTGATTTTTTGCTGATTTATTTAAATTTCATTTTTGTTTCATTAACCTGTGTTCAGAAGAGCCCTGGACTCTCAGAGTCTGTGGTACAAAATGGCAACACTCGCCTGTTCTTTCCGTGAGGGGGAAGTCAAAGTAAACACGTACTTTGAGATGAGAACATACACCGGGTGCTAATAAGACTGTATTGACTGTAAATGGCTTTTATGGGAGTCTTTGAAAGAGAAGAAAGTGCAAATTACTGGGGAGGATGGAGAACGCCATAGATCAGGGGAAAAATGTGATACTTGGCAGTTTCTGTGTATTAGTGCAGCCCTTTCCCCAGCATATAATACCACGTAAGTATTGAACAAAACTGAGATATGCCACTTCTGAGCAACACCTGTGACTTCCTCGAACATATACAGGGCCAGAAATCAAGCTGCTGGGAGTGCGGCAAGTCCTCTAGAGCACCCACTGACCTCGCCAAGTCTTTTCAGCTGCCCAAGCAAACCCAAACGGGTGCATAATGAACAGGAATGACAGCACAGCTCATTGCCATATAAAGAATTGTTCTTTTTTAATGTACGGGTGCATGTGTGTGTGTGTATTTTTAACAGAGCTGCAGTGTCTCTGTGCAGGAGCTGTCACTGGTGAGGGGAACCCAGGGCAGCCACACAGCACTTTGCTGAGCCCGGAGGGTCCTGCCCAGGTGCCGTGGGGGAGGACGAGTCCCACAGTGCCTCAGCATCCTCCTTGTGTGGTGCCGTGTAGGGTTCCATGGCCTCAAGGTGTCGGGGAAGTAGGTACCCTGAGAAGCAGTGGGAGCTCCTGGTTTCTCACACTGCCTTGGAGTCACTGGAGTTGTCAAGGCAATTCAAGTTGCTTGAGGATATTAGAGTGCTCCTTGTGGTCCCACCATAGGGGGGATCTCAGAGTTACGGCTGTTGGACTGATCCTCAGGATGTGGGGTTGATGCCTGCCCTGCCACCGGCAGTGTCTGGTTGTGCTGCTAGCTGTGGTGGTGGTGGCGGCTGGTGTGCCTCTCTTGCTGGCCACGGTTTTGTCATTTGTCTCCTCACTCCACTCCTTGGTTGTTTCTGCTTCTTGCTTCTCTTCGAATTCTCACTTCTTAAAGACAGCGTAAAAAATGCCACAGAAATTATCTGCATTAAAAACAGGTGTAGGTGAAAACAACCTTCAAGGTGGCATAGTCTGGCACATGAGATTTGGGAAATGACAGAGCTAAGGTGGCACAGGCCTTAACAAAGCCTCTGGGCTGTTCGACATTGTGAAACTCTTGACATGTTCATGCAGTTTTGGGGGTTTATTTTGTTTTGTTTTTTTTTTTTCTTTCCAAGGAGCCTTGTTTAGTCTTTGGTACATCATCCAAACCCAATTGCTCCAAACTTGCCACGTGGTTCCCTGTTCCTCATTTCTGCATGCCCACCAAGAGGCACCTGGGGCCAATTTACAGAAGTGATCTAGGCGTGGCAACACAGCTGAGGCCATTTGGGGTTGTCTGCAGCACATGGGGCTGTTAGAATCCATGAAGACCATGAGTCAGGGTGGGCTTAGATTGGTGCTCTGAGTTACTGGGTAACTCAAACCAGCAGCCACCGAGAGCCTCCCTTTTGCTTTGTCTTGCTTTCCCAGCCTCGAGGTGGTTGTGATGCCATCAAACATCTTTGCAAGTGGAGGTGAGAAGGTTTATCTTAACATCCTGGTTCTCTAATGGGAGAACTGGAGACACGGTCAAGAGCAGTTTGGTAATTCTGTATTCATTCTGGGTTTGGATAGTGTGTGCTAAATAAGTAGTGTGTGCCACTGGGAGTGGAGGCTTTATAAGGAAAAAAGCAATGCTTAATAACTGTGCATTAGATGGGAGTCCCACAGAAAAAAAAAAGATTGTGTAAGTGAAGACTTGATTGTAATACTCCTTCCAAAGGTGTAAATCAGGATTGAATGTTGATGTTGCCAACTTTGTTGCTTAGTTTTTGCAACCTTAATGTTATTTTAATATAGCTTTGGAGGCAATTCTATAAAGGATGTACAGCAATATGTTAACATGCTGTGCCATCCTACATTTAGGGCTTGTAATAAGCCTTTTCTGTTTTCTTGGTATTGTCTTTGCCAAAAAAAATAGTGACTGTTGAGCGCTGAACTATGTGTTCATATTGCTGCATTTTTATTTGATTCTGGGTGCTGTATCTTATCCCAAGATCTCGAGGCTGTTACTCTGTTCTCTTTGTGTTTGGGAGCAGCAGTCAGGGCAGTCCATGTGCTGCACCGAGATCCCCGCTCAGGGCAGTGTGGTGGTGGAAGGGCTGGAGGCAGAAGAGCAAGCACAAAAGAAGTTATAACCACTTAAATCAGACTCTTGCAGAAATAGCTAAAATATTTATATTTGCTGGGGGTGGGGAAGACATACCAGGATTAGTTATTTTTGCCTAGATGTTATAGGTCTGTTTTTTGAGGGGGAGCCTTGTGAAACTTAATTTTTGTTGCCTAAGGGAAACAGCAATTCGCATGCTATGAGAGAAGTTTCCGATGATGGGGTTTTTTTAGTAATTGGAATGATTATATACATGGACTAGGATTTCCCCCCCCCCCCCCACCCCGTTGTCCTTTCCCCCACTTATAACCATAGCTACACCAGTGTCATCCAGACTGAAGTGAAGATGGAAAGAAATGTAGAATTCATCCCTCCTATTTTGATGTCCAAATACAGTGGTTCAAGTGGACCCACAGATGACAAAATTGATCATATTAGCAGTTTGTGTGCCTGGCTTTCAGGATGACGGGAGATTGGTGTTCTTATTACTGACATTCTCACCGGTGCTCTGCACATCTCGGAACGTGTTTCAACTCTCTCTGCCTAAATTTCACCATATATAAAATTAGATAACCTTTACTGACTTTACAGGTTTTGCAACTATTATGTATGCATTCAGGTATTCCCAGAGTACCAGCACATGGCCCTGCTCTCCTCCTTCCCCCTGTTCCAGCTCTGCCAGCTGGAAGTGAGCTGTTAGTGAGGATTGGGCAATCCTGGTCTTGGTTTTCTTACTGAATTGATTAGTGATCCTGATTGAACAAGCAGAAGCCCCCAGTGTCTGGGAGGGCGTTTCCAAGGGAGTTTCAGAGGAATGTTTGTTTTGGGAGAAGCTCACTGACCCCCTGGAATGGGGCAGTTTCCCAAGGCAGGAGCTGGTGTTTCCCTCCCACCCAGGAACATGCCCACGCTCCTGCTCTCACAGCCTCAGGGCTCCTCTGGGTTTCTTATGCTCCTCTGCATGTGAGGCTGAATTTAATTACGGGGGATAAGGCCCTCCAGAGCAGACCTTTAAAAGTCCTATATAAAGATGCTGCTCTTAAGTAATTCAATATTTCAACTGCTCTGTGCTGGATTGATTGATTGATTAATGGAGGAGTTCATTTAATTAATCTGGGGCTTCACTAAGTCACATGTGTTACAGTAAATACGGTGATGGTGGTGGTAAAGGAGGCGGTTGGGAGCCGCAGCTCTTGGCTTGCCTCTCTCATCCCCTTGGATTCAGGCAAAGCCACAGGTGCAGAGTCATCCGGGGCGCCTGCGCCGGGGCTCACGCTGGATCTGTCTCGTTGGGTTGCTATCTATAGGCTGCTAAATATGTTTTGGGTGGCAGGCAGACGTGATGCTTTGTCACTTCCTACAAGTGTGCATGTGGAGCGAGACGGTTTTTCCCCTCCTTAGCCCCAGCGCACGCCCAAGTGGTTTGCCTCCAATTTTGGATTCTGTAATGTTGATATGTCATTGCATATTGACAGGGACCATATCCACTGTTTCTGAGCAGGGCTCCTCTGCTGATGTTTTGATAGCGCTTTGCTGGCTGAGTTTGGTCCTTGGGAGGGCCCAGGTATCCCCCTGTCCTGGGAGTGGTGGAGATATGCATGTGTATGCTGTCACAGTACATGTGCAGCACCCAGAGGAGCTGTGACTCAGGCTACAGAATACCCCAAAACTGAAAGCTTCAGCCATGTGTGGAGCTGCAAAGCCTGGGCTGCAGGCTGATGGAGGGTTTATTACTCCTTCCCTCACACGCGTTGCCCTCAGTAGCCTTAACAAAGGGAAGTTGTATTTCCTCTGAGGGTTTTCTGTGTTGGCCCTGAGTATGTGGGGACAAGGCTGTTGTGGGGAGCTGTGCAGGAACTCCCCCAGGGCTTTGGTGCTCCATAACCCAGTCCACCTCTAGTGGAGAAGCTTTAGTCTCCTGCAGACTAGCAGAAGAAGCAGAAGCTTTAGCCTTGTGCAGAAAGATGCCTTTGATGTTTTCAGATAGGAAGGAGATGACTGAAATGGCTGTGATCCTGGCGCTCTGAGATTTGGTGCAAGTGTTCCCAAATCTGTCATTGTACCATAACTAGACATGAAGGAGATGTGACTGACTGGCCACAAAGCCTTGTCAGGGGTGGGATCTTGAAGCTGTATTGCGTGGGCTGTATCCCAGCGCCTGAGCTGGGGGCTGTGCCTCTGTCCTGGAGTGTCACAGTTGGTGGCTCCAGGATCGGTCACTGCTGTCACATTTCCAGATTTCCCTGTCCAGGCTTTGTACAAATAGCTGTAGAAACAGATTAACAGGCACATGTGTGATGCACACACAGTCATCCACACTACTCCTGAATGAAGGCAATGAAAAGCCCAAAAACTGGCCAGCCTCATAACTGGGTTTGCTTCTGCATAACCAACATAAGAGCAGTTGCACAGCAGCTGAGCGGGTTTTTTTCCCTCCTCTCTCTTATTTTTTTTGAAAAAGAAATGAAGCCTTGATTTGTGGATGAACAGTTTAGTGCTGCTGTCATAGGTCAGTGGTTTGTTGTGTGGTTAGCTTGGTTCTCAGACCTGTGTGCTGGAAGGTAATGGGGTTCATCTTGGAGAGAGCTTTTTCTCGGCAGGATGTCTAACGATGTGTTGCCTCTGTTTTCTCACTTGCTACTCTTACAGAATTTAGTCACGGTACAATATTTGATGAAGAGCCTTTGATAAAAGCCTTTTTTTTCTTTTTTTTTTTTCTTTTCATTTTGGTCACTGTTGTAATACTGTGAAATGCTGATGGAAAGCAGAGTGAAAATGATCACTAAACAGTAATGTGATGGGCCAAAAGTTAACCTGTAGCAGTGTCAGTGGAATTCCGTGTGTGCCGAGAGGATGCTGCTGCTGGCCGTGGGGGAATTGTGCTGGTACCTGGCTGGGCAGCCTGTGGATGAGCCCCTTTTCCAGCAGCTCATGGCTGTTGCTGCTTCCCATCCCTGGTCATAGTGCAGGGGGCAGTCTCTTGACACTCTTTACCTCCAGCCCTTAGCGAGTGTGGGGTGGAAATCCTGCCCAGTTTTGATGCTCTGTCTCCCCTCCAGCCAGGCTGTACAGGAGCTGGTGCTGCAGGAGTTTTTAAGCTATCGGATCTGGAGTTGCTGCATTGTTCATCTGACTAAATTGTATTTAATTAGCTTTGTTTTGTCCTTTTGCTTCACTGTGAAGATGGAGGGGGGGGGGGGGGGGAGGAAAAGATAAAAATTGCCTAAATGAAGATTCGTCATTTAAAACACACATAAAAACTCAGTGAGATGCTTTTTATTCCCCAGTCCTTTATCTTCCCTCACAAGCTTTCCATGAATGAGTAGTGCATGTTGAGGTTTATCTTTCCTTTTATGTGCAGTAGCCACATGCTTAACATTGAGCACGTTTGAGTTGCATTTCATAGGGCTTTCTCAATTCCTTTATAAAGGGACTGATCTGCTAACATCACCCTCTTTAGATCTAGCAGGCAGGATGTTCCTCCACACAGTGAAGTGCTCACAGTCTCTCTTGCCAGACCAGTAAGTGAATGATTTCAAGCCTGGTGGGCAATACTTGTGTCCATGCGTAGCACAGACAGACCACAGTAGTAGGCAGCTGCATGTAATTTTGAACTCCACTCATTGAACTGTAATAAAACAATATAAGCACTGCTTGGGGGAAAGATTGGATGCAGTTATCCTTACACAGGGCTCGGGCATATGAAAGCAGCGCTGGCTGACAAGAGGATTTTGAGATTTGATTTTGATTGAATTGCAGAATTGAACAGGCCAGGAATGTCAGTGGAAGGCTAAATGCCTGTAGTGCCATAAAGTTTTATTCATGTGAGGCTTTCCAATATAAAGTAGATGGATTATTGGAGAAGGTGTCAAGGGACATGAAATAGAAGTGCCCAAAACATAAAATGTGGGTATAAGGATAAAATTACTTCTTGCTTAGTACATAATTAGCTCACAAAAATGTTTTTGGGTAGTTGTTTGTTTATTGTTCAACCTTTTTTAAAGCTAATTCATTACACAATATAAAATAACAGTCCTTGATTTTTACTTCATCTCTCTCTGGCTGGAATTCATATTGTTTTAAGAACTGGTTTAAAAAATGAATTCTGTCTTAATTTAATTTTTTATTAGAAAAGAAGGTGTCTCATTTAAAAAAAAGTGTGGGGGAGGAGAGGTCCACAGGATAGAAAGGAAAAGGGAAAAAAAAAAAGACAAGTCTACAGGATATGAACACTCTGCAGACACTGAAAACTATTATGCTCAAAAACAAGAGCGGGATGTGTATTCACATACCACAGCACACTGACTTATTTCATAGCTCAGCAATGCATATGTAATTAGAGTCAAATTTGCATAGGACAGCTGATAGCCAAATTTGTATGGCATTAGAGACAGCTTCACTCCTTTGCAGGGAACTCTGAACAGTAAATAAAGTCGCACATGGGGCTGGATGTGGGTTTGCACAAGGGGGTGCATTTCTGTGCCCAAATTCTGGGTCTGTTTACAGCCCTCCGTCTCAGTTAACGTTTTCCCTGAACATACTCTAAGTCACATATATTATGACCACAGGAAAATAATCATAGCTTTATGCTCCATCCAGTCACTTAGAATTATAACAGAAACAGTAAAATGGCCTTTTTAGCCTTTTTATTACAAGACCTTTTTTCTGTTTTAAATTGCTTTTTTTTTTTTTTTTTTTTTTTTTGGAAGAGGGCTTGTTGTGTTAATCTTGCCTTAACCAAGAACACGAATACCTTTCTATATGTGTTTTTTATAGGGAGGTGGTGTGTGGTGCATGCAAGACTTGTCAAAATGGGCTCTCAAATTGCCATAAAATCTAAACTTATGAAATTGTTTTTAAAGGTGTATTTAAAGAACAGCATACACTTATATTTTCAGAACTAGTTGCCTGTAAGCTGCGTGTTCTTCCACTTCAGGCTCTCCTGATTGAGGTGGCATGTATGTTTAGGTAGTATTAATATGTAATTGTTTTTATTTTAAGTCCAAAAGAAACACCCAAATAGTTGTTACCGTGCAGATTTTAATTATTATTTTTGAAATCTTCTATTGTAAGCTTGGATTTGTAAATTCTTTAGGAGAGAAATGCCACATTCAGTGCTGGTGGTAACTCTCCAGGGATTTGTTAAACTTTTATTTACCACATATTATATATGTCGTTCCTTCATGGCATTTTTGGGTTATTTTTTATTATTATTTAGGTTTGCTGAAAGTAAATGTGATGAGGATTTACCTAATTGAATAGCAGTTTATTTCTGATGAGTTTCTTTGAAGGAAAAGGATAAAAAAAGCTCCCTTCTCCCCCTAGCCCCCAACTCATACTGGCTATAGTCCTTGAATTATGTGTGGTAGAGATGCTGTACTCAATAGAGCGACTTTTCTTTTCTTCCTCCCCCTCATGTCCCCCCTCTGGCTGCCTTTTTTTTTTTTTTTTTTTTAAACAGGGTTTTGCAGCAGACTGTAATGCAAGGAGTTGGTTTTGAGGGGGCATCACCAGGTAGCAGAGAACCAAGAACTTTGAACCCAAGATAATAAACCAGCTTTTTTTTTTTTTTTTTTTTTTGTTCTTCCTGAATTTCAATATCTCAAGTTAAAGGAAAGTGGGCTTTTTTTTTTTTGTTTTCTGTTTTGGTGGGGGATTTTTTATTTTATTGACTGTACTAATTATGACTTGCTTAATATTTAGACATTTTAAAGTTGTTTAGAACTGCAGCTTAAATAGGCAGGACAAAATGAATTGGCTTTAGACAGTTTTAAAATATTACTTTTATTTAAATTCTGTGATGTTTAATTTTTTAAGTATTTTCAAATACTATTTTTAGATGATAATATCAAAATTTGAAACAAATTTATTGTGCTTAAATGATTAAATACAAAATAAACTTTCCTGATTACGTTTAAAAAAAAATAGCCCAAAGACCTAACTGAAGTTAGCTCTTTCAGTTGCGTTAGAGCATGTGAATATTGATAAGCTTTAGATGACCTTCTGTGGATGAAGTTTGGTTTCAGTGTTCATTGAGATAGGGCTGAATTATTAGTTTCAGTAATTCCTTTGATGATTCAGTAAAAACTGAGAAAAGGAGACCTTGTTCTCCTTTTCCAATCTAGGAATAAAATAAAGATGTGGAAGGTTGAGATCTAATACTGCTGTGGTTGTAATATATTCCGTTTTCTTACAACAGATCATGTTCAGTAAGTGTTTTATATGCATAAATGTATAAACTCATTATGTATCCAGCATATTTAAACAACCTTAATTTAATAAATAAAAAGTGTTTTCATTTTCTTGCAGTTTTATTTTTCAACCAAAGATCGATACAAATCCTAAAATTACCAACTAATAAAAATTGTCATAATTTCTGACATAGTCATAGCCCAAAACTTAGGGATGCAAATGAATGTGAAAATAACCACCATCTTTAGCAGACAGAAAAATTAAGTTAATGAAAAGGTCATATTTTATTAAGTTGCTAACCAATTAGAATTTGTTTCTTTAATAAATATAAAAATACAAATCCAAAACAAGTTTGAAATTGATGATTTAAACCATGTTTCCTGCTTTTTGATATAAACCCTGATTAGAATCAGTGATTCAAATCACTTAGATTTAAATCAGGCTCATGCTTGGGGTGGATTAGTTTGTGGTTACCAACAAGAACCCTCTGAAGATAAAGGCAGGGAGTCCAAAGTGGAAGGTGAGCTGCCTGTGACAGGGTGGTTGGACCTGATAGTGTTTAAGGTCACTTCCAACCAGACCATTCAGCGTTTCAAAGTGCCTCCTCATTCACTTGGCCTCAAATGCTGAAATCACACGGGCAGGATTCCTGTAATCCCCCCTTGCAGCCCTCAGCTCCTTTCTGAGAGGATCCATCGGAGTTTGAGGGCTCGTGGCAGGAAAGGTGGGGCTGAGTCCCCTTCTGGGGTGGCCTGAGCCCATCAGTTATGGAAACAGAGGAGCTTAGGCTCCTTCCCCTGTGCATTGTGTCCCCCCCTGCTCCCTGCAGGCAGCATCCCCACTGCTTTCTGCCCTCCCTGCTTGCTCCTGCAGGGATTTACTTGCTCTGCCCAGCTGTGCTCAGCTCTCCCCAGGGGCTTGGCTTTTCCTGTGTCCCTTGCAGAGGACATGGCCCAGGCTCTGATTTGCATGAGCTCCCAGAAAATATTTGAGGCTAATCAGTTCTCCCAGGTGAAGAGCAAGTATTAAGGCTTCCTTTATCCTTTCCTCAAAACCTGCGCCCTTCCAGGAGGAGCAGGCCTGTGTTGCTTGCATTGACCTCTTTCTTCCATGGGCGCTGTGGCCATGCTCTGGTTCAGACCATGGTGAAGCCCTCCCCTTTCCACCAGCTCTTTCTGGTTCCTTTCTGGGCATTCGGCAGGAGAGGTAGGAAAAGAGAGAGCTTGCCTACAGGAAACCCTAGGGAAAAGCAAAATAAGCATTTTTTTGGCCAGAACATTTTGGCAGGGGGCAGCAGTGGGGATTGGCAGAGCCCTGCTTCAGTGGCTGGTGGAGAGGAGCTCCTTTTGTAACAGCATAGATCACATCTTCCCTTGACAGGGTCTCAGTGTTAAAGAAACCCAACATAAACCTCGATATGCTCTGGGTCAGAGATGTCAAGTAGAGCAGATTGCATTCAAGTTGCACATAAATTATTTAAAATGCCCATAAAGATGGGTCAAGGGTCCTTGCATTGGTAGAAGTCAGTTTAAGCTTGTGTGCTGTAATTGTTTCCATATGATGGCCTTTTTGAACACACAGAATAGAAATCCTTCGCAAGGTGCACGATTTAAGAGAAGCACGTGGATTTTATTGTATTAATGTTTCTAGTTGGAAGGTCTCAAAATAATTAGCTTGATTTAGCCCTCTCATTTCTGCCTGTGTTGCAGACTATGTCCAAGCCTTTTATGGAGCATAAATAGTTCCTTCATGTAGTGCTGGCAGCCAAGTACTCGATGCTGTAAGAATAATGCAGACAGAGACCTTCCACCAGTGCTGGATGAAGTCAGCTCTCCTGAAGGAGGCAGATGTTTTGGCAGAGGAAGGTGCCATGTGTTTCTTGAGTCAACCATCGTAAATTTGTGAGCAGTTGGTCTTTAATAGAAAGGTTGGGGTTTTTTTTTCTTTTATATTTAGGGACAACTAGTAGTGGACTGATCCTATTAGTTAATGGCATTTAGGTCACATGACTTAAGCTGCACAATTATGAGTGAACTCCAGTTGTGTGTATTTGAACACAGTCAAGTTTCCTTAGCAGGTTTTCCTAGGTTTAATCCATGCTAATTTATTCTTACATTCTGACTGTAGTGACTATCTCGAGGCAAATCAGATGAATGGGGTCAGATTTTTAGCTGGCATAAACTGACACAGTTCCTTAATTCTTCTGCACTTGCTGTAGCTGTGCTGATTTATGCCAGCCAGGAGTCAAGGCCACTTAGATTAACCTGGTACTGTCTGGTGACTAAGTTCAAAAAAAACCCAAATACTTTGTACTTCTTGTATGCTGCAACAGGAAAATATCCAGCAAAATAGTTAAAAATGGGATAGGAGGACTTGTGTGTAGAACAGGAGCTATATGAATAGTAGGATGCAGAGGTGTAGAACTGAGTCCCAGGGAAATGTGATTTATAGAGATGATTTGTAGCTGGAAATCTTGCACTGCTGGAACTACTGGTGTATCCATAAAGGTAACAGCCAGTATTTCAGATTTGCTTTGAAAAGTTTAATATTTCTTCGCGTTAGGAAGGAATGCTGCTTGAGGTTTTCCTCTGTGTGTGAATAGACATGTGAAATACATACACAGAACACAAATTACAGACAAATGGAGTGGGTCATAAAAGACAGTGTGAGAGTGCAGTTTCACCTAGTCAGGGGCTGAAGCCACGTGTTCTGTGTTTTGGGATCTGGCCCCTGGGGAGGAAGATGCCTGATTGCATTGTGCTGTGGGGTACCCACTTAAAGAAGCAGGTGCTTTAGTAAATGCTTGTGTGTGTCTGAAAACCACCCTCCTGGTGCTTGGTTGGGCTTCTGGAGCCTGGAGACACTCCTGGCTTTCTGGCTTGGCTGATCCCTGTTGATTCATTCTCGCATGTGTGGGTTCTTCCCTTGCAAATTGCTTTGTGTGGTTTGTTCTTAGCAGGGAGTTACTGCTAAGTATTGGGATGGGATTTTGGTGACACCCTTGAATTTTTTTTGGTTTTCATCTGTTTTCTGGTTGGTTGGTGTAGTTTGAACTGAAGCTGGGCAGTGTTGTGGAGACTGTTCTGCGTTTCCAACTGCAGTGAGAGGTGTAGTACATCAGCCTTATCAGAGCAGTAGCTTCAGTGTGGTTGCTCTGGGAGGAGGCTACTGGCTAACTCATGTGCACGGAGAAGGATGGGGTGGGTGCCTGTGGGTAGTAAGTGATTTTGGTGTTTGCTTTTGAAGTACACTGAGCCCACTGGTCCCCAAATTCAGAACTAATATACCTGAAAATAAATAACCACACTAAAGCCAGAGATCATTTGAAGAAGTCTAAGGTGGCAAACCACACCAAGAAATCTTTGCAAAAGGCAGTGCAGAAGTTTTAGTGCTGCTCTTTAATATTCAAGATTTTATCTTGAAGAGTTATCTTTAGAAAAATAAACGTTCCCTTGGAATCAGGTATACAAATCCTGTGATACTGACTATGGAATGCTTATTTCTCTGGAGAGGCTGTAGGGAAGAAGGTGATGTTCATTTGAGTAGCTTGAGACCCCCACAGCCTATGTTGGTGTGATGTCAGTTCATTTGCTGAAATAAGCTGAAAACTCCAAGGCAGAGGAAAGCCCTATCTGGAATAAGATTTCTCTAAAAAAATTTAAAAAAAAAAAAAAAAAAAAAAAAAAAAAAAAATCAAACTTCCCCTTTGTGATTTATGATCCCTTTAACAATGCCACTTTCTCAAAGCCATGCATCATACACAAACAATGGGCCACATAGAAAAGCGTGCTCCCCGGAGTATTACCAAGCATGTAATTTTGTCTTTAAATTCTTCGGAGTGAATTGTAAGAACATGACTTCATAGGAACCTTTGAGACATTATGGCTTTTAATAATGCTTTGCTTCTACATGTAGTACTTCAGTTTTACTTTTATTAATTAAATTGCTCTTTGCATATGTGTGCAGTGGGGAGGGGATCCCATCCATCCTGGCACACCCAGGAGGGATGCGGCTGCCAAAAGGGCTTTGCTCCCCTCCTGAAGGCGAGGGGGCTGTGTTCTGCTTTGGTCTGATGGAGGTTCAGGAGGGTTTTGCTCCAGTTTTCATCCTCTGGACAAGCACATCTGTGCGGTCTCCCCATCCCTCCAGCCTTGGTGCCTGTTGCTGTGCCCACGAGGGGGTGCGCATGAGAGGCTGCTCCTCTTCTTCTTCCTCATCATGAGCTCCTCCAAAACCCCGTGGGGTGCGCAGCGGTCCCACCCCTCACCCAGCTCACGTGCATGGAGTGAGGTAGCTCCTGCTTTTGCTCTCCTGCCTGGCACTGCTATCCCCTCACATCTGTGATCTTCCCAAATTTATAGATATGTTTTTGTAAGTTCTCAAGAAAATTGAGGTCAAACTTATTTCCTCCTGTAATCCCTTTGCACCCCCCTGTCAGCTTTATTTTTTTTTAGCAGGCGCATCTTGCATTATGTAAAACATAGGTGAAGAAACATCTTCAGTAAATCTGCGTTGCCTCTCTGTCTGCAGCAGCTGGGTTTGGATCTGTCTGCTTATCTAATAAAGGGTGGAAGCTGCACTTTTTACAGCTTTTTGTAGCACGGTTTGTGGGCTTGCCCATAATAATACAATTATGAAGGTTAACAGGAAAAAACTGGGTCCAGGAGTGATTCCAGGCAGCTGGCAATGCCGACGAATTGGAAGCGCACCACCAATGAAAACTGCAGTGAAAAGCAAATTAAACCTCATATCTGCCATCTCACTCGCTTTTCTCTGCTTTCCTGTTTGGACTTGAAAGGTGATTGGAGCCAAGGCAGTGACAGTTGACGGAAGTGCTGCAAGGAGAGAGTATTTATTTACAGTGAATCGTGGTGATGCTTGTTCAGGATGCGGTTTCACGCAGGATGTTCTGTCCCCACCCCTGGTTTGATCATTTCTCCAAAAAAAAAAAAAAGGGGGGGGGGGCTTAAAAAAAAAAATAAAAAAAAAAGCTTCTTGATTGTTTGAGGCCACAGCTAATGCTTGGAGAAACAGCATGCCTGTACTTGGAGCATGCGGTAATGTGCCATCGGAGGAAGTTCCTGTATTAGGAACAGAGGCTGCTTGGGACTAACTCCTGCCCAGATGTGTTCAACACCCAGTGTTGGCCCTGTTTAAACTGGGAATGGGCTGGGTGGGTCCCTGTGCTGCCAGTGATGGCTAATGCAGGCCACCCACTTTGATGTCAGCAGTGCTGCCAGCTGATGTGGCTGTAAATTTATATTATTGGAGAGGGAGGAAATAGTAGAAGTCATCCCCCTCTGTACATTTTAATACATCAAACAAATGTTAATGTAGAATTCAGTGTGTAGAAGATTTGGAATAGTTTAACATTTGGATGAAGGGTTTCCCTCATTCTTTTTCTGCTTTAATCATGGATGGTTTGGGTTGGAAGGGACCTTAAAGACAATCTACTTTTAACCCCGCTGCTGGATCACCTTCTGCTAGACCAGGAAGCCCCATCCAGCTTGCACTTGAACACTTCCAGGGATGGCCATCCACAGCTTCTCTGGGCAACCTGTGCCAGGCCCTCACCACTCTCACAGTAGATCAAGACTGTAACCCTGCAGCAGATGAAATAACAGAATGTCCCCATTTTGGGAGGCGAATTCCTCATCAGTAAATAACAAGCACCATGCTGGTCTGAGGACTCCAAGGGCAGGGTTTATCCGAAGTCATCCTGCCATCCCAGCACAGGGGAAGGGGCCTGGCTCACTGGCTGCTCCCCAGGGATGTTGGTGTGAGTTGCGTGCCCATCCCAAAGCTGCTGGACAGTTTTATAGCCCTCGCACCTCTTGCTCCCATATCAGCCCCAGCACCGATGGGTTTTGTGCAGCTCCTGACAGGCAGGCAGAGATAGTAACTTCTGTTAGTACCAGACAGGGCTGCTGATTAGATAGGGAGAGTTTCTCTATCTCGTTTCTTTCCGAGATAGAGCACAGGGCTTAGGGACGTGCTCTAGCATATACGGTTTCCTTCACGGGCACTGAGCGGGGAAGCTATTGGAAACTTGAGGGATTACAGGGAGGAGTGAATATGTTTTTTTTTTTAATTTATTTACTTTGACATTTTCTTTTAAACTATTTCCAAGAAGTACATTTTTACCAGTTTTTCTGTCTGGAAGAAGGAATCTGATGGCTTTTTTTCCACTCACAGCTTTTAATTACACCATTGCCATCATTGGGCCCTTTCTACAACTCCCACATTGTTCAGCAGACACAGTGAAATGTTTTTAGGAACCTATAAAAGCCAGTAATTTGCATCCAGAGGCCATGGTTGTAGTCGGCATTCAGGCAAGGAAGCAACTGCCTGGATAACTTTATGGCCAGGACATGTGCTGCATTGTGGAGTGTGCTGGAGAGGAGTGGGGCTGCTGCCTGCCCGCACTCCCGCACGGATTGCTCTGTGAGTACCATTTAATTAAGTAATGAAGTTGTTAGGGCTCGTAGCTGGGAATCCAGCTCCCCAAAGGTCCATTGTGCCAGGGAGCTGAGCTGGAGCCAGCAGCCTTCCACGTGCTGCCGACCCTGCCTCCTTCCTCCGGCTCCTTGCTGGCTCTTCTCAGCCTCTCCCCAGCTTTTGTCCCTCAGGGGTGTGATCTGTGCCTCCTTTTGGGGTTGGACTCCTCTTAGTTACCCTGTGGAGTAGAACCTGCAGACGAGTGGTGCTGTTCTTGGTGCGAGATGCAGCCTGGCAGTCCTGCGAAATGGTTCTTGCTGCGGGTGATGGCTGACTTGACACGGGGCATCAAGGACTCCCACGCATCCACAGCTTTCGGAAACCATCGGTTTTGAAGGCTAACGAGGGCCTCATGTTGCAGAAATATGTTAAGGTTTAGGATGAGATTTGCAAAATTGCCAAAGAGAATTTTTTTTTTTTTAAGAGCTGTTTGAATTTGGGCAATCAAAACATCTTAAGTATCTCTGAAAATGTCACTGTGGAAGATCCTGCTCATAGCTAGTCTAGCTGAACAAAAAAGGCTAAGATGCTCCAGAAAGAAGAAATCATCTCTTTTTAAAGGTGATAGGATGGCTGTGGTTTGGTATTGTGTAAAAATTCTAAGTAATTTCTTAGCAAGAAAGAGCTGCCTGTTCTCAGCAGGCTGTGAAGCCATGAGATACAGGGCCTTGGAGCATTCAGTAGCCAGAGAAGAGTTGTTTAAAAAGTAGCTTAAAAAATCAGGAATATTCACCTCCAAAAAAAAGAAAAAAGAGCAAAAAGGCATTTTAATTGAATTGAATCTGATTTTTTGGGAGGGGTTGAGGCTACTAGTTGTAACTAGCCTGAATTAAACTCGGATTTCCCATCCATACAGAACTTATGTGCATTTTTATTTTACTGTTGCATGTGTGTACCTTTCAGACTGCCAGTCTCTCCAGTCAGGAGCACAACATAGTTTTTTCATTATTGCTTTGTACACTTGTGCTTCCCCACCACCATATATTCTGTCCATTTGAAAGAATAAAGTGCTGCTCTGCTCCTTGAGTGGGAAATAACAGTAAGGATGGCGTGGGGTGTGCGGGATGCCTCTGCCCCCTGTGCGGGCCTTCTATTCCCAAGATTTCCCAGTTTCAACTGTTTCAGCTTCTTAAGTTGTATCAACATCAACGAAGAAATACAGCCAGGTCCTTACTTTTAGCACAGACACCATGAACAGGCTATTCAGTGTGTGCTCAGCTCCCAGCAGGAACGTTTGTGCCAGACAGAGGACTTTTTGATTCCCTGTTTTCTTCCTCCATCTGAATAGACTGTGGCTGGGAGTGAGATGTCTGTTGTTGGACAAGGGGAACTGAATATCCAGAGGGCTAAGGCTCTTCAGTGCTCATTGATACTTCTGAGGAAGATAGTTTGGCAAGGACAGGAGGGGAAATGTTTGCCTCCATGAGGGTTGACCCAGCACCTTGAGTTTAAGGGGATGCAGTGCTATGGGCATATCTGCCCCATGGGGCCAACAGGGGAAGATGCTGCCTTGGGAGGAAGGGAGACAGTGTTCCCTGTGGCCTCAGAAAGTTGTCTGGAGTCAGAAACGTGCAGGGTTTGTACATAACCCAGCCACGTCGTGCCGAAACACGCTCCTTGAAACGAGGCCGGGGTGAGCCGGCAGTGACTGACAGAGCCTTCTCCTGCCCAGAGCCTGCATCCAACTGCTTTTCATGGCCTCGAGTGTTTGCCGAAGTGGTTCCCAGCCAAGACAGGAAACTATTTGACTTCGGGTGCTAGAAAGCTCCTCTCATGGTATTTGCAGATAAAAGGGGAGGAGTTGAAAACTGTAGTCCGTATTCAGCCCAATCTGATAACCTCCAGGGATTTTATTAGTTCAAAGAAATTTTGGATAGTGAACTTGTGTGTTTAAGTGGAGCTGAAGTCCCAACCCTTGGAGGCATCCAATCCTTACTAAAACCTTAGAATAACAAATGTTGCTTGTAACAATCTTTTTTCTTACTTTTTTTTTTTCCTTAATGTTTTAAACCATTAGGCCATTCTAAAAGTTAATACACGGGTAAGAATGTGTTCCTGATCTTTAAAATTAATTGTCTCTCCTGAGCATTGATGGCACAGAAACTGATTTTGTTCAACAGACTTCAGTCTGTGAGGGGCTAAAAATGAGAAAGGTGAATTATGTTCAGTAACTAGATGGGCAGAATGTGTTTTGTAGGAATAAGTTAGGAAAGCAATAGTAAAAGGACTGTTTTTCACAATGCTTTACTGGGTTACCAGATAGTTTAATGCTGTGTCCTCATGTTGGATGGAGATCTATGACCTCTCTGCATGCAATGGTTGTATTGTAGGTGGAAATGTCTAAAGGATAGAGTCCCTTCACCCTGGAATTATATATGCCGTGGCACCTGCCTGGTGTTGGGTTGGAGTTTCTCCTTGGCTTTGTTCAGCAGACACAAGTTGTCCATCTCCCACCCTTCCAAATCAGATGGAAACTTGTCCTAGCTCTTAGCTTTCTCCTTTTCCCTTGGTGTTTATTTCACCACTGGCTGTTAGAGACCTTGGATAAGGTAAAAGCTCTGCTGGAGGCAGTAAAGAGGGTCTGGTAGGACCCTGAGTGCATTGCCAGGTTTCCAGCTTTTTTTTCTGGAGCCTCTGTTCCTTTCTTTGCAAGCCTAGAGCTACCTTCTGCTTCAAACAGGCAGATTCACTTGCTGATTAAAAAGCTTTGTTAATTTAGAAGGAAGGCCACATTCCTTCTCAACACCATCATTAATTAAAGACTAGGAAATTGCCAATTCACCCAACATTCACATCCTTACCAGACTATGCTCACATAATTTATTGCCCAAATATCTTAATGCCCAAGTACGTGCTGAGGCCCGTACACAAAACTTAAACTCCAATCTCATATATTTTTCCTATGCATAATTAAGATGATTGCCTCTTAAAACCTTGTTTATTTTTGGTAAAACACCTTTGTTTTTATGAGGTTGGGTTTTTTAGATTGTGCCCAAACATGGGCGCCGACTGTGGCCACAGCTTTATTAAACTGTATAATTTTGCGTGTACGGGTGTGAATCATAACCCCCAGATGAAAATAGCTCCTTCGGAGCTGGGTCTCTGGGAGGAGGGGGAAAAAAAAAAAAAACGTGATACCAAACACTCCCTTATGCCTTCTCACAGTTCTAAACTGTTGCAGGTTGGACATAATCAGAAAACAGAGCTTTTTGTCGGGTTTTGTGTCGGTGAGGGGAATGTAACTATGCAAAACCCACTTACAGCTTAGACACATCATTCATGAGTTACACCATGGCTCTGAGCTCATGGCAACGACGAGTGTCTGGCAATCCCCACCATCTGGTGAACTCTGATGTGTATTTGAACAGCACGCTGTGTTAGTGTGCCTATATACAAGACATATTCGCACACAACATATAGTGGCAGGGGAAAGAGAGAGAAATTATGTTTCAGCTGTGAATGACTTATATTTACTCAAGCAGCAAAGAAATAGCTGATAGCTCACGAGTGATCAAAGCTCGTGGTGAGTTATAGAGGTCTTTCCTCACCAGTGAGGAAGATATAGCACATTTCAACCTGCTGTATATCCTTTTAGTCCAACACACACATTTTAATGCTTATTTTTATTTTGGTTTAGAGGCCTTTCTACTTTGCACAGCAAGCGATTTTTTTTTATTATTATTATTTTTCTTTTTTTTTTTCTTTTTTTTTTTTTTTGCAATCTCTTCTGCCTCTTCTCTGTCTGCTGCTGATGCCAGAGACAGAGCAGATTGGGAAGCCTTTGAACACATTACTGGTTGAACTCGAATGAGATTTTTGTATTGCTTGGTTGCAAGCTCCTGTGATGAGCATAAGGAATTTAGTTTTGATTGACATGATGTTCTCTTAAAGCAAAAGTGATCTATCAGCATTCAGACACCCGCAACTTGTTTTTTCTTTCATGACAAAAAATAGTTTTGTTGCAGTCGTGCTACAGCCATGAAGGTTGAACTGCAGTTTCCCTTTGAGTCCTCTGATGGAGGAGGTAGAGAGGAGTGAGTCAAAATGGGCCATTTTAGGTCACTCCTAACAAGCCAGGCTTGAGGATCTTCTCGGTTTCTGTTGCTCTGACTGTTTTGTGTTCAGCCAGCTCTTCCTCTGGTGCATCAGCACGCTCATTCCAGTACAGAGTATTTGTACAGATGACACAACCTTATTATCTTCAGCTTCGGTCGCTTTAAAAGGAGTTTTTACAGTTAACACACCCGTGATCTTATGCCACAAAGAGAACTGGTTTGGCAAAAAGATATGATATATCCTGAGACATAGTCTGAATGTGAGACATCCTCCCTCTCTCCTCCTTGTGCTCATCACTAAATGTGAAACCTCTTCGAAATAAGCTGCTCTCCAAATGAGTTATTATTTGGCCTATGTCAGTATAGAAGACACGTGAGCATCCTCTGGGAGGAAATATAATCTTATAAATTAACCTTTGAACTTGGGAGAGTTGGATTGTGGTTTTTATTCAGCTGCTTTGTAGGGCACTGGGAGGTTATTTAACCTGCCTTTTTCAGGTCTGGGAAATGGGTGCGGAGCTCCTTACCCCCACCACTGCCTTGCAAGCATATTCCATCTGTCTGGAGGCCTGAGGCATCAGTGTGCATAGAGCCATCAGAAAAACTGTGTTATGGGTGATTTTATTACTCTTTGCAAACAGTTAAATCTGCACATAACCTTTGTGGGAGCAAGGATTGATTCAAATAAGGGTTAAAGTGGTTCTAAGAAACTTTGCAAATGCTGAAGTTTAAGAGTCATACATTGCCAAGGCTTGGTGCTGAGCACCACTATAACTCGCCTGTGCTGCCCTTTTTCAACTGACAAACTCTTACAAATGGGTTATTTCTGGATGTGAAGTTTGTATGGTTTGTAATGCCTGTGTTTAAGGGAGATTCAGGAATCTGCTGTGAAATTGGAAAGGCTCCTTATCCTTGGGGCGGGCTTTCCTCATCTGTGGTCATCGTGGCAGGTCTGTTTGGGAGAGTCTGTCGCTCAGCTTCCCATGTCCTGCCTGTTGAGGAGGAAAACTGAGGGAATGCTCTGGCCTCAGTAACAGGTTTTATAGTTTGTCAAGTAGAGAAGTAGTACTTTGGAGGAATTCTAGATATTTTTTTTCCCTGGAAACGTAGATATGTGGGATACTGACCCTACACACCAGACTTTAAAGCTCAAAATAAATGATTAAATAATTTGTGATTTATGTAGTGAGCATGAAAATAAACATCTGAAGATGGTAATTTTAAGAAGTACTTCTAAGACCTTCAGCTATACATTTCCCTTCTACTTGGGCAGATTTTGCTAATTCTTATAGGAGAAAAGGTTGCATTTTCACAGACAGTGAATACAGTTCTGCTGGGCCTGTCCTTGGTTATCCAATTGTCCTTTGAATCATTCTGAGCATGCTAATTCAATATCTTCCTCTTTGTTGTCCTGTTCCTGCATTTTTTCTTCCCAGGTTCCACTCCTGGCACTCTGCAGCTTCCCATTTCTATTTCAGTGTTTCAGGCACTGCTCAGAAACAGATGGATGGTGAGATTTCAACCCCACCTCCCAACTTCCACATACAGTCCACATCTTGTGCCGCATTCATGAGCACATACAAGCAGGAGGACGCTCGGTATTTGCTTCTCTAATAAGTTCATCCCCAAATCAGAGCTGCCCCATTTAGGCCAGGTGATCTACCACCAGCAATTCCCTCCTCTCCCCAGAAAAAATGGCAAAAAAGGGATACTCATGTGCTAGAAGAGGAGGAGGGTGGGGCACACGTGCCTTTCGGAAGCGCTGAGTTTCCCATTGCCTGTTTTGATGGCTTTGAGCAGGTTTTGTTTGCAGGTATGCCCGGCACTGTGTGATTGCCTGGGGAGCGATGCGATGCCGATACGAGGAACAAAACCTCAGCTCTACATTTGCTTTTCCTCCTTAGCTTTGTGGCGCCTGGGTTTTGATGTGTTGCTTCTCAGAAGGCTTGACGGTGGTAATAACGGAAACAGCAAAAAATGTCAGCTTGACTACTGTCTGCGTGTCGGCACTAGTCCAGGGAGTTTCAAAGGGATGTTTTATTGATTCTGTAATTGCACAGTAGAATGGACAAACTGAACTGTACCTCAGGGCAAGGAAAGCCCCTGTCTGAACGGCATCTGTTGGATGTATGCGCTGCTGTAATTTGGGCAGGGAGTGCTCGCTGGGCGGTTTGAACCAGGGGACTGAAATCTTGGCTTAACCCTTTCGTTGGAGGCAGTGGAAACTTTGGTTTTGACTTCTGGTGGTAGCCTGGGAAAAAGAGCTGCTTTGGGCATCCCTTTTAGCACTGAAGCAACAATTTGGGCCTTCACTGGGATTTACACCAGCATTGCTTTTAAAAGGAAGTTTGGCACAAGATCCTTTCCCTGACATTACTCTCCAAGTATTCCCCTCCCCTGGATCCTGAGCCCACAGAATTGTAACTAACAGTGTTGCCTCACTTGCAAAATCCACTTCTTAACTGAAAAACTGGTCTTAATCTCTGATGAAATATGTCTGCATTATAGTGCTCCCGCCTGGGAGCTGGTAACTTCCTCTAGCACGAGCTGATTACTTTCCAAAACTGAAGGAGTGGACTGAGCTGTTTTGCTAAAACAATTGCAAATTAAATTTGTAAACTTTTGCTGTTGCCATATTTTTTCACTGGCATGCTGTCTGCGTGCTGTGTCTTTAATTTGGTGAGAACATGAATCAATTAGGCTAACCTACAGCAATGCAGAAACTGAGGGGAAGAAATTAAAATGCACTGTCTTGACTTGATACGTGGGTGCCCAGGGTTTCTGTTCCAATTATTCTCTATTACTGCTGTTAGCCAGCTAGAGCTGGGCATCCTGCAAAGAGCAGTGCTTCGTCCTCGGGGCAGAGCCCACAAAACCCAGGGGTAGAAGGGCAGCGCAGGAGGAAGCAGAGTCCTCCTGCAGGAGGACTGTAAGTTTGGCTTCTGGGTTTCACAGTTTCAGGATTAAAGGAAAAAAATCTGGGGATGGGGATGTGCTGGGGACAGGAGGGTGGCAGCACACCCAGAAGCACCAGCTGGAGCTGGTGCTGCACAGGCTACCAGCAGATGCCAGTGGTTTGTGAAATAAACCGTGATCTTGGGGTTGCCACTGCACTTATTCATGGCCATGATCAGAAATCTTGCTTTTTAAATTCAATGCTCTTCAAACGCAATTTTGTGAGAGAAACCTGCAGTGCAGTTCTGTCCTGTACTGGATTTTAGTAGATTTTAAAAGAAAGTACTCTTTGAAGAAGAGAAGGGTCTGATAAGACCTCATTTCAGTACTTAAAGGGTGCTTATAGAAAAGAGGGAGAACAACTATTTACACAGGCAGATAGGCTAGAACAAGGGCCAGTGGTTTTAAGCTAAACAAGGAGAGATTTAGATTTGATGTTAGGAAGAAGTTGAACACTGTGAGGGTGGTGAGGCTCTGGTTGCCCAGACAAGCTGTGGCTGCCCCATCCCTGGCAGCGTGCAGTACTGGGTTGGACAGGGCTTGGAGCAACCTGGTCTAGCAGAAGGTGTCCCTGCTCATGGCAGGGGGTGGAACTGGATGGGCTTTAAGGTCCCTTCCAACCTAAACTGCCCTGTGAGTCTATTAAAGTTTAGTGCACCTCTTCTTTCATTTATGATATTTTCTGTTGACTCTGATGAACTTCTTTATTTGGAGTCTTTCATGTCATAACAAAAATAGGCACTTAATTAATATTAAGGATGTGGAGCACTCTGCCAGTTCAACAGAAAGAAAAGCGAAGCCCATCTTCAGTAATTTGTATTGCAGAAGTCATCTGGGGGAGATCCTGCATCTGGGATTTGCTCCATTCCCTTCTGGTGGTTCAGAGGAGTGTAAATTGTATACTAGCGGCAACAGCTGTACTTTGGGGCTTTTGCCAGAGGAAGAGCAGCTTTATTTTGTATTGGGATGAGAATGCCAGAGATGTGTTGATTAGGAGGAGAGGGGAACACTGCCCAGTGCAGCTGATACCGTGATCTCAGTACACAATTAGTCGCAAGTACACTTTGATCAAGTCCAAAACTCACAGTCCTGTTGAAAGGAGCAGTGAAATCCTGATTTGTCCTATCTGGTGAAAGGTAGCTTATCTTTATCTAGTTTTATATTAAATTCACAGGCAAGGTATCGAAAGTCTCTAAGACCAATAGTGCTGAGATTAGTCAGGACCCACAGCGTGGGGTGAGGAGCCAGTGAGCACAGGCAGCATCACTGCAAGGCTTGTTCTTCATCAACCGCCTAATTTGGAGGCAGGTTTAATAAAAGCTGAATAGAAATTAAAATATCAGACTGAAGTAGTAGCTTAACATTTGGCTGAGTCTTTATCACCTTCCTCCCCCATCTCTGACTTTTGTCAGATTGCTCATAATTTCAGTCTCAGTGATCTGACTCTGTTGTCTATTTTTTTTTAATAAGAATGGTGAATTGAGTGTGACTGAAAATACAGAATGTGCACTAATATTTCCTGTGCCACATCAAATCACCAAAATGACTAAAGAACATCCTGAACTCTAAAATTCTCAGCACATATTTTCTGTCAACACTAACGCTGAAGTGGAATTGCCCCAGCCAATCAGACATGGGAAAAACACTGACTTACTGACCCAGAAAAAGCTGTATTTCCCAATTTTTGCAGGTCTCCGCTCTGGTTGTCAAGGAAAGGTGGCTGGAGTCAGGATCTGCAGTAGCACAGTGCTTGGAATCCCAAAGGCGCTCCAGGCACATTGATGTGCATGTTAGGAGAGGGGTTGCAGAGTCCTGAGGGTAGTAGCCATGGGAAGCAGGCTTTTTGCCAAAGCTCTGCTGAGTATCTCTCTGCCTCACTGATAAAAATCATTCATGCTTTTTGGCAGTAGTATCTGTAGCTGGTTTTGTGATGCCCTGAGTCCATTGATGACTACTTGAAAAAATAAGATATATAAAAGGCTTGTGGGGTTTTCCAAGTAAATGCTTGCTGGGTGCTTAAGAGCTGCTGGGGAATGTTTTCGGGAGCATCCTAATCCTGCCTCCAGAAAGATCTTTGATGGAGACAGAGTTCTCTGGAGTTGTTTTAATTAACTGTGGGCTCCCAAAAGCCTATGACATTTCTGGAAACTGTGGTTGTCTGTACAGCAGGATTGTGGCTGGGAGCAGCCCATGGTGTCTGGAGAGCTGGTGCTTTGCTGCTCAGGGCTGGAGCTGGCCAAGGTGGGGGAGCAGGGAAAGGTTGTGGATGTGCAGGGAGAGGGCATCGCATGCTGAGGTGAACTGAAGTGTGCAACACCCAGTGAGAAGACCCCATGCAGTTCCCCAGTTTTCAGATATCCTGTTTTCTTTCTTTTTTCCCTGTCCCCTCAGGCCCAGCACTGTGGGGTAGCGTGTGTCTTGGTGCAAGGGGGCCTTTGGTGTTCTGAGCCATCCTTAGCACCAGAGGTGACCTTAGGGCCCATCTCCGCGCAGTTGCTGCGGCATCCCTACTGCAGGACACGAGCACTGGGAGCTGTGTCACTCCGGTGGATTGCCAGGGCAATCCTTTAAGGGCAGCATCACCAAGAGCACCAGAAAGTCATTGGTTCTGGGCCAGGCTCTGAGGGTGGTGTTGGACCTGCCCCTGGGGCAGCCACAGGTGTTGGCATCTCTCCACGCTGGCATCTCCTCAGATAGCTGTTGGTGCCCCGTGCTGCCTTTTTCGTTTGTTGTCATTTTTGTTGGTTTTTGGTTTTGTTTTGTTTTTTCTAAACCCACATTAATTTAATTATTTCTGTTCCTGGAAATTTCTGTCTAGGATTTGATTGTAAGAGCTGGGTGTCTGGAAGATTAATTTGTCCTTTTGGACTGCATCTGGACTGTTACTATTTTATAATCATCGACAGTAGCTGTAAGAAGTGAGGAAGGATGCAGTAAAACACAGCAATGCTGACAGTGTAGAAATAGTGCATCTTCTTGCTGTTTAATATTTTGATAGAAACCTTTTATCACTTTAAAAACTGGCTGTGTATCAATATATGTTAAAAACAGAAGTAGGAAACTGCAGGCTTTTAATTTGTGCCATTTGAACCCTCTTACCTTGGATGAATGCAGCGTGTAAATTATAGTTCCCATGAGGTAAAAATCAGTCAAATGCTACTTAACCTTTACTCTGCCATGTTTCGTGTTCCATTTGTGCTCAAGAGAATATGTGCATATGCTTTCATCTCGCTGCCATGCAAAATCATCCTTAGGGTGCCTGTAACAACACAAAATGTCTTTAAATTTGGATTTAAGGTGAGCGAAACTGCTGTTGCCTTAGAAATCATAGGCCTGAAGTGGTTTCAGAAATTTCGTTTACCCTTCAAAGGTGAGGAGCTGGAAGAGGTTGCTTTTTTGTTCAGCATGGCCACAGCAATTGCTGCTGGTTCTGTTCTAACTGGTTTATTTGCATGGTTATGTTTGTGCTGGGTATTCATGGCTTGGATTGGTATTTTCCAAACTTGGTCTGCTGCAAAATACCTTATGTTTTTTCTAGTTATTTTGGGCAAAAATATTCAGCTATTTCAGTTGTTTAATATAGAAAGCAACTTCTCTCCATGATAATTTCCTAGTAAAAGGGTCGGAAATTTGTCAGCTTTGATGCTTGACATGCAAAATGCCTGACCCAGAAACCGCTAAACTTCCTAGAAAAAGTTTTCTTTTGACTTAATGTGTTTGGATCATGCTTATGGTTCTCTATGAACCTTGTGCCTAAGATGGTACTTCCATAGTTTATTAAATTATTTCAACGAGAGCCTAAAAAATGTATTTTGGAACTATTTAGAGACAACTACTCTAGTTTTGAAAGAGCAAGATTTTCATAATAAAAAGCAGAAAAGAAATTTAAGATATTTTCCCAGTGAACATTTTTGTTTGAAAAAAAAAAAAAAACAAACCCAACCAAATGAGCGAAAGAAGAAAATTGGGGAAATGAGAAATATTGTTTTCAAATTAGCCAGCTTCAGAGCCTGTGCAACATTTGCATTCTGTTAATTCAAGGGTTCCTGCAAAATAATAAAAAAAGTCAGTGGTGTTCAGTGGTGAGCTGCAGTGCTTGCAGTGGGAACAGATGTGCTGCTGGGCTGGGAAGCCAAGGGGGGCTCCTTGCCCTGAGCCAAACGGGAGCTGCAGCAGGAGCTGGGTGTTACCCTCTCAGCCCAACGTCCTTTGTGCTGGTCACCCGCCTACAGTGGAGACTCAAAGTCTAATTGAGGAGTTTAAAAATAATGTTTTTAACACATGCCTCCTTTTTTTTTTTTTTTTTCCCTAAGAGAAAAAGGAAATTAAATTTTCACTAAAATGCCGTGGCTGGAACAGTAACAGTGAAGGGAAGTGCACAAGTGATTTGTAATGCTTAAGCTGGCTGTACTGGATATCTTATATATTTAGTTATGTGCACTTGTTACTGTATGGAAATATTAAATTTCACACTTAATGGGGACAAACAAATCTAAGAAGCTTATTACGTATGTTCAGTGTGGCAAAATAAGTGCTTGTGGAGGAAGTTTTTGCTTTAAACAAGCTTGGTTTTAATCATGGTGATTCATATATACAGAATCAAACCCTGTGTGTTTATTTTAATTCTTTTTTTTGCTCATTCATGAGGCAGAATTCCTGCTCATGTCCATGATCTGCAGGTGCTCACCTGAGTAGAAAATGAGTGAAAATAGAGGAAAAGTCATGATAATTGACTTTTTTTTTTTTTTTTTTTTTTAAATAGGTGTGCTTTAAATAAATAAAATGTATTTTAAATTGCCTAGAAGCAGGGAATGGGGACAGTGCACTGAGTTGTATTTCTCCTTCACCGCCTTTATATGATTTGGAGAGTCTTTGCAAACACTCCTGCTGGTGTATTTATTAATGTGGAGCCCTGTACAGTCCTTCAGGCCAGAAACTTTTTGTTGTGGTCAAGGGAAAAAAAAAAAAAAAGAAAAGGAGGGGAAGAAGGAAGGGATTTTGAAAGCCTGGAGTATACCTCTATCACCCGCGGAGAGCAGTGCTGACATGAATATTCTTATTTGCAGAGCTGAGAAGAGTGAAAATTAAACATACGCAGTTCGCAACCACTTTGATTTAAAGAGTTTTAACTAAATGTGATATGCATTCAAAAAAACAAAATAAAAAATGCCTGTGTAGTGTGGTTTTTTAGGGGTTGTGTTAGAAGCCGAAGCCTCGCTGACTCCATGCGGTTGTCAGATGAGTAAATAATGAAACTACAAGGTATTACTTTCACTTATGGACAGTCCCCAATATTCCCCCCAACCTCTCCAAAAGCCTAAAGAATAATAGAAGGAAGTTTCAAATATGAAAAAATGAAACTTGGTATTTATTAATGCATCAGATATGAACAGAGATAGAAATACAGGCAGTAGCTGGCACAGTGTGGGACAGAGCCATCCCCTTCTAGCAGGAGGTACCCTCATAGCTCAGTCAAGTTCTGCCTGGACTGACACAGCATACGGAGCATGGGATGATGCTGTTTTCAGTGATCTTAACAATGAGCTCAGTAGCTACAGGAGATCCTGAACTGTGGGGGAGATGGCAGCGGCTGCCTGAGGGGTGGGCACCCAGAAGGTGCCATGAGCATCAGGACACCTGGAGATCCAGTCTGTGAGACTCAGTCTGTGTCTTTCTGCATTACTAAATGTTTGCAAATGGAAAAATCCTGCATAAAAAACTTTAAAGTGAAGTGGTGACAGCAGGGCTCTCTGGGGGGTACTGAACATCCAGAGAAGGATGGTGGTAAAAATAGAGTAGACCGGGAACCAAGTGCTCCAGGTTCCCCAGAAAAATTAGTTTACAAGTTTATTAAAGGTTTTCAAGAACCTTTCGTTAGTGTTGATGTCAGAACATAAAAGCATTTTTGGATGAAGAACTGACAATGGTTTTTTGTGGAAGAATCTATACAAGGAAAAATAGTCTTGATTGTTATTTGTCACCTGTCTGAAAATAACCCTGCAGCGGAACAGTGATGTTAAGCACAGATCAGTGATGAAGTGAACAACTTCACTGTATTATGTTTCTCCTGTAAATGGTTTGTTTCACTTTGTTTGTCGGAGCATGGTTTCGGCTGAGCTTGTTTGTATGCACAAGCTGGATAGTAGTGAAGTTGGGAAATCATTTGACCTTCTGATCACTTGACAGAGACACGTTGCAATATTGGTATGTCATGGCTTTAGGTGGTTTGGTAACATAAATGAGGCTGGTAACATGAGCTCCGTGTGTTTTTCAAATATGCTTATTTACTGTAGCAGTTTTTAAAGTATTACACATCAGCCAACCCTGCAGCTGGACTGGAAATGCCTTTTGAAGCTTTGAAATTGACTGTGGATTTTGTATATTGGAAAGCTGAGAGGCTGCATTCTGAATAACACACCCCATGAAGGAACAAGTATGTTTTAACATTTTAAGAGTCTTTGGTGGCTTGAAGAGAAGGGTTGTGGTGACAAAATTCCAGATTCTGAGCCCCATGACAGAGGTACGTGGCCTTGTATCTACAGTAAAAGCAGTGATCTTTGAGCATCTTGGTTATTTTGGGAAAATGTTCAGACAATGCATCAGTCTAGTTTTGAAACAGCTTCAAACATTTCACCACTGAAACCTCTAAAGCAAATGTTACAGAACATGCAGCTTGTCTGTTTATCTTCTCTAAGACTATGTGAAGTCTTATGTGAAATGTGATAAGAATCGCAGTATCTCCTTTGGTTGCTCAACATGAGAAGCTGATGAAGAGACAGTCATCTACAAGACAGTCTTCAGAATAGCTGCAGAACAGATAGCTTTGCTAGGCTGTCTCTGTAGAGGGGTGAAGGTGAGATTGTAACCCAAGTACGTAGGCATGGTCTTTCTTTTAAACCTGGCCTAGCATAAGTGAGGGCTTTGTTTTGGCTTAGCCATAAAATCCATGTTTCCAGCATTTCTGGGGTTTGACCACTCCCCTGTGCTCTTGTCTGTGCTGCTGTTCCTTTTATCTGTCTTTTATCTGCCCTTGCTGTCCCAGGGCTCAGGTGGGTTTTTCCTTGCTGTGGGTCTGGCAGCAGTGCATGGGATGGATCACTGGTCCTGGGAGGGTGCACACCACTGCTCCTCCATTCCGGCACCTCACCAGGCATGTAGCTCAAACCTGCAAAAAGAAAATTTACCAAAAGGTAAAGAAGAGTTGATTTCTACCCCTTACGTGGTTCCCCAGGCAGGCTGAAGCCCCTGTACCAGTAAAGTGGTGTTTTGACGGATGAAATGAGTTTTGCACAAACCCCATGCCAGAGCCTGCCAACAGAGACCAGTACGTTCTCAGTCACTGCTGTTCCACTAGAGAAGAGCTCATCATCTTCTCTGGGGAGCTACAAGGTCCAGGGAATTCAGGGGGAAAGAGATAATTTCTTTTTTTTCTTACCCCTTATACAGTCATAGTGCATCTTTTGTGTATCACTCCTCCAGTGAAGGTGTGGATACTAAGGATGTGAAAAAGAAGAGCATGTAAATCATTCCTCATAACAGAAATACAGAAACCAAATGTTTTTGAGTGCTTGAGTGTGAACTAAACTGAGGACAGAATTTAAATCATAGGGTAACATGAGGGATGGGACACACACAGGCAGTAGGGACAGCATTTAGCAAAGAGGGTGGAGTGATTTAGGTAATCCTTGCAGGTGACTTTCCCCTATGGAAAACCAAAATCCTTTAACCATCACGAAGGTTGCACTAAAGCCAATGGGGAGTGCTAGCGTAGAGCTTTTCCTTTATTATGATTTTTTATTTCTGGAGCTGTTTCCCCAGTGTTTATGATCTGACAGCAGTAATGAGTCACTGTATCAAAGCTGTGGCCAGGAAAGGGGGAAAAAAAAAATTGTCTGTACCGAATGTCGTGGACTGATGCTGTGTGTGGCAACATAAATAAAGGTGCTGTATGGTTAATGCTGTGAAATTTGGCTCACAGAATGTACCTGCTTTTAAAAAGCTTAGCAAGTAAGATGATCTGTTATTATTTCATTTGTAGGAGTAAAACAAGGGAAAAAATCCTCTCTTGGTCTTATCTACGTGTGTTAAATTTTGCAGTAATCTCTGTAATGATGGGCTGGGGAAAGATGAATGCTTTTCAGTTTCTGAAGTTCTTACATAGAGGAGGTGTCTTTACCTCTTGTTGGCATGGCTGTGAATGTGGTCACTGGTTGGTTTTTTTCCCTCCACTTCCTTGCCTTGTTGACAACCAGCTGGCACAAGTGGATTCAAAATTGGGATAAATACTCCAGGTGTTACAAGCTTCTCTGATCCCTTTGTCCATATTTAATCTAATCTCAAATTAAATGAATGCTATTGATTAGATTCCTTTCAAACGTGTATGGGTTACTCTACGTGTGGCAAAATGTTATTCTTTTCTTGTGTGAGTGGAGCATAGAAGCTGAAAGTATACAATTAATTTGACTGCAGTTTCTTGAAAATTGTATGCTGGATTTCTGTGAACACGCTGTATGGAACAATATTTCAAGCAAATTATTGTTATTTACTGTGGATTTTGCCTGAATATTGAAAGTCAACAATTATGCTTCTTTTTGGTTCTTAATGGCTTTTTATTTTGAAAAACCTGGCCAATTCTTTCTCAGAGTTGCTGGCCCTAATGCTGATCTTCAGAGAAAGCATTAAGTAGCACAAGGCATAACTTCACAATGCTGTTATTTTGCTGCATCAATGACTATTATATTAAGTTTAAAGTGCTGATGAATTTGGTGGGCACATGGGTTGCTGAGTCCTCACCAGGGATGAGGGTCTGTTGTAGGGTGGTTGCTGAAGATGGATAGGTCAGTGATGGCTCACATGAGCAGTGTGAGTGGTGGTGGCTCCCTCCTCCCTGGCTGCATCCCATGGAATAGGTGCCACTCCTTGAGGACAGGGAGGTTTCCAGCTGTGGCACAGCCAGCCTTGCAAGCAATCTGCTATAAATCCCAGTGGAGGTAGTGATGTGCCCCCTGCCCTCTCCACAAATACACAAAGGAAATCCTGAGCTTTTTGCAGGTGTGCTACTTTCTTGGGTCCCCTTTTCCTTCCCATTTTCATTGAGTAAGTGTGACCAGTTGGATGGTCCTTGAGAGATGGAGTGTTGTTTGTTGTGTGGAGAAAACGGGCTGATGCAGATGGGTCCTTGAGTTTTCTTCTGCCTTTCTACTTACCTGTGATTGGAAAATCACATATGTCTTTGGATCTGCATGGCACCTGCCTGCCTCGATCATTTATGAGCTGCAGTGGTGACCGCCTCTGGTTAAACATCACCATGATCTCCTTGGGAACAGCATTAGCCTTTTCTGCGTACTGAATTCCCTGAAAAAGCCTGGGGTGGCTGTATTTTGGTGTTGCTGTCAGGGTGAGAATCTGTCACCAGCTTTCAAGACAAAGGATGTGACAGAGAAGGTTTTTAAGTAGGTGTGTGCATTATAGTGGATGATTTATCTGCTTAGTATAGACCATCCCCATGGTCACTTAACTGCTGGTTCATTTAGGCTTTTGTTAAATGCATTAATTGGAGGAGGGAATGTCCTTGATTTATTATATTGGATTAGACAGGCAAACCTTGAGATAGTCTTGTCTTTATTTCTTGATTACAGTTACACAATTAAAATTGCAGTTTCCTTCCTGCGAAGGGTTCCTTTCAACACAAACTCTGTTCTCCCGATACGCAGAAAACTGTGTTTATGGAGAACTGCAAAACAAGGTTGGTAAGAGAAATCTTTTCTACCTGGAGACTTGATCCATGTGTCAGAAACTGGTTCTCAAGGCAAGGGGTGGAAAGTTGGATGGTCCAGGAGCTTTGAAAAAGGTGTGTTGCAAAACAAGTAAGAAATAAGTGCTGCCTTGAAAGTCCTTGGGTTTCAGTTCCCTTTTGAAGGTAAAGCAGTACATGCAAGGTTGAAAAATGTCAGAGCAGTCACCTATATCAGCAAGTAAATTGGAAACCAGTGGTGATAAGATATTCAAAGAAGCATGGAGGGTGCTGTCCTGGGCATAATGTAGTTTATCTGACCCATCAGTCTGGTTCACTGGCAGTTTCAGTTGCGAGGTGGGACTAGCTAAACAGAGAACAGATTTTTCTGTGAGAAAGAAACGTTCATTTGAATTCTTCAGCGAAGCCTGGCAAGTGTTACGGGTGTCAGTGTTTCTCCTGGTTGCTTCTGCAGAAAACAAGAGATGGTTCCCAGAGGTTCGAGTCTGGAGCTTGGACGGGCCCTTCTGGAGTTTGCTTCTGTAGAGATTTTTCTTATGAGATACCCAGAGTTTCTGTAGGGCCATGAAAATCTTCACTTCTTTATTTAGTTATGTTTGAGAAGCTCCAGGGTCTTGGAGGAGCAGACTGGGTCAGTGTGGTTCTCCGTCTCTTCCTGCAAGAGTGTGTAAGATAAAATGAAATATTTGAAGCTTGAGGTTCAATCCAAGCAACATCAGGGAGCTGACCATGCTCCTCACTCGACACCCTCTCCCAGTACGGCCCCTCTAGGCCTAGTCTGTATTTGGGTTCCTAAGGTAAAAGCAAGGGGAAAATAGTTCCTCAGAGGAATAGCGTTAAACTATTAGCACTGGGAAATGTAGAAATTATTTCTTAATTTTTGAGGGCTGTTGATAATTTTCATCAGGGTTTCCTTAGCTGCAGTGTGTGTTTTTAATCAATGGCTGTGGCATTTTTGGAAATCATCTACAGCTTTGCACTCCAGGTCAGCCAGGCTGTCGTGCCAGGTCGAATGAAAGTCTGTCTCTTCACTTTTTCAAACTGCCTAAATGTAAGCAAAAGGTCCCTGTGACCTTGTCAAGGATAAAAATCCAGCCTGTGTGTACCTGTGGAGGCACGATTCTAACTGCTTCAGTAGTAACCTGAAGCTGGTTGTCTTGAAATCTTCCTGTTTTGTCCAGTAGTGACTGATTGCTCACTTTGTATTTTTCCAGACCAGGTGCTTGTAGGTGGTTCAGAGCAGAACAGGCAGTCTGATTGATTCTCACCTGCTCTTGTACTCTCTAAATTTTATTTAGGTTTGCAAAAAAGGAAGGCATTTAAGGAACAGATGAAGGACAAAATGGCATTGAAGCATCCCCCCCTGCCTTTTTTTCTCCTTCATGGTTTAGGTGAAAGGCTTTCAAAGAGTAATTCCTGAGTCTTTCCCTATTGTTCTTGCAGACCTATGGAAGATGTGTTCTACCTTCATGCTCTACCATTAGTCCTGTGAGTTGCAGAAGTATAAGATGCTCCCCTGCAGCTAAGTGCTGCTCCTAGGTAGACAGCAACAAGCTCTGCTGATGTCAGACTAGTGAATTTCTCTACTACTCTTTTTTTATTTCTCTTTCCCTTTTCTCTCATCTTGCCTCAATCCTTTTATCTCAGGCTCGCGATTCCTCACTGCTGAGCGTCGGGACAGTGGGATCTCTAGGAGGCAAGGGTTAATGTTGTTTGTTTGCAGGAGGAGGGTGGGGAGTGCTGCAGCGAGGCTGAGATGAAAGGTACCACCGGGAAGTGGTTTTCTTGGCTGGGGAAGGTAGAAATGCTTTTAGCCTTGTGACCCAGTTGACTGGCATTGAGTTCCATGCTACTGCAAGGTAGCAAGCCCAAGGGCAAGGGCTTATTCTGTGGTTTTCGTTGTGGAAGAGTTTCCCAGGAGTTAGAGTATAATTTTCACTCGAAGGCTTGTCTCCATTGTTCACACAAAGGCTCCTCACAACAGCCCTTGTCTGACGTTTCCCCACAGTGCCTGGCCAGTGCTGCTCAGTTCTGCGGGCCCTTGGTTGGAAATACACAACTTGAAACATACAACTTGCATGATTTGAAGTTTCTCTCCAAGTAAGAGTAATTATTGTTGTCTAGGTAAGCACCGTGCGATGTCCCCTACGCCTCTTCCTTTGGGTCAAGGAATCCTTTTTCTTCCTGGGACTGTGCAAAATTCCAGTACTCGTGTTTGCAATGCACAGCATTTGGTGTGAACAAAAAAAATGGGTGATACATCACCTAAAGCACTGACTCAGGGCTTTTTGGAAGTACGGGAATTGAATTTGGGTAGACTTTTGATTTGACTGTTGTCAGGCCTGGCTGTAGCTCTCCCACCCTGTATCGGAACAGGCATTTAAATGTGGGATGCATCTGCAGTCATTCATAGCATCCCTGCTGCCTAATGCCTCACTGTATGAGGGGTGGTTTTGGTGGAGGCTTTCCTTCCTCCAGGTTATGCTATCAACAAGCTTTGACCTACTTGGTCCTTCTAGTGTGAATTTTGCCTTGCTTGGAGGTACCTTGGCCAGATAAAGAGGTGAGTGGTGCTCACCAGGCTGAAAGTAGGGGAAGGTTTGTAGTCATGGTTAACAGGAAACAGTGGAGACTGTAACAAACCAAGCATGAAAGCAGGAGTGGGTGTTTGGATAGAGAGATGGTTTTCCTTTGGCGGGATGAGGGGGTGGGGAATACACCAGGCAGAAGAAGGTTCAGAGATTGAGAGATAAACTTTCCAGAACAGCACCTGCAGTAATTTGGGGCACAGTAGCTCAGGCTGGTGTAGAGGAGCTGATGCGATGGTGCTGTGTGTTGGTTCCCTGCCGTTCTTTCAGGTCCCTTGTGCAATTGGTTTTCACAAATGTGGAAGGGAAATTGAGCCAGTCTTTTGGGTAAAACACTAATGCTTTCTGATGTGATGGATTTGTGTGTTACGGGTGCTTAAGGAGCCTCATGTTTATTTTACACCACAGGGATGCAGAGCGCTGGTGGCCAAAATACGTCAAGTGTTGGAATCCAGGTCTTTCTGCAAAATACCCAAACCTGTGTTAGGTTCTGTGGGGGACAAACTCTCTCAGTGATGGAGGGGGTAATAATCCTAAAGCATGTCTTCAAAAATGAGGAGTGATTACTTTGGAAACATAAATAAATATCCTTACTGGATTGTTACAGAAATGTAAAACAATCGGCAATAGAAACGAATCTTTTGGGTGGTTTGCAGCTTTCTGAAGCTATGTCTGCATTGTTCAGCAATGCAGGGCAAAAGCAGTGGCTCTGTGGAGGGAAGCAGCTGGTGCCATAGACCTGACATCCATCCCAGGAGCTTTCCAGAGGTTTTACACTGTCCCAGATTTGATCCAGTCCTGTGAGGTTGAGAGTTCAGCGCTGAGCATGGGCTCAAAGGGGTGCTCCGGGAGCTGATGTAGTTTCACTGGAGAGGAATCCAGTTGATGTTTGCTGAGCCTTGCTCTATGATGTCAATTAAAATGCACTAAGTGAAGCCTAATGCCCTTTGTCCCAAAAGTACTCTGGATTTGAACTGAAATGGTAAAGGCACCCTTGGAGTCTGTCACTGCAGTCAGACTCCAGTCGTTCTTTACGTGTGACTATTCCAGCATATGAGCTGGTTTAAATGACACCTTTGTTCTGAGTGAACTCTTAAACTTCCCTTGTTTATATTTTAATTGCTTTTAGAAAATTCCTAAATGGTAGAAGAGCTGTTTCTATTTGTGGTGTGCTGGTTTCCAAGCCATACAGGGTACAGAGATGAGTTTTCTGAATTCTTTCCAATACCAAAGTTTCTTCCTTGCTTTTTCTTTGCTAGTGTAATGGTTCTTCTCTGAGATCTTCGATGCCATAATATGTGCTTGCATTTCAGAAAGAATCACTTTCATGGAAAGTTAAATAAATAAATATTATAATCAGTGAAGCATCATAAATAACTTTTATGTCTAAATCAAGCTATTAAAAGCTTTTTTATTTTTAAGTAGATAGGGGAATAAAATAGCTGCATAGTTCATAAAGTGGTATACTATTACTGCCTGCTGTGCCCATGAATTATGCCAGCTTTTTACACTTGGGAAGTAAAAAGCGGATTAGAACTGTGATCAATGTATTATCCTATATTTCTTATTGTACATTATATTTCCTTTTTGAGAACCTTTGTAGACTAAATGGCTACTAATGACATAATTACAATTGTTTGTCACCACCATAATGTGTGATTTCCTATCTCATCATGAAGATGTAAGTTAGATAAAGGAGGAGTTTTGGCAGGAAGACAAAGTGCAGTGATTTATTAAAGACCAGATGTGGTTGTTAAAAGCTTTTCTCCAGAAGGCTCAATTGAGTGATGTGAAATAGGAACGAAAGCTCTGAACACCACAGTCAGTGGTTCTTGGTGTGAGTGACACAGTTGCTCAGAGGAGCATGACAAATTAGCGGCGTGTTTTATTGTTGTGTACAAATTTGTGTTTGAATTTAAGCAGAATAAAAAGTTCAAAATTGCTCATGCTATTAAAGTGGATGTTTAAAGGAAATAATTACTCTGAAATGGAGTGGATGACTTGAAAACCTCGAATTCCATGTAAATAGCTTAAGATCATGTTAAGTCAAAGGATCTGAGGTCTTTGAAAGAAGAGGGTTTAGAGAGGCAATTGACAACAGCAAAAGCAAGTGTGCTGGCATATTAATTGTTTTGATGCAGGCAGAATATCAGTGTAAATCAGCGTAAGTCCATCGAAGACAAGCTGGGGAGTGGGTTGCCTGTATCCCCGTGCAGAGGCTGGTCTTCACACATCCTTCCAGAACAGGTGGATGCTCCAGAGGCAAAGGAGACTGCACAGAGCAGCTGCTGAGTGTGGCCCTAACATTGTGTGCTGGCTGTGGGGAAGTGAGGGCCAAAGCCTAAGAAAGGGCAATTAAGGAGGAAATAATTTGTTCTGTAGCTCTGAACTTTTGCACTGAGCAGCTTGGCTGTGTTTGCCGAGGAGCTGTGGCCAGCCCCTATCCCATGGGAATGCTGTTTCAATGCTTTTCCCCGTCCTTACGCAGCGCTGTCTCTTGGTGTTTTTCATGTTCGTGTCTTGTTGTGCAGTTGTGTGGCTCTGGCTGTTTTCCCCCACCACCTCTCAGTGCAGACCTCCCACCACCACACATCCTCCTCAGGACCTCGTGCTTGCCAGAATGTTTTCCAACTGCTCGCACTGTTGTGCTGGGCCATGTGCTGCCTATGGTCAATTGTCTATGCCAGCTGCTGATGTGTTTTGAGGCATGGGTAGTTTTGGTGTAGCTTCAGCTGAAATTGTAATGTGCATCTATTTGTCTGTTGAATATAATACTGTTAATTATTGATAGCTATTGACATCAATATTTTTGAAGCGATCAGTAGTGATGGGTGAATTCTGAAGACAGCATAGAATAATGGAATGGTTTGGGTTGGAAGGGACCTTAAAGATCATCCACTTCCAAACCCCTGCTATGGGCAGTGAAACATTCCACTAGACCAGGTTACTCGGAGCCCCATCCACATCTTGCCGGGTCTTTTGTTGCTCTCAGCTATTACTCTGATCTAAAAGTCAAGATGTTCAGTTGGGGAGATGGAATGATAGCTTCAATACCTCTTTTGCCCTTATTTATTTTAGGGGTCTTAACACTTCACTTTGTCTTCTTGTGTCTTGCTTAGACATGTCTTGTGCCTTGCTTTGCCTTGCTTGACATGGCAGGTGGCTGATAGGTGGTGGGGAGGGAGCAAGAGAAATGTTCAGAGAAACAGCTTCTGATAAGCATCTGAAATTCTTACAGACGAGCCTTGTGGTCTGGGAATTCTGCTGAAATGTCATGAAACTGGTTTTATTTGAAGTGTCTGCTTCTGCTCTAGGTTAGGCACTTTCCTGGTTTTGCAGCTTACTGTGATACTGGTTTCCACTGAAGCACAGGAAGTTTGGAAAGAATATTAAAATAGAATAAAATATATTGCAGCCTTTTAATAAGTCTCTCATCAGATTTTGACTTAAGATTTTTCTTAATACTTTTTTAAATCATTACTTTATCTGAACTGGTAAGCCCATCCCCTTTTATGAATAGAGTTTAAGCTAACTTTGAATTTCCTGTCTTCCTGTTTAATCCAGACCTTTATCATTGCTAGCAGGCTAGGAAAAATACTATTGTCTCAGAGTCTGGGGTAACCAAAAGTCCGGTTTGGACACATTCAATCTAATGACTTTATAGAAGCATTTTTCAAATGCATTTTTGTTTTCTGCTGTCCTTTGTGTTTGTTGGGTTATGTTTCCCTGTTCCCAACACAATTAGAATGTTGTGGCCTTTCATATGAAATGCCTTTCTTTTTTTCTTTTTTTCTTTTTCACTTCTGTCCTCTTTTAAGCCCTTCTTGCTGTTCTCTCCTATAGAAATAAACCTTATTGCTACAAGCATCACAGATTCATTGTCAAAACGTAATGAATGGCATTTTAGTGATAGAAATCAAGTTGAAATACCAGTTCTGGATTGCTTTGCACTGTTGAGCAATGGCAGGCAGACTGGTTAGTATGGAGAAGAGACTACAGCTAGAATTTCTTCATTACCTGTGTGACTTCTGCCCCCTTGACTTTGGTTATGCTCAGGTTCATGGGCAGTCAACAACTGATTTAAAGACATGGAGGTCAAAACAGTGTTGTGTAAGATCTTTGGTGGCTTTTTGTGTTCCCATGGATGTCTCGGGTGTTGCAGAAGCACAGTCACCTGGAGGCTCCTCAGGCCTAGGATTCAAAGGGGCAGGGGGTCACAGGATGAGCAACATAGGAAGAGGTTCCAAGGCAGGACAAAGGGAGGCAGGACATTTTGGTCTCTGCAGCAGAACGTTCCTAATGGAACAGAAATACTTCCTCTTGTATAGTGTTGTGTGTTATCTCTGCAGTGGGTGGATGTGTGCAGGTAGGATATCCCAGATCTGCAGGACAAACTCCATATCTCAACAACTTCAGTAGTCTTTTTAAAAAAAAAAAAGCGGCTGCTACCACTGTTACAGATTGTTTACCTTTCTTGATGTGAGATGGTAAGAAAATGCTGCAAGTGGGGCTGTCACAGCTGCAAACAGAGCAAGGCAGACACCACAGAAATGTTTAGCCCTGAGTAATAGCCATGTAGAATTAATAAGGGTGGGTGAGAGTTAGTTTTTTGGGCAAAATTTCCCTGGGAACGGTTGTCTGTAATATTCTCACAGCTTGTTTTTGCTTGTTTTGGTGTCCACTTCTGTGAATTTTGTAACATGCTTTGTGTGAGGAGCTTCTCAGCAGCATTGAAGTGATTCTGTATAATTTGTATTCACTGTTAATTTTAGTAACTGTGCTGAGATTTGAATTACGCTAATCAACTTTTCTTGTAATTTGTATAATTTACATACTGTACACATACTGCAAATGCAGGACTCTGGTGCAAAACAAAGTTTAATTAGTGTAACAGAGCCACATCAGCTTTCCAAGTGATTGATTTCTGAGCGTGGAAGATATCTGTACCAACAGATTAGAGCACTGAAATATCCAGTGTTAGTGTAGGGCCCCAGTGGGTTTTAGATGAGTAGAACCAGCACAATTATTTGTAACCAGCCCTGTTCATCCATCACTTGACCCACCTTCCCCAAATATTTGGCTTGTGCATAGGGAGGCACTGAGAAGTTTATGGGTGTCTTGGTCTCTCTGGTTGCTTCTGCAGCTTCCCATTGATAGGAGGGATTGGAGGATTTCATCACGTGCCCTGGTTCTCCTGTCCCATCTCCACTTGTGTACCTCATCTTACTGATGCTTCTCTTGCTCTGTGGAAATGATTTCCCTTCTGAAGGACTGGTGACTGTTGATGTTCAGTGATCTGACTCTGAAAAGTGTACGGGTTTGCAGACAAAATTGCAAATTTGATCAGTTTTTAACATTGTGTTATTTGTGGCTCCTGCCTTTAAACTCCAAATCACTTGCTTAGTACTTCTGGTTTTGCTTAGTTTCAAGTGTTTTTTGGTTATTTTATGGTGATACCTCAGCAACAAAATGAAGAGGAGACCCTGGTTGCATAACAGCAACAAAACTATTCATTTCACAAAATTCTGACAGATCTAGAAAACAAAAAAACTTGGGGCAAGAACAAAACAATTTTGCCTTTCTTGGTTGAATGTGCTTCAGTTCTTGTGATCTTGGACAGCATCTGCAACAAATGAGAATCTGGTGAACTTTACACTGAGTTCTGAAATACTTTCTCTGTAAAAAAGAGAGTATTGATCCTTTAGAACAAACGTTTTTTCTTAAAAAGTCTGTAGGTAAATTAACAGGTGTAAAACTGGTGAGAGAATAATAAACCTGAGAAAGTGCTTGAGCTGGGGTGAGGATCACTGTCAATCCAAACGACATGCGGCTTTTAGACTCTCATTTCTACAGCTCGTTTGCTGCAACTAGAAAGTCCCATCTGTGCTTGTTTTAACTTTTGCTATTTGTCCAGTTGAGCTCCATGACATGATCTCCAGGTGGAAAGCCCAGCCTGCTCATAAACTGCTGCACACTCTAGGCTTTATTTCATGTCTGATCAGGCACTGTGGGTCGTCTCCTCTCACTGTGTTGGTTATGACTTGGGAACTGTATTCTCTCATCCTTTCAGGGCCGTTAATAGCAGGGAAAGGTTTTAATGTCGATTTTTGTGGCCATTATGTTAATACCATTGTTACCTAATTAGCATCCGTCATTCCTTTGTATAGGACATTGGATGGGCAAGTATAAATGCAATGGACTCTGAACATTTTATGAGGTGGTACTGTGAAACTACTTCACTCATCATTACTTAAAAGCCAGAGATTTGGCCTTAGGTATTACATCATGTGAAAACCAGTAGACAAAAATGGTGATCAATTTTTTATTATAATAAAGTTTTAATATGAGGCATTTTTAGATATGTGTCATGAATATATGAGTCATGTATTTCACACCAAACCAAACCTATTATGATTATATTTCTACTTCAAGGGGTTTTCAGTATTTAAATACTAAATTTAATTCTATGGTTAAAAATGATTCATATTCAAATCTATTTTTATGCTTTATAATTAAATAAGAAAATATTGCTTGTACCTACACTTTTACTATTCTGGGTTGTATTATAATTATTTCTTTAATTTGACCCATAAAAACAGTCCATTTCTTCATTAGTAAATTACAAGGATATCGCAACAGAAAAATGAGTTTTGGAGGTGTCTTACCATATCTAATGGGAATTTCAGTTTGGGATTTTCTCATTTCGTTCATTTGTTCCTTTTGTAAAACATGGAGATACTTTCTAGGTGAATTAATCCCTTCAAAGGAGCAAAATAACTTCCTTTTCGGAAAGGGTTATTAGAGACTTACTCTTTATAATCTTAAATACCACTTGTGTTAGGCTGAACAATGCAGGAAAAAATTACACTAGTTTAAAAAAAAAAAAAAGAAAAAAAATTATTACCAACGAAAGCCAAGTATATTACAATTATGTGATCATGGAAAAGTGAGCTTTCTACTGGGGAAAAACGTGATCTAGATTCCCATGAAATTTCTAAGTTTAAGTATTTTTGTAAATTAGGTTGTTCCTAGTTAAACAGGTGGCTTTAAAGGCTGGTTTCACTGTTGTTTTAATCATAGTTTAGTTACCATGGAGAAATATGCAAGTTAGCATTTATACACAGAAGTGAAATTTATGCTGCATAGATAATAGCCTAAATTTAGCATGACTTAAGTTTACCACTTCCTTAAGAAAAAAGATATACATGTTTTATTATTATACTATCACACTATCAAGAAGTTAATTTCTTTAAAATATTTTAAGATTTAAAAGTCAAATTTTGTTGTCCTGAAATGAACACTCTTTTCTCCTTTTTTTTTTTTTTCCCCCCCCCCCCTAGCTTGAATTTATTTTTCCCCCCTTTGATTTTTTGGTTGATTTCTCAAGTTTGAGTTTTAGACAAGTTCAGTGCATGGTGTGGAGCTGGTTTTTATCTGCGCGACTGGCGCGTGGCAGTTCAACGAGGGACTTCACTGGAGGGAAATCTGTGTTGTACAATTTATTGAGGCATTTCAGCTGTTTGACCCAGAGTTTATCAGAATGGAGATTTCTGTTACTGAACTAAAACAATTCTGGGAGAGGGAAGAAAGTGTATGAGAAATCATAACATTGTGTTTTAGAGAATAGAGCCTGTCCTGGCTCAGCCAAGCCTTGTGAGCAAGTGGAGATGCTGAGTGTCTTTGGCTGACCTGGAGAGCTTGTTTCTCTCACCCAGATGCCCTTTCCTAATTTAACATTTATTTTTTTCCCCCTTGTTTTTAAGTTTAACAGTCCTGTCTGTAGGACCTCGCAGCGGAGATAAGTTTTCAAGGACAAATGTTGTAAGAGTAGCATGATCCAACAGGAGGTCCCCCAGCACACCGAGTGCAGCAGATCCCTTTCAACACCAGCTGTTCTCACAGATATAGATTGCTGCAGTGAAATTTTCTTAATATAATTCAGGAAGCTCTAGAGAATTCTCCAAAACAACTGTGCCAACAAGGAAAATGTTGAATTTTTCATCAGCTGCCCAACGCTGAGAGTTAGTGGGCAATCCGTTCATTCATGACCAGATGTTCAGTGTAGTAACGCTCTGCAGTTAACTTGAACCTTGTGGCCTGTTTTCCGGCGGTTGCAAGGACATTGGCAGCAGCCTGGCACGGGAGGATTGCGGCCTGAGAAGGTGCAAGATCTGCCTGCGTGTCTGTGGCTGCCTGGTTTTCCACCAGTGACCAGACAAGGTAGGGAGTGATGGAGGAGGGAGAGGCTGCAGCATCAATCATCACAGGGGCCTGGCGAGAAGCATCTTTATTTTGCAGCTCTGTTACCAGAGGAGGGCTGACCAATTTTTATCTTCCGTCTTCAAAAGGAAAGATTAGCTTTTTCTTTCTGTGTGTAGGGTGGGGTTAATGCTTAATGTTGTGTGTCATAACTTTGGTTTCTTACCCTTTTTCTTTGTGGCAAAATGATCAGAAGGCAGCTGACTGGGAACTTTGCACAGCTGTGTGGGTGCATTGAGGTGGGTAATGTCAGGGTGGTGGTAACTCCACCTCAGCCCCATCTTGAACTCAGCTGAAGGAAGAGAGTTGACTCCTGAGTAGACTCGGCTGCTTGCTCAGTCTCATGGTTTCTTTCATAAAGATGCATTTATGCCTTATGCCATTTCAGTGTGTTGTGTTAGGCACTAGTACACAGAAAAAAATAGTATTGAGTAGGAGTTCTGGAATAAACGGTGTGATTTTCTACTTTGAAAAGGATTCTTCCTTTAAATGATTAACTGTGTTTGATTCTGGGTATGCCAGCTGGCTAGAAGAGGAAAGGCAGGATTTGATAATGTTTAGTTTTTTCTTAGATGTTACAAGAATCTTAATTCCTTCCTTCATTGTATTTCAAAATAATATAACTATAGATTTCAAAGTGGAACCGTCGATGAAACTGCTATTATCTTACGCTGTCACAATAGCCGCACTTTCTCAGGTTCCTTTGATGAGCAAGGGGAAAAATCCCTTTTCTTTAAATGCAATAGTTTGGGCTTTGAACTTTCGGGCATACTCTCGAGGAGGGAAAAATCTCTCCTAGGCATGTTTTTGAAAATGATAGCCCTTCTAACACGGCGTGCAGCTGCCCGAGCAGATGGGAGGCAGTACCCACGCTTGCCCCAAGAAAGCAGTTGTTGCCCAGCTCCACGAGCACTGGGGTGAGGAACTGCGCGCCCGCCTTGCGCAACGGTAGCGTGACCATCGCCGGCCGGGGCAGGACACCCGTCCAACTGTCATCTGTGCTCGAGCAGAGCCCTCCCAGCAATGATGTTTGTTTTGGCACGGCTTTCTGGCTCTAATTTGTCAAGTTGCACTGAAACCCTCCCTCTGCATTTCCTGCTCAGGGAGAGGAACCTTGTTGCATATTGTGTTCAGCCCTGGAAATTCATCTTTATTGTGCTCATGAAGTTGAGCTTGTCCTGTCCTCCGAAAGGGCAGGGGAAAGTTTTGCAAACAAGTTTGTTCGCTTAGAAACAGCAGCAAGAAAATGCCCTAAACCATAAACTGGAGGAATAAAATGTGGGTAAATAAAAGTAAAAGTTCATTTCTCTCTTGGTTTTGTTTTTTGGGGGGTTTTTGTTTGTTTTTTTTTTTTTTTTTTTTTTTTTAAAGGCAGGATGGGGGAATAATAGCCTTGTTTTCATTGATGAGAACTTGCTGATAGAAAAATGAGAACAAGTTTACAGTAGCTTTGACATTAGTTACCTTTATTCAGCATGCTCCAGCTGCATTGAGCCCTCAGGAAGCCTTCACCATGCACACAGTTTGTTCTTGGGTGTGAAAGCAAACAGTATTTGAGTTGGCAGTAACTTCCCTTTTAGAGAAGTTTGCTGCCTCGGCAAGAAACCGCAGTGTGAGCTTTCTGCTGTTGAATGTTTCCACTGGCAGGATGGCCTTTTTCCACATTTCCTTGGTTTAAGGAAACAGATTTTGAACTTTTTTTTTTTTTTGTAAAGACAAAATGCCAACATTTAACAGCTGGAGTTAGCATATAATTTATGGGTTTCACTTTTATGCTCTTTCAGTATATAAAAATTAAAAATCTGCAATTATTCTGAAGTTATGCAAGTTATTGCAGAAAAGTGATTAAAAGGTTGAACCTCTGTTATGAGGATTTCAAGAAAGTCATTGTTATCTAAACAGTTATTTTTAATTACTCTCTGTAATGACTTGTAATTGTTATAATTCACTTCTGTTACTACACTTACCATATAGGTGATATTTTAAGGAAGTCTTTTGTTTCCCCCCCTTTGATTAACAAGGAGGAGTTTGTGCAGTTGAAGCACTTTATATATTTAGTTTTTTAATTATTCTTGCATGAGAGCTTGTTAATCTTCCCTTTCCTGTGAGAGTCTTCCCACTGTGGCAGCTTCTTTTGGAATATTGATGCAGGTAGAGCAGGCAGAGGCTTCCAAGCTGCACCTTGCCAAGTTGCTACTCGCTAGCAAGAAGGACTCTTAAATTTGGCAATAAAGATATCCAGATGCTGAATGGACCTGGATTCACCTCAGTTTGCTCCCTTTTGGGATGGCCTCTTCTTCCAAGCTGAAATTCGGTGCACACTGCTCAAACTTTGAAATGCCTCGTTTTGGCTACAAATTTCAGATCCCAAACTCAGCAGCTAGAATTAGAAACAGATTAAATGCAGGAAATTAATGCAGCCAGCCAATAAATTATGGAGCAACAGCCGCTGTAAGTGCTGTTGGTGGTATTTGTGTTCTGTCAGTTAAGGGATGCTCGTTGTGTTTTGCTGAGCATCACTCAGCTCACATCTGTATAAACACTGGGAACACAGTACAGATCTTTAAAAAGCAAATCAGCCCAAAGGCGGCTTTGCTGAAGGAGTTTCCCTGGTTTCGCAAGATGGAAAAGAAGGGAGGGGGAAGGAGAGGAGAGGCTGGAAAGTAAATATATTATGTACAATGCTGTTCATATTAAAATCACTTAATTTGTATTTTAGATTTAGGGGCAAAAACATGTTGTAATGATGAACAGCAGTGTTTGAGAAATGTATATTTTTTTATTTTCCCAGACAGTGGCTATTTGTCATTTTTATCTGTGCGACTTGTAGACTTGATTGGATTTATTATGTATGCTGCATGTTTATGGCGCTTTTATTGTACGCTGTTAATTTGTTGTAACTGCTGCCACTTTCTTGCCAAGGACCCCTTGAAAGCAAGTATGTGTCAACAGTTACCTTCCAGTTTAATAAACTTAACGCTATTTCTCAAGTTTGGTTGTTCCGTGTTCATGGGGAGCTTTTGACTCTGTTGTAGCTGAAGAAAGTTACTGGAACATAGGCTCAGTCCTGCAGCACATATGTTTGTAGGTAAAGCACTGTCTTTCATTATCTTTTTTGGGGGTTTATCTGTATTTTAAATTAATAATGCCACACTAGCCTAAGGATGCGGTTACTTTAGTTTATGGCAAAGAAAGTAAAAGGAAAAGAATCTCAAGCTTCTTTTAAGTAAGCAGGTCAATCGGCTTTTAAAATCAAATATAAAATGTCTTTTAAATATGATGCTAATAGTGAAAAATGACATTATATCTATTTATGTTTTTGAAGCCTGGAAACATTGATAAATTATCCAAACAGGATTAGAGTATAGTTATTGGTAATAAAACTGAATGTATTTATATGATAAATACATTAAACAAGATGAGACTTCATTTTTTGGGGAAGAGACAAAGACAAAAATAATCCTAAGAAAAAATAGTGTGCTGTGGATATATATTTAAGGCACAGCTAGAGGTAGAATTAAAAGGGTGGATTAAAGGTGCTTTGTGGTAAAATAATGGCTGAAGTTGATACATTTCATTTTCATTCTGTTTATTTGCGTTTATTGCCTGCCGATGAATTTCACTGATGGTGCCAATTCCATGAGGTCAGCTATGTTATTAACTGTCTCGATAACAAAGTGGAAGCGTACTCTGGAGAAGGAGCAAGGGTCCTTCAAATGGATGGAAACTGCTGGGTTTTTGTTTACGGTGAGAGTGTGGTTCTCCAGTCCAGGATAGAGAGTGATGGGCGATGTGTAACCCTTAAAAGGGGTGCTCCTGGGGAGGCAGGACACCCTTCTGGCTTTGAGAGTGCTTTCTGTGGAGCATTGCGATTTGGTGGGATCAGGTTTGCGAGATGGCTGAATTTTAACATCTGTGAAAGACCTTACAGACCAGAATAAGTCACACGGGAACACAGCACAGTCAGTGTGTGCAGCCACAGTGTCTCTTAAACCTGTAGATCGTATCTTGTCCTGCAAGAGCCCTGCATCAAAATGCTCCTACCTGGAAAGGTCATGCAAGTTTTGCTTTTGCATTGATAAAACCTGTCTGTTTTCACTCTTCGTGTCTAAAGGCTGGTTTGCTCAATGGTGCCTTACAAGGCAAGCCCAGAGTTTGTTCAACTCGTCTCGTTGGCGTGAACTGGGTTCTGTGGGCTCTGCCCCTGTTTTGTCTCAGATTATTGCATTCCCCTCCCGTTCCACCTTGCCCATCACCATGTGCATATTTCATATTGTAATGGTTGCCCATATGCGTGGTTGGAAATAGCACCTGCTTTTTCCAGAGTCACAGTACTACCCAGGGAGATACCTGATTTGTAATCCTGGTTATATTAAAAGCCGATGTAATGCTGATGGGCCATAGAGTGCAGACTCAGAAAGAGAAAAACCCCTCACTGAGTGATTTGATATGCATTAAAACAATCCCATATTGCTAATATGTGCATTTGCACTGGTGTGCACGTGTGTGTTCACGCATGCCCTCTGTCTTACTTCCACTGAGTTCTCCGCACTCATATATGAAGGGTGGAATTCCACCCATGACAATGTAGAAAAAAGACTTTTTCCTTCTTTCTTGCCTTTTTTTTTTGGTCACATTTCCTTATGCAATAGTTGTGAGTTCAGTAATGACAGGCACTCTAGTTGGGCACTAGTCACTGTGTTCTGCATTTATCATATGGCAGAGATCCTTTGGTGTGCTCTGATGAATCAGCACGCAGACAGAAACACAAAGCATTGACTAAACAGATTACCAGGAATAGTTTATTTAAAGAGGGGATGTTCCTGGTGGGATGAGAGGATCTGAATCTGCTCAGCTTTAACATGTAGGGCTGTAACGTCTCCCCCTCTGTCCTCTCTGCCAGAAAAGTTGGGGCTGACTTTGTACTTTGCTGGGGTGTGTTGCAGTAGAAAAAAGTACTTATAAAATACTGTGATTGCTTCCCCAATTCAGTTATATTTTATGTATAGGGGACTTGTTACATACCTGGCTTCTTCCACATTTAATTCCATGATTTATGTGGGCAGGAATGTACTTTTTGAGTCATCAGGAATGTGACTTGTATAGGGTCTGACCTGGGGCCCGTTGGATGGAGGGAATTGAAGCACCACCTTGCACTTGGTGAGCTGGTGGTCAAACTTGCAGTCTAAAATGGCTTTTTGCTATTGGGTTCATGCTGTGAATCCATGAAGGGATGGTTTGCCCTCCTGAGCTCTGTCTGGGCATCCAGGTCCCCATGCCTGGGTGGGTGGGTGCCTGCTCATGGCAAGCATTTCTCCATTCCCCTGGTGCCAGACCCTGCCAGGGACTAATTCTCAACTCCATGAGATGTTACCCTGCCAAACCCAATCCAGGACAGATAAACTGAGAAAACAGGTCTCATGTGAAACATACAAGTAACAAACATTGTTTGTTTAGTGCTTCCCCACCCTCATGTTTAATTGTATAAATTAAATGTCGCGTCAGTCTGCCTGAGGTGTTGGCATCCTATTCAAATTTCAATTACCACCATTAAAGTATATTTACACAGTGCACGAATATAGGGAGAACATATTTATAGCAATCCTTTATTGCTAGTTACGTCCTAAAAAAATAACACTGAAATGCTGAATCGCTAAGTTTAAGCAAGTTTTAAGTTAAAGTTTAAGGAAAATTTCTTTTCTCCCACAGTACAAGTCCTAGATGAAACAAACAGCAATGAATTGTATCACTGCTCAGCTCATGTCTGTGTGACTGTACAGCAGTAATAATATATTGTTACTGGAACCACCTAAATAATTAATTGCAAGAAAACAACATAGTTAAGGCTCAGGAGGGGAGCAAAGGGGAGAGGTGCAAGACTGAATTTTCTCACTGCCTGAAAACAACATTTGCAAGGCTCTCTTTAGCTACTGCTAGGAAGAATATAATTGAACAGAGGCTGAAATTATACTTCTGAAAGAATAAGCTTTTCTGTATATCAAACATTTCATACAGTAAAACAATGCTATACCTGATGAATAATTAAAGTATGGAGGAAAAACATCTCTCCATGTGTAACTTAATTATGTGTGTGAAGTGTTTTTACCCTTACGAAAAAAATGTAAGGAATTACTTTTGTTTTCATCTCTGTTCATTATATGAGAGGTTCTTTCTGTAAAATATGAAGTGTTGTGGAGCTCTGTGAACTTCTCAGTGGCTTTCCAGGATTGTCCTACGTGACCCTTAAAGTGTTGGTGATAGATTCAAGTGTGGTGGCATTTTCAGGGTGGATTTTTTTTTTTTTTTGTCTAAAGCAATGGGTAAAAATATGTAAGAAAAGGAGAGAGTGCAAATGGTAGCACAGCTTCCTTGTATATACAAAACAGTGTTTGTGAGAGAGAATTAAGAGTTCAGTATTTCAATAATGATAAAATAGTGTTAATTTATAGATTTATGTGAGTGCATATGAACTTTTAGATAAAATTGCAGCCACTCTAAAGTATTGTTTTCTTCCTTACTCTGTTAAGTGAACATGGTTTAATTAAGTTTTTCTAAATATTGCTAAGACAGACTCTTTTCCAACTTTAACCTTTAAGCCATTTTGCACCCACCATCCAACAAACTCACGATGTTCTTGAGGCTCTTGCACCACCAGTGCAAATGCATCTGGACCAGAGATACTGACATTATCTCCAGCAACCCGGACTTCAGTTTACTCCAAGTGACCAGTATATTTGTGTTGGGCAGTTGTGGGGAGCTCAGGTCCCCCAGCATAGTGATTTTACAGGTGTTCTGCAGTTATTGGGTGTTTCTTTCTCTCACAAGAGAATTACCAGCTGAGAAGGGTCTTTTAACTCATCCAATCTCAGCCCTTAGTTGTGCTCCTGTCTCCAGTGCTGCTGCACCTGGATGGCTTTCCCTCTCCAAGTAAGAGGTTGGCAGCTGCTCTGTTCAAGACTTTGTAGCCTGTTGAATCATTCAAATGTGTCTCCCACAGAAGGCACTCTTTTTCTTTCCTTACTCTTTTTTTTTCTCAGTGCAGTCAAATGTCTGGTTTTGTTTCTCACCTCCACATAATAAAATCAAAACTATTAGTAATAGAAGAACCTGTAGAAAGGAGAGGTTTTTCTCCATCTGCTACTTCATGCTTGGGTGTGAAAAGAGCCAGGATCATGTTTCTCCTGGCAGGCATCTCACTGGCATCCTGGATGTGGGGAGGCTGGGGAAGGTGCATGAGGGTGAGGGGGGGGGTACCCTGGAGGTGGCTTGGTCACATTAATGAAACCCATGGTGACATCCATTGTTTTGCTGGGCAAGGAGGTCTGTCTGTGTCACAAAGCTGCACCCAGGAGCTGGGTCACAAGCCATTCAAGTATGTCCTAAACAAGTATTCTCTTGTGAAACGGGTAAGGAAACTGCTGGAAAAACATCCTTGAGGATTATTTTTAACCCCGTCTCTCAGGAGTGTGTATGTCCCAATGTGAGCCTCGTTCCCTGTAGCAGGAACGAGATGAGGTGGGTTGCATCTTGTTAATGTTCTCCTAAGAGTTTCTTCAGGGACCTTCTTCCTCTGAAAGTACTTTTCTAAATTATTATGAATTAAGGGTGGGAGGAGATTTGATTAGCTTGGATACTCCTTGGTAGTCATCATGAAAGCCTTCATTTTTGTTTGGGGGGATTTAAGAGTTTTCCTGATGTATGTAGTGATTACTGCCATGGAAATACCTCTAGTGCAGAGGCAGAGCTACTTAAAAATACCTTCAGCCAGCAGGTCCTTGCTGTGTTTGCAAGGGTTTCTTTGGCAATGAAGATAATTTAGGAAAAGAGTTTATTTTTTCTTCTTAAAAGGTTACTAAGGATACTGTCCCTAAAATAAGGATAGGAAACTCTTAAATATGGCATCACAGATTGGATACCTTTGCTTCTAAATCACTTGTGTTTGATATGTGGGTGCTTGTGTTGTTTTCTCATTCTTTGTTAGTCTGTCTGTGCAAACAGATGTACATTGTCTTCAGGATTATTTCAAACCATAAACTATTTAAGACGTTCTAATGTGAAAACAACAGTGTTAGAAATCCAAGCTGGAAGCAGGTGCTAATCCTGCTGCTTGATAACTCAGGGGAGGTTTGGGTGTAACCACTGAAAGTTTTTTGTTTGGTTTTGGGCATTTCAGTAAAGAATGTATTTTGATTTTCTGTAGACCCAAGTATGTGATCTGAATATATTCTGTACTTAGGAGTATTTTTTGCTATTTAATGCTTATAATATTTACGATATTTATTTTGTTCCTGTTTGGTTGTCTTTAGCTTTGTAAATGTGTCTTTGACTTCTCCTGTACGTCATTGCATGCTCAGTTGGCTTCATGTAGAGACAAAGTCATCAGAGCATTGAAAATGATTGAAAATTTCTGAGCATCTCAGTGATGCTGTTGGTTTTCATTTTCCAAGAGCAATGCAACTGTTCATTGCAGGTTGATATACTTGACATGTTAGAGGGGAATTTTTGAAAAGAAAACAGTTTTCAAGGATATTTTATTATTGAGCTGTAAGCAAAGGTTGACATCAAAGTCTCAGGCATTTCTAGCTGAGGTGTTAAAGATATCTACATAGTTCTCTACTGCTCCTGGAAGATGCTGCCAGTTTTATTATTTTTTAGAGTTCTCTGGTCCTGCTATTAGAGCAGCAACATAGTTGAAGATGAAGGTCAGTCTCTATACTTTTCAGATAACAAAATGTGCACTGCTGAGAGGTTTTCATCCCTTTTTTCTTTTTATGATCAGAACAGCTTTGCTAAGCAGACACGTTTTAATGATAGCAAACTTCATTTACACATTGTACAGTGGTATTCTGCTACATTAATTACTTTGTCAAATGTAATAGGTAATTACCACATCAAATCACCTTCATATGTTACATGGAGGCATAACTTGCTGAATTATTTAAAAAAACAAACAAACAAAATCCCAGAAGCCCAAGGGCAACATCACCAAAAACCTGTCTCTTTCTCTTCTGAAATAACCCACTGATGTATGTGAAGGCAGGAGCCTCACTAAGCTCCACAAGCCTTGGCTTTGGGGTATGGCAGTCGCTGCTCTGTGTCCCCTAGACCCATGCATGTCCCTTCTCTGATTTTAAATGAAATCCTCTGATTTTATTTTATCTGGTGTTTTATTCCTACCCTGAAGCTGGTCTTTTAAGTGAATCCATGAACAGATTTGTGCCCAGTCTAGGCTGTGCAGGAAGGATCACTTCTCTTGTGTGACCAACAGCAGTACACAGAGGAAGAAAAAGAATAACTTTGGGTTATTTTTTCCTATCTGATAACTACCTAAATAGCATTTCTGGTGAAACTCTGCAACAAATCTGTGAAACTAGTTAGTGCTTTAATGTGCAGAGAGCACGTGCCAGAGTGGTAGCCACAGGGACCAGGAGCTGAGTGATGCAAGTCATGGTCTTGTCTTACCATAGCAGAAAAGAGATGTGGGGGAAAGGCTGCTTTGAAGTGTAATTCTGAGTAGAGACCAACCCATAAAGCTCAGTTAGCAGGTTGCTTTGCAGATAAGTACTATTGCTTTAGATCTTCCTTACTTTGCCTTTTTTGGGATCTACTTAGTATCCTCGACGGCTATGGCAGAGGGTGCTTGGTGCACTACATAGCTCTGGGAAAAATAAAGAGCAAAGGGCTTCTCTCAGGGAAGGGGGGAGACCCTCTTGTATATTGATATTTTGTCTTTGTTGAAATATGCTTGGTGTCTTTTGTCCTGTGGTAAAAGAAGGATGAAAAGAGGTGGCAAATGCTGCTGTTTGTACTTTCATAAGCACTACATGCACCTAGAAAAGACTCCAATTAGCAGTTTTTGGAAGACAAATTCATTTATTTTGAAAATGTGTGAATATGCTACTATGTAACTATAACTATCTAACTATCTATCTGTATATATACCTAACTATATCTAACTACTATTCAGCCTTGAGGAGACTGAGGCAAGACTACATTGTGATTTTCAACATCCTATGAGGAGAAGCAAAGGGGCAGGTACTGATCACTTCATTCTTGTGACCAGCAGCAGGACCCAAGGAAATGGCATGAAGCTGTTGGGGAGGTTTAGGTTGGCTATCAGGAAAAATGCTTTTCACCAGTGGGTGTTTGATCACTGGAACAGGTCATAGCATTGAGCCTGTCTGAGTCCAAGAAGCATTTAACCAATGCTGTCAGGTACGTGGTGGGATTCTTGGGGTTTTCTTCAAAAGGCCAGGAGTTGGGCTCAATGACTGTGATACATCAGCATATTCTGTGATTCCGATAATGGCTCCTTGGCAGGAATTGAAACTGATTTATGGAGGCACCCTCCAGTCTCAGTAACGTGGCCTCCTGTGAGCTGGAGAGCCTTTGGGGCTGCTGGCCCTCCTTTTTTGTGGTCGCCGTGGTCCCTCGGGTGAAGAATCACTGCCCCTGATGGACTTACGAGAGCCTGGGCACAGCTTTTCTGGTTCCTCTTGGGACCCTTGTTGTTCCGCATGGATGGTAGTGGAAGCAGAGGGGTGTGTACTTGGACCCCCACCAATGGCACTAGATGAGGTGCTAGGCATCTCATCCACACTGGATCTTGCTGGACCAGGGGTAAGAGATGAGGAGCTGCCCTCCTCCTGCCCTGTGGCACCGTGGGTGTCCCGCTGGCGTGGCAGGTAACGCTCCCTCCTGCGCTGCTGCTGCTCGGGGACACGTGCACGCTGGGCCCTGGGTGTCACTGTTTCAAACAGCATCTCCAAGCTCTGACAGAACCATGAGTGCAGGGTCTGTTGGATCGCTGAGATGGCGGAGAAACAGCTCATCCAGTTCGGGAGCTGGAAGCCTCCCACAAAATCCTGGACATCTCCCGCTGTCCCCCCCCTGTTGATGGTCTCCAGGGCGAGGGGGGTTGGGAGCATCTGGCTCTCTCTGAGCTCTGCTTGCCGGGAGGATAACTGGTGGTGTCATGGGTGGAACGAGGACACGCTCCTCAAAATCATCATCTGCCCGCACTGAGTGCAGGATGGAGGTCATCTTCCTCTTGCACAAGGGGCACCAGGCTTTGTTTTCGGCCCACTGCAGGATGCAGGCATAGCAGAAGCGGTGCAGGCACGGCATCACAAAGCTGGGGTCCCCGCAGCTGCCCAGACAGATGGGACAGCAGTCTTCCACCTCTGTGTCCGTGCTGCTCCTGTACTGCGGTGGGCTGTGGGGAACTTGGGATGACGAGCCACTCCCCCTTGCTGCTTCTGCAGCAGTGCCTTCCATGCTGGGGAAGGGCAAGAGACACAGCGGTCACTGATGGGCCCAGGGAGGGGAGGAAGAGATACCCAGGTCTCTCAGGAAGGAAACCCTCCCAGCTCCCCAGGGTGATGTGTCTCTGTCCAGCTCACCTCTGCTGCTGTGAGCGCGCCTTCGTCAAGCCCCGGCTGCCTGAACCTGGCATGGCCAGGGAATGTCCTTCAGTGGCTCTGGAGTGAATAACTGAGTGCTGTGACCAACTCTCAGCTCGCTGCCAGCTCCAAGGCCTGGCACTCCGTACCTCGCGTCCTGCTCGGCTGGAGTCCGTTCGCAGGTATGAGCAGTCAGGGCAGGTGACAACACAAGCATCGCTCGGAGATGCCTCGTTCCATCCCCTGGTGACCGCGGAACCCATTGCTTCGCTTCTTAGCAACACCAGAACCCGTTGCTCGCGGCTGACATCGCCCTGGGCCGTCCCTGCCATGGCGCTTCCTGGCAGCTCTGTGGGCCCAGCACATGTGTCTGGGGTTGCCCCTGCCCACCCCCTCGCCATCCCCCTGTCTTGTGCTCTGTTGGGGTGACCCAGCCCACTGCAGGGCTGGGGCAGCGGTGCCAATCAATCCCAGCCCCTCCCCTGGATCGAGCTCCCGGAGAGTCAGACTCAGGGGGCGGCTCAGAAGCCTAAGCCGCACCCCCTGGGCGGTGCCCGGGTCCAAGCCGCCTCCCCCGGTTCGGGAAAATTCCCGGTTACTCGGTTGTTCACTGGTTCTCTGGTATAACTCCCGCCTCTCGGTTTCCCCCAGTGGTTCTTGTTGAATTGTATCCTCCCCCTGGCTTGTAACTCATTGGTTGTTTTCCCCTTTCACCGCGGTTTTCAAATTCCCTATAAAACTGAGGACAAGGCTCCGAGATCCCATCCCATCCCATCAGTCCGACCTCATCATCATCATCCCATCGCATTAAACCTGTTAGAAGCCAGACCCGAACAGCCTCTCTCTTCCTTTGTCTCCGAGCTAACGTGAGCCGATCCCGTCGGCTCCTGCCGTGTTCCCTCTGCCGAGAAGCCAGCGAGCTAGCCCAGCAGGCAGCTCTTTTCCTGATCCCGAAGCCGCTTCTGCGACGGGCAGAAGTAACGCAGCTGGACTGTCTCTGGCCTGGGGCACGCCAGAGTCGGTGCCTCGAGCACCAAACGCTGCGTTAGTGCTCGGCATCGGTGTTTCCCACCAGCCCCTCAGGCCTCGGCCATGGCTGCCCGGGGTTGTCAGGTTGCTCTGTCTGTGTCAGATGTCTCCGGGCATGCACGGCCAGAGGATTCACTCGGTAACACCTCATGCTGCTCCTGGAGCTCTGTTGCTGCAGGCCCGCCCTCTGGGCTGGTGCTTTTGCCGGTATCTCTTCCTCTTAACGCTTCACATGCTTTAGTTCTTCTCCATGATATCTCTGCTGGATTTCACAGGACCGGTGATCTCCAGTTCCCTTCTCTCTGGCTTGCTTGTTCAGATAAAGCAAGCCTTCCTGCTCTTTCACCTACTGCCACCTTGCACTTGTACCTTGTGTCCTTCCTCAGGCCGTGAGCCTGCAGTCAGGGCCTGCAAAGATGAGCAGAGGGTTGGGAATCATTGCTGGTTGTTTGGATCAGTGCAGTGAAGCCATTCTTGATTTTAGTTTACCTGGTGGTTTATTCCTAGCTTGAAGCTGGTCTTTTGAGTGAATCCATGAGCAGATTTGTGCCCAGCGTAGGCCATGCTGGAAGGAGCAGTTCTTCTATGTGACTAACCGCAGTACACAGAGGAAGAAAAAGAATAACTTTGGGTTATTTTTTCCTATCTGATAGCTACCTAAATGGCGTTTCTGATAAAGCTCTGCAATAGATTGTGAAACTAGTTAGTGCTTTAATGTGCAGAGAGCACGTGCCAGAGTGGTAGCCACAGGGACCAGGAGCTGAGTGATGCAGGTCATGGTCTTGCTGCAGCAGCAGAGTGAGGTGAGGGGAAGACTGCTTCAAAGTGCAGTTGTGCGTGAGTAGAGACACACGAAGGACTAGTGGGAACTGAGTGAGAGTATTCCTGCCAAACCACAAATGTTCTTGTATCCTGATTAGCTATAGTCCTGACATTGCAAGCCACACAACTTCACCAGTTTTAAAGACCTGAGTAAGTTCTAAGTCTGTTCCTATGTGTTTCCTAAGTCTCAGTTAGCAGACTGCTTTGCAGAAAACTTGTAAAACTTTATATCCTCCTCCCTTTGTCTTCTTTGGGACCTGTGGAGGGTCTTTAAGAAAGGTTGATGGGGCAAACTCGCCTGTGCCCATGGCCCAGGGAGCAAAACTGTAGTGATCCAGCCATCTCTTGTGGAAACCTTGGCAGATCATAAGGATCAGGAAGTTTGTGATCTGAATCTATATCGAGAACTGCTCCTCATCCTGACAGAGGGTGAGCCTCTCCCCTGTTCGTGCTCTCATGGAGAACGGCATCCTTTGAGCCTCACCTACCTCTGAGTCATTCTCAGAGGTAAAGATGGCAGGGAAAGGAGGGAACTGCCTTGCTGTTGCTCCTGGCTGCCCGCATTGGCCTGCTACCCTCACCACAGCTTCTCTCTAGCCTTGGGTGAACCCCAGCTGTCTGCAACGGGACACCCTGAGATTGCAGGGCTGCCCCACCCTCCAGTGCAGAGCCAGGGGGGCAGTAAGAGAGCTCCTGCCTCCATCTCTGAAGTTGTGGGTGAGATTTTTTTCTATTTTTTTTTTTTTTTAATTCTTTGGTGGTTATTACTTCCTCTTGCCCAAGATTTCTTAGCCAGCGCTCAGGGAGAATTTGCCTTAAACGGGAAGTGTAACCAAATCCATTGCAAATTAGCAGTTAAACTGACAGAAGGACGTTGGAGTTTTTAGTTGTTGCGTTTTAAAGTTGGCCAAGTCATGCTGTGGATATAAAAGGATTGTTCTTCACACTCTGGCATGCTGGGCGTGGAGGCTACTGTGGTGTGTCCACACAATGTGGCTGAATGTGGCATAATCTGGTTTGAAATAAACTTGATGACTTTCTTCTCCTTGGTCGGAATTAATATTGGGTGTTTATGAGAACTGAGAGCAAAATGCATCATGTCCTCATTTTTCCTACAGCTGACACATAGAGATGCTGTTGTTTAGGAGAAGGCCACTCACCAATCCATCCCAAGCCATGTGGAAAATGTTAGTGCTGCTGTATCTTGGATACAGTGCCTCTATTTTCCAAAGAGATGAACACTGTTAAGTGTATCTTTCTGCAGGAGCTGAGCCTCCGTTTAGGATTCTGGGTTCTCTTTTTCTGATCTTTTCTTTCCTGCTGAGTGCTGACTGAGGTATTTCTGGGGTAGGTGCCAGGGTTGTTCTCTCACTAATGATTCATGTGCCCTTCACATGTTGCGCTGCAAAATGACATGTAACAGCATGTACCCAGTATTTACGTTGCATCGGCTTGGCTCTCCAAACACGTACTTTTGCTTTCATCTCGGAAGTTGTGCCGCTCCAATAGATTCGTGGCGCTGCTGTTGGCAGAAGTTATTTGAACGTTAATTTTTGGAGTATTTGAGGCCACCAGTGAAGCGCCCAGTGCTTTGCTGTGTCACGGTTTCTAAAGGTGGCATGTGATGCTGGTGGATCTGTGGTGTTCTGCAAAGGGATGCTGGTGCTTAGCACATGGGACTGTTGGGCACTTGGCTCTGAGCTCTGATGCTGCACAGTAACTCCTTTGCTATTCCTATCCTGTCAAAAAGGGGTGATGAACCATAATGTGAGAACTGTAGGTATCAGACTCCATGCAAATAAACCCCCTCCTAAATACAGATCTCGGTGCAAGTCAGCAGTGAGCAGCCAGCAGGGCACAGGTGGGGGTTGCAGAGCCCTGGCTGGGGTTCAGCCCTGAGCTGCTCAGCTCTGTGCCAGGGATGCCCTGAGATTGCCCAATATGTTCCTAATAGAGTTGTGGCTTTTCCAAAGTAGATACGGCATGTGAAGGGAGACCACTGATTTAATTCCTGAAGACCACTAGAGAGCCATTAGCTGGTAATGGCTTTCAAACTGTCCTGGGGTGGTGGTGGTGGAGTGCGTCTCCCTCACCTTTGTGTGTAACACTTTCGAGTTTATAACGTTTTTCTAAATGAGACAGTAGTATGTGCTGGGCTTTGGGTGGCCCACTTGAAACAATCTTAGAAGGGTTTGCTATTCAGAAAGAGCTAAGTGTTATCCTTAGAAATTCAGGCTCTTTTACAGGGTAGGAACGCATCTTCAGTCTGTGTTTAACATACGACATGCGCTGGTCGGTCCATTGGCCTCTTCCAGGGTTGCAATTCTGCATTGCTGCAGAGGCATTAGAAAAGTATAGAACTGGAAATATGGTCTATATATATGTAGTCAAAGTACACTCCATACCTGTGCTAGATCAGGACATAAAGCGAGGAATAAAGGTTGATTCTGGAAAGCACGGTTCAACTTTTCTTACTCTGTGTTTTTATATCCAGATAATTCAGAGATACATAAAATCCTTATGAAATTTCAGAGTTCATAGTGAGGAATTAGTTCTAACAACATAATCTTGGAAAAAGAGATACTTTTCTTCTTAACCTGTGACTTGTCTAGTACAAGTTTCTGTTCTAGAAAATTTCTTTATCCTAGGAGAAAGAAAATACCTTCAGAGCCTCCCTTTGTCCAGAAAATTTGTGTCCTGAGTGATCCAGACAGTAAAACTCCATGAAGATCTATATGTTATTGGAGAAGTACTATAAAAAATTAATCCAATTTTCTATTCTTCTGGTGTAAATAAATGACAAAAAAAACCAGCTTGAAACCAAAATGGCCACTTTCTGAGTTTTATGCAGAATAAAAGGCTGTTTATCCTTTCCACTTTACTTTAAGCCATGGTTTTACTATTCAAGAAACAAATTCTAATCAGCCACCGTATCAGACAAATGGGAGCTTTAGTGAGAGGTTCGTATGTTGGGAGGGAGCACTAAGATTCTCATTATAGTGCATGTCTGAATAATTAGTAGGCCCACTCTGCACTTTTTTTTGGCAGTAAGAAGAAACTCTCCTTTCAGTGCAGCGACAGACTGACAGGAGCATCGAGCAGTGCAGTCATTAGTGTGTGTCTGCCATCAATGTCATGTTACGGTGTCAAATTAGTTAGTGCCCCCTCCGGAGCCAAGCTGGACCTGCAAATTATCCTCCTACATCCCAGGAAACCGTGTTTGCTAAACCTCAGATCAAATGGGAACAAATGATTAACATGGCTCATAAATTAACTACTTTACAGGCTTATAACTTTTTACAAGTAGATAATAAAGACAGAATTTTTAGGACTGTGTTGTATTTACTTCAAAGCTGTGATGTATTCTGGTTTTAGTTTTTTTTTTTTTTTCCTTTGCCTATTTGTTGTAGATAGGTTTGCTTTTCTCTTAGGGGATAAAAAAATTGTATACAGCCAAGGAAATAATGTTTAGAAAATCTAGTGTCCTAAAGGAAGCAAATATAAATCCACTGAAAACAATATAATTAAGTTTGTTATCTCATTGCCCGATAAGTCGCTGACAATAGTCTTTCTTCTTGTAGTGGCAGTTGTTCGTTAATGAGTTCACCAATTAAGTTTGAAAGATTACAGCCTTTGCCAAGAGGATTTATCTGTTTAAAAGCATTATATTTTTTGTGATACATTCTTACCATATTGTAAGCCTCTTTGTTAAAGAGGTATAAGACTACCTCTTAAACACATTAAATCCTATTACAGGCCCAAAAATAATTTTACAATCTGTTTACACATTAGCATCTACAAAACTGTAACAAATCTGTCCAGAGATGTCTGTTTTGAGAATAGGATGCTAACAGATAGTGCACTCTCTTGAAGCTGGATTGCCCTTGTGAAACGAGTGCTTTTTTGCTGCAGAATAATTGTTTTATAATGATTTATGACTATGCAAATAATATTCTTTTTATATCTCCCCCTTTTTAAATCTCTCCTCAGCTGCGTTTTTTAACCAATGCAGAAATAGTACTGAATTTTTAGTGCTCTTTTACAGCTTTTGAATCTAAAATAAACTGAAAAGAGTAAGTTTTGTACTTTCTATATATTAAAGTCTCATTCCCCCACATGCAAGTACTCTTACCTTTCTTTTGTACCTTTGAGGGGGTGAGTAAGCCTTGATGTCAGAGATCAAATCAGCATTTTGGAAAGGGCCCTAGCATGCAAAAACGTGCAAAATATATCTATTCATAAGAAAATGTCTGAAAATGCCAGAGGTTATGCTCAGTTTATCTGTCAGCAAGTTTAACTTAAAGTAGGTGGTAGTCAATTTAGTAAATACTTTACTAATATTGTAACTATAAAGAACCATGAGTGCAGTCTCAGCATCCTGACCCGTGCACATTTTAATGACTCTGCTAGGGAAACACGCTGTACTGCAGATTAGCAATAACATTTAAAACACAAGTAATTTCTGCAGGAGGGTTTGCTTGTGTACAGTCATAGTGAAAACAGGAGAGAAAATTGTGCTCTTTAGTTAATCCTGGGAAAGAAAAGTTGTTGTTGTTGTTGTTGCTTTTATATATCCAGTGCACTTGGGCACATCCTTCTCTGAGTAATACTCGTGTAGATCAGTGGGCTTTATCAGGGATAATCTTGTGACATTATTTTTTCTGAAGTTTCAGTGCCTCTTTCCTGGGTCTTCGTCTTCTCCCTCCAGTGTGCTGACTGCAGTCCTTTACATGCAACTGAAGGAAGAGGCAAGAGTGATTTCACACATCAGAGCTGCCCGAAAGCTCGTTCCTCTGAATTCCTTGTTGCCACACGCCTGCAGACCTGCTCCTGGCACAGAGCCCTCTCCCTCCAGCCTGGCCCATTCCCCAGCGATGCCCCAGCCTCCAGAAGCAGCAGTGCTGTAGCAGAGCCCCACAGGCAGGGTGGCAACAGCTTGGGGTTTTTTTAAGCCTGATACTTCCCTGTCACTTTGCCTTTTTCTGTGAAGTCAGGCCCTGGGCAATGCATTTCCCCTGGATGGTTTCCCAACCCTTCTTAGGAAACAACAAGGATATTTGCTAATATGATAAACCAGCTGGGAACTGCATCCCCAGTTCAATCCTGCCTTAATGTTTCTCATCACTTTCTTACATATAAAGTGCCTGCCGTGAGCTGGTAGCTCATAGCTGAGCAGTTAATAAATGTGATATATCCCCAAAGCATTGCACCAGATGCCCAGCAGCAGCTCTAAATCAGCAGGGCTACCCCAGATCTGCCACTGGTGGGGGGCTCTGGTTCACATCACCTTGAAAAGCTAAAACCTGTGAGGTTCTAGAAGCAGAGTTAGAGGTGAGACTCTGTGTTTGACTAGTCACCTTACTGTGGTTTAAATATTACTTCATTGGAAATAAGACCACCCACCACCTCACACATGCTGTGTATGCTGCTGTCCTACACATGGCATTTAGGGAAATAATTAAATTATACCTGTGGGATAGTGCTACTTGGTGCCTGCTTAGCAAGACAAAATTACACTCCTGGTTGTGAAAAAAAGAATTGTAAATTAAATATACTGTGAATTGCCTAATTGTTGAGAAAAACATGGGAGGTTTTTTCACATCTTTAGCCATTGTCAAAATCAAATCAACTTCTGAAAATACTGAGTGCTTTCCTTTCCCCCCCTCAGCTCAGTTGGTACCTGGTGAGAAACACTGCTGGATGCTTCTGTGGATCTGCAATAACTGGGTTGATCTGGAGCACGGTGGGGTTGCCTCCACCACATCGTGGCTGTTGAACTGTCCCAAGCAGCCCTCTTTAGTCTGCAATTTCTGAGGAAGCTACTGCAGTCCCAAATCAGACTTTTTCTTCAGTTCCAGCCCCACTTAACTTCTTGTGTCTTTGCTCCCTTCCTTACCTTCACCCAACCACATAATTGCTTTATATTGCTTTAACACGCCAATCTGTGAAACTGCTCCATTTTCTCGGTTATTGAGCTATTTTCCTTGTTCTTTTGCGATAGAAATCCTAAGAGATTGTGCCTTTTGCACAACAGCAGATTTATGTTTAAGGAGACTGGCAGTCCTTGGAAAATGGGAAGTCTCATGTCTTTATCCTCGGATGATGATACTGAAGAGAGGATTTCTAGTACCAGTAGGCTTGGATGTTGGCATGTGGAAATGATGCCAAAAGCCTATTTGATCTAAATACATGTATTCACAAGTGTGGGGGGGAAAATGCTGATTCTGATATTGAGCACTGCAGTCTGCTTTGTGTTCTAACCTAAGTGGAGCAAGCTGGCTTAAATCATCAAATATTTTTGAACTCTGCATGGAGGCGGCTGTTGTCTTACAGAGTGAAGGCAAAGCTGACATGTACTGGCATGCTCGGAGCAGACTTTATAGCACTGAATAAGGATCACATCGTATTTAAATCACAACAGGACAAACCACCCAACCTTGCCTACCCTTGGGAATGGGGAACACCCCTGGCACTTCCTTTTGGGGTGGGAAAGCTCCCTTCCAGATACATCCCAGGTACTGATAAGGAGCTTGGAAGCTTTAGTTAAACTGAGTTAATCACGGTTGTTTTCATTTTTATGGTACATGTTGATGTGTTTGCAGTGACACCCTCTACTATTTTTTCTTTCGTGCTGTTTAAAAAGAAAAACCAAGAAAACAATGTCCTGTTTGCATTGAACAAGTGCTTGAGGGTACAGCATGGAAAATGAGTTAGAATTTCTGTCTTGGGAAAAACATACAAATTTTGTGCTGGGTTTTTGATACTGAATGATCAGTTTCTGGTTTTATTAAAGCAAAACATATATATCGTACAAGGATAAGTGTTATATTTATAAACACTTCCCTGGCTCTATGGGTTCTTGTTCCCTTTACAAAAAAAGCTGTTCATGCTGCAATAAAAATACATACATTTAATTCTTAAGGAGACAGTTTATGCATTTTACTCCTGGTTCACAAAGAAAGTTTTGCTTAGCAGAAACCTGCAGTTCCTTTCAAGGCAGCTGCATGAATTTACATAGGAAATACACTGGCACAAAGAATAAACTCCTTAAACCTGGAAAGGTCTCTGGTGAGAATCCCTGTTCAGAGATGTTACAGTGTGAGCACTGGGCATTTCCTGTGCTGTCCTTTTGGTTTTCTTAGACAAGTTCTAACTCTGTTTTTGGGAAGTTAAGGTTGCAGCACGTTGGGACTGCAAAGCCTGCTCGTTATGTAGTGGTCAATTAGAATTACCAAGTCACAGAATGGTTTAAGTCGGAAGCTCAACTTGTTCCAACCCCCTGCTATGGGCAGGGACACCTTCCAGGTGATCAGGCTTCTCTAAGCCCCATCCAATGTGAGCTTGAACACTTCCAGGAATGGGGAATGATTCAACCGCTTGTTTGAAAATAGTATTTCTATGTGAACATCCATGGGCAGGGTTAAGGGGAGCTCAGTGGTGTTTCAGGTTTGATGGCTCCTGTGCTGGTGCTGGGGTGGGGAGCCCTGTGTAGAGACTCTGTCTCTGCTGGAGTGGCATGGCTCATCCAGGTCAGGGTTGGGGCTGGCTGGGACCAGCTGCTGTTTCAAGGGTGAGGGAAAGGCATATTCTGGGCTGAACCCTTTTCTCCCCATGCTCCAGCTGTGTTTGGATGGGGCAGCAGCAAGGCTGCAGGTGGGCACAAGGGCAGTGCTTAGTGGTATCCCCAGGGATTGGGCTGGATCCGAGGTGCCGGAGCAGCCCCTGCCCAGCTCCCAGTGCTGACGGTTACACTTTTTCCAGAAAGCTGGTGGCAAACCTTCAGCTGCTGGTGAGCTTGTGTGCTGCCTTCACCAGTGGCTTTGGTCTGACCACAGGTATGAAGAAAATGGGCATCGGGCATGAGCCAACGGCTGGAGGAGCCTTGGGTAATCTTTCTGTAACCATGGGCAGGAGCGTGCTGCCCATGATTTGTGAGTTCCTCTGCTTTGAAAGCACCCTGAGTGTGACTGTACCTACATTAACACAGGGAGTGGGTTTCCCAAGCCAAAGAGTCAGTGTGACCTTTGATGGGCTCCATGAAACAAGTACAGAGATTATGAAGAAGCAAATCCTGTGCTGAACTGAATGTCTCAACTGAATGATCCTTCAGTGGGCATAAGGGACCCAGACAGCCAGCAGGGAGGCAGCCTGCACAAAATGTTTCAGGCTAACTTACTTTGGGTTAACTGGTATGACAGAATGATGAATGCTGAGGTTTTGTGATGCAGCAATTGCACAAATGTTGAAATGTTAATTGTGTGGGCTCAGCTGCCTTGGGCTGGATGTGTCGTCCCTCAGACAGTGGCTGCCCCGGCAGCTGCTGACCCAGGGACTGGAGCTTGGCAAAGGCAGTGTGGCTGCTGGGGAGGAGCTGAAGTGTGAGCTCAAGGCTGTCTTGACCTTTGGTAAAAATGGTTTCTAGCTTTGCTTTTCTTTTCTTATGGTGCAAATGTAGCCCAGAGCAAACTGTCCTACTTGTTTGTGGGCACCATGTCTGCCTTTGTGCATTGTGTGAATGTGAAGAAACAGGGTTAGGTAGTCCCATGTTTTGACCTAAATACCTTGACTCTGCAGACAACTACACTGGGCTGTGCAGTGGTGCTGGGAACAGAGCTCACTTTCTGCAGCTCTGCAGTGGGAATCGTGTTCTGAACAGAGGTTAGAGGCAATCTGTGCAGGAGGCAAGTGCAATTTAATGTCAGCTGCGTGGGATAGCAGGACTTTTCTGCAGGCTCTTGACTATTCCCAGCTTTAAAAATCAAGTCCTGCGTAATTTGCCCAAAGAGATGGAAGGGTGGAAGCAGACCTCGGGCCTCCTGTTTCTCTGCTTTACTTCAACCACAAGATTGTGTTTCCCACCAATTTCACACATATGAATGCATTAGTTTGAACACACAGAATCAGAGACACAAACTCAGATGCTGTCTTGAGGCACCTTTGGCCCTTTCTTCTGTTGTTTTCTCCATTTGGGGCCTTAGGGAAGGCATGATGAGATCTGATTAGCAGTAAGTCTGTTAATTATAACTCTTAAATTAGAGCATCAGTGCAGAAGCATCACTTTCTGATTTGGATTAAAAAGCCCTTCATCTCAACAAAGCACAGCCAGTTGCAGATGATAGCAGAGTGCACTGAGATGCATCAGATCAAAGTGATGCACTTCATGTGTGATGCCAAAATGGCTAATGAATTACTTAGACTAAGATTTACTACCCACTGTTTACTGATGCTCTTGAAAGGTACTCTCCAAAGCTATGAGTTTATGTTTACACTCACCTGCTGGTTTATCTTTCTGTTCCACCAAGAAGCTCCTCTGTGAGGTGTCTGACTTTAAATTTAGTGAAGCCTGGTGTGGTCCTTCCTTAAGTTCTGGACTTGGTAGAAGTTTATTCTTGGGGTGGGACTGAACATGGGGGCATTGATCCAGAGGGCCTGTAGTTCCTGGCTGTGTCCAGAGCTGCTGGCCCCATGTATGTTTGCACAGAAGGGTAACAGATGATGTCTCACTCTCACCTTTACACTCTCCTCCCCCCGCTCTGCCCTTCTACAACCACCCTCCTTCTCAGCTTTCCATGTCAAGGACCTCTCCCAAAATACCTCTGATTCATTTTTGTTTGTCTGAAGGTCTCCATGTGTCCTCAGGATAATGAGAAGGCACTGAGGATCATTACACAGAGCTTGCTGAACAGCTTCTGACTCTCTTCCTCTGCTTTAGACAAGAGGTTTTGGGTACTGCAGGCCATGATATGAACTAAGCTGTGGGTAGGGTGATTTTTTGCTGCTTTTGTTGCTCCTGTGCCAGGGTTATATTAGGCATGAACAAATCCAGGCTTCTGGAAAACGTTTAGGCTGTAGATTTAAGGACAGGAGATGTTAAGAGAATCCACCTGGCTTGACATGGAGCCATAAAAAATAGGAGTGCCATGTGAGAACTGAGTTACCAGAACTTCCCGTTTCCAACTTTCTTTATACCAGGATTCAATAGCCAGTGGTGTGGCCATGTACATAACACAGACTTCCACAGTTGTCTTCAGTTGCAATTTGTCTAAAAATAGGGTAAGACAAAGCACCTATGTCTGTTGGGGTGGAAGTTTGACACAAGTAGATGAAATGGCCTGGCTGTGTACAAAGATACAGGAACAACTATTTTTGCCTTCAGGACTTGTTGGGCAGAAAATAACTCGGTCCTACCAAAGCTGGGACATCTGGTACATGAAAGTGTTTTGTAATGAATTGGAAATGGCATTACTGCAATATATATAATAACATGGAGATGGTGCAGTATGGTGTGGGGAACTTGTGTAGAAGATAGAAAATGTCATGGTTTTCACATACATTGTGGAAAAGAGAAAATAACTTCAAGTGTAAAGGATATGGAAATTCAGTGAATAAACATCAGTGCATTCGAGGATTTTTCATGCAACAAGCTAGATTTATCTTTCACAGAAAAAAATCTATAAACATCAGTGACTGCAGTTAGATGAGAAATTCTGGGTGTGCAAGAAAACCTGCTTTTCAATAGATCTCAATTTCCTTAAATTTAAACAATCAAACATTAGAAGTTCTAAGGTCTGAGTAATTTCTCATTTGTATCAGTTTCATCCAGGACACCTCCTGAGATTTGAAAAAAGCTGTGCTGTTTAACACCTGAGTAAGCGAAAACCAGCTTCATTTTTCTGTTTGAGCTCAACAACATTTCAACAGCTTGTTTCTTAACAGGCAAAATGGGCTAGAACTGTGAAAACACTCAGTTCACTTTGGGCAATAATTCACCAGGGCTGGGCAACTTGTAAACACGTTGAGAAACCGTTCCTTCCAGATTTAACCAGGGGCTGGCTGGGAGTAGGAAAGAAATCCAACTTTTCTTGAAAAGCTGGGATTTCTGTTCTTTCATTGTTTTGAACCAGTAAAGGTCTCATGAAATGCAGGTGCAGCTCTGACTTCCACCTAGGGCAATGAATAACTCGACAAAGAACATTATCTCCTTGTTCAGAAGCAGATGTGGTGCCCTTACCTATTCCATTGCATGGGAGAAGACATAGGAACCTGGAAGTGCAAGACCACCTTCATGGAGTATCACATATTCCAGTATTTTTGTTAGCTCATGTGTTCACAAACTACATCCACATGGTATAATACCCCAGAGACATATAGTATAACATGATGCAGTTTACTTCTAAGTCAGGCCTCTGTTGTATGGCCTAAAAGCTTTGTAAGAGTTTAGCAGCAATATCAAGAAAAACCAATGTAAGTGGTCCATTAATGAATAGGGCCTTGAGTGTCAGGAAGCAGACGTTGTTGGAAACTTGTGTAATATTACTGTTGGGTTTTATTAATTAAATATAGCTATTAATATGACCTTGGATTTAAACACAATGACCTCTTTTGTGAGTATGATTAGCAGATGTTTACCATAATTCTTCACTCTGTGAAAAATGCTTGTTGCACCCAATAAAAACAACCATATTTACTTTGCTAAATCAAATATTTGAAACTTGGGTCTTACTTTATATATCATGGCTCCAGTGTCTTAGACTTTCCAAGTTTAAGGTTGAGAGCCCTTGGAGTAACATATGTGGTAGATCTGGGAGTACAATGACCTATTGTATCAGGGAGTGCTTTCCCCCTTCTCTTTGGCATTGTATCTACTACAGTGGAACCAGTGTGCTTCACCAGCCTCTGGATTTTATTTTTACAGAAGGGTGAGGAGAGCATTTTTGAATCCACAAGGTTTTCTGTATTTTATCCATTACTTGCGGGCAACTTCCTTTCTAGAAGAACTGCAGCAATGGAAGCAGGAAGCCCAATTCCAGTTCTTAAAATAAAGCTGGAAGTTATTTTCCTTTTCAGTAGCATCTCACCTAATTTTAGACTTTGAAAAGTCTAAAGTTTACCAATAATTTTCCTTTTCTCTTACCAAATCCAGAATTTAGAGGTGACAAATCCCATCAACATCCCCCCAAATGCCACCTGCTGCCCTCAAACTATTTTCTGTGTATATTGAGCGTTGGTTCATAACTGCTGGGGTTGGTTTTAGTAGCGGGTCTGCTGCCTGCTTGTCTGCAGTGCTGAAAGGAAATAGCAAGGGAACAAAACTATGCTTTTCTTGGGAAACCACTCCCTTTGGAATGGAGAGATATGGCTTGCCACTTTTATTTTGTTTCCCCCTCCAAAGTAAGCAACAACACTGCAAGGATCAGGGCCAGCAAGAAAAGAATATTATTTAAAAGGCGTCATCTATCTAGCCCAGTGTATTTCAGGAAAAGGAGTCTCCCGCTTCATATTTTAAGGAGTGTAATAAAAATAGCAATTGGTTTAAGAAAGGGGCTGACAGACTGGAGAAAGTGACAGTGCCAGCGCAGGGAAATAGTGCTCCATTTATCTGAGCACGCGAGCACATTGATAACGCTGCTCTCTGCAGTAGGTGCTATCAAATCCCAGACAATTTGTATCCCCGGCGTGGCAGGTTACTTACATGGGAACAAGTCTCCCTGACGTTATTGCAGATCATCATTAACTAGCTACTGCTGTTTGTTTGCTGTTACCTGCTGCACGGTGTTCCCGAGTCGTGTCGGATCATTTGTACACCTCACCCACTTTAGGGACCTGCCGCTTCCGAAAACACACCCGGCCTGGCATCTCTTCCCTCGCTTCCTTTTCCATGGGGGAAAAAATTACTGGGTGCAGCTTCCGTCTTGCTTTAACCTAAGCAAAGGTTGTGTAACGAACATCTGACAGGCTGTGAGAAGCAGCTACACTGGGCACAGACAAAAGGAGGGGCAGAAGTAATAAGGAAGAAGGATGGGCTCCTCTTCTCCATCCTCAGATCTGCTGTTGACAAGGGTGTGGGTGTGTAAGGATCCAGATAAGACTTAACGGCTCTAGGTGGGATATCCTGCTTTCTGAAGATCTTTAATCAGTTGGACTGGCATCCTATAAGCACATTTCTTGATTATCTTTCTTGGCATGTTTCAGTTTCCTTTTCCTTTGTTCAGTAATATTTGTGATTATTGTCTTTATTAAAATGCTAGCTCCTTTGCAGCTTGCAACCTGAAGGCTTTTTTTTTTCCTTTTTTTTTTTCCTCTTTTTTTTTTTTTTTTTTTCATTTTTGCCAGTTTTTAACGTTTTATTTGGTGATTTTTCCAGCCTGATTAGTTTTCTTTCAGTAGTACTTACTCCTTTACTGAAAACACGGGGCTAGAGCATCGCTTTACAAGTCTTTGGAAGCCAATTGCAAAATCTCCATTGAAGCCAGTGCATCTCTTGATTTGTAGTTGACAGTTTGCCCCATTATATCTACCCTAAATAGTTACAGGTTAGGTCACTTGGGAGGGAAGGCTATAATTTTGTCTGAAAGCACAGTTTGGTAAAACTATGATATCAGCCCAACTATTATAAAACATGAAGTGCTTTGTCTTCTCCCTTATAAAAATGTGTAATTTCTACCCATTATCAGTATTATTACAAGAGTCCTTGCAGTAAACTTGTCTTTTGATAGGCAGAAACTTGTCTTTGCTAGGAATGAGTACAGTGAAGTGTTGCTTCTTTTTTAAAGGAGAATAAATAACACAAGTGAAGTTTACTAGAACACAATAAAGCTGTTTCCAGGAAAGCTGCTGCAGAGTCAGGTAGGACATGCTGAAGATTTATACTTGGGGTGAACATGTGCAAGTACCATAATGATGCTGTAGAGAACATTGGAGTAAACTATTTGATCAACTGATGTGTCTAAAGAAAATACATGGTTTGGATTTCTGACTGGCTTTCAGATTACAGGACAGTTAAATGAAAGTTCCTTTAAATATGTGCATGAAAACTTCATTGTGGCTGAGGGGGAGATCAGGTCTAGCATGGTTACCTCTTTCTGAGACAGACCAACCCTTGACTGACCACCAATCCCCTGGATTGTGAAATCAAGGATGAGCTTCAGGAGAAGGAGAAGCTGCACAATGAAAGGCTGGTCTTGACATCAGGCAACTCACTGTGCAGCTGCTACCATGAGAAGGGTTTTAAAACCAAATTGTTGCTTATCCTGGCTAAGTGTGCAATTGTTTTGAACAAATTCAATCAAGAATCAGGAGATTTATAGTGAAATAAAGAAAAAAAAAAGGAAAAAGATCAATAAAAAGGGTGGAGTAGCAGCTGTGATTAAGGAAAAAGATTACTGTTGATTTATTGATTTGGTCGTCAGCTTGCCATCTCAATCAGGGCTTTTTTTTGGTTAATGTTATTAATATTTATACTTTAGTGTCATATGCTAATTAGAGTAGATTGTAATTAAGTCTCCAGGTCTGAAAATATTAGGCCCCACGTAGCACAAAGTGTTAGCATTGCATGTTACTGGAAAGAGAAACTTAAGGCTGGAAAGCTGGTGCTGAGCACAGAAAAAGGCCCGTTCTCTCTGCAGTGCAAGAAGCAGTTTTTGTGGTCACCCTTTCTGGGAATGCCAGAGAAAGATGATTGCAGAAAGCTGTTGTGCCAGGCTTCTGAGTTTTGAGGGAAGTCACTCTGGCCAAGCCCATCTTCCCCTGCATGGAGTGAGAAACATTCCTCAGGCTCATGTTGAAGGTCTCCTTTTCTCTGCAGAGAACTCAGTTTTGGGGCACTTCTGTCTTCAGACGATGTTTTCTGTTTGCTGGGTGTGGGTTAGCACAGCCCCTTGGCCTAGGGTCTTACTGCAGTGGGCAGCACAAATTACAGGAGCTCCCAAGGCCTGCGCTTTGGTTTGAGCTGAGAACAGGATAGTTGAAGACTTATTTTCTTTTTTCCTGTGTAGAGGGAAACATGAGAACTCCTTGTTGTGAAGCGGTAGAACTGAGTCACCAAGGGTTTAGTCAAAGAAGAAACACATCAGTGCAAACCAGAATAAAAAAACGTGCTTTCTTCATTACTCATTATACCACAATGGGAATCAAAATCACTCAAAAATTGTTGTAACAGCTATATGTTGCTTAGATAAAATAGTCTGGAAAGGAGAGGTTTTGTGGGAATCACTTCTGATTTATGCAATACAATATGTGAAGCCAACTTGCTGTGATTTTTTTCCAGTTATGTGCAATTATGTGAGATTTAATCAAAGAACTTCGAATTACTTGCATTGCTCCATAGCGCTTGTACGGTACCTCTGGGTGTCACTGAATGAGTTGTGGCCATTTATGTGTATTGCTCTTGCAAACAACACAGTGGGAAAATTAATTTAAAATTTCCTTTTATATCTGGATGCTTAATTTTTAGAGCTGTGCTATGTTCTGTGTTGGTTTTCTGTATTTGAAGCATAAATCCCATTTGTAAGACAAACTGTAAGCAATTCTATTTTGCCCTTACAGAATAAAGAGATTTACTGTATAATTTACTGGGAATGGAGGCTGAGTTTAACCTGTTGTGTCAAACCCAGTCTTTAACCTCCCTTTCCTGCTTCCATATGGATAGCCATTGTGTGGAGATTGTGTCTTGGGTGGAATAACAGACCCCAGCAGATATTGCCCTCTAAAAAATGTGCTGTGCCGCTCAGCCCAGGAGTCAGAGCCATGTCACCCTTATGGTCCACAAGTGATGGAGTCACCAACCCTTGGCTGGTTGGGATGATGGGGTTGTCAGCTCTAGAGCACAGATGAACCTTTGAGGTTAGTTGGGAGCACATGGGACTTTCTGGGTAACCAGTTCTTCCCTGCCACACCCTGCCAGCCTCTGAAGGGGCCTTTCACGCCTGTGGAAATGCAGCAAGTGTGTTTGCTCTGTGCAGTCACTCACAAGTGCACTTCAGTATCATTAGAGGGAGGGATTTATTAGTTTCTCCCATTTAAGAAGGTTTAATTAGTTCCTGTAATATTTCATATTTTACATACAGGAAAGATACAAAATGGCTCCTGAGGAAAATGGAGCCAGCTCCAAGGGAAAAGCCCTTCTCCAAGCCCTGACCTTGGGAAGCCTTTGTAAAAGCAAAAATGTGACAGAAGAGTCTTGTCAGTTCTCAGCACCTACTTGATTTATTATTTTTTATAGAGCAACTACCTCGCAGCAGCTGGAGTGGTATATGAATTTTCTTGGTGCGAACCCACATGTAGGGCAACAAACATCACATGAAAAGATGTTGGCCAGTTCTTTCTGCAAAAAAAGATTTTGGCCAGTTCTTTCTGTGTTGTTGTGCTGGCGCCAGCACTGGCAACCTCTCCACTGCTGGTTGGTGCCATGGTCAAAGCTCTCTTGGCAGGCAGAGCATTGGGGACTTAGAAGATTCACAGCCCCCAAGTATTTAAATAATAGAAATACATAGTGTATTATTTTTCAGAAAGACCTAACTTTGTGTATCAGCAATTCAACACTTTGGACTTTGGTTAATCTTGCAATGGTTGTGAAAGAAATGCACTCTTTTTATAAATCTATGTCTTAGAAAATACAATAATTGCTATTTAGCCATACAAAATAAATAGCTACATAAAAATGAGCTTCTCCCGTAGGAAAAGAAATAGAGCCTATAAAATTTATTATTTTTGTTGATCTTTGCCTGCTCTCTTGTAGCTGCCGGAAAGGTGGCTTTGCATTTGCAGAGCTTGGTGCACAAATAAAGGAGTAAATAAAAGGGTTTGCTGACGCAAGTGTTGCGAGGAACGCGCAGCACGTGAGTGGAAAACCACTCCAATGGGCAAACAAAGCGATGTGCTGCCTTGAGTATCCCGAGCAAACCTGGGAGGAGTGGAAAGCAGTAGTGATTTTTTGTCTTTTTTAGTGTGAATGTTTTTAAAACACTGCTGACTGTCAGTGTCAACAGAGAAGTACAGAGGAAGAAAAGCAGAAATAAAAGCATGACTAGAAAGGTGCATCAGAATACAGTAATTACAGAAGCTTTATTTTTGCTGCCTTTGATGCCAGCATAAGTATGTGAAAACTCATGCACTGCAGAGGACAGGTTTGTGGTTGAAATACACTTGATAGATTTTGACAAATTAAACAGTTGTAAAGATGTTTGGAAGTTTTCCAGATCTTTACTGTTATTTATGTCACTGAACTAAAAAATCAGTGGTTAATTTGCAGTTCTTATAATTTTTATGATACTTATGTTGTTGTAAATTTAGCAGTGTGCGGCATCAACTCAGCGGGATGCATTTTATGTTGTCAGCTACCTTTTGATATCATAATAGATTTCAGTTGCCAAAGCTTCGGGGAGAGAGAGAAGAAAATGTGTAAGTGTGCTGTGTGAGCGCCTGGATCAGACCCAGGTAGGAGAGGAGTCGGTGCGGGGTGGTCCCTGAAGCCAGGCCTGGTCCTTGGGGCACAGGGGAGATGCTCCAGAGTCCTCTGCCAGTAGTAACAAATGTGTTTGAAGTGGTAAGGATGGATAAGATGCTGATAGGATTGGGCCCTGCAGTATCATTGGTGGGTCTTTGAAGTCTGCGTGGCTGTGTACAGCTGGTAATGGCAGCAGTGCAGAGCTCCTCAGGCCTTGTCCTGCCACATGGACCTTCTCCTGATGCTGCATCCTAGCAGTGCACGGTGTGGGCTGTGCCTAACAGGTGGCAGGTTGAGATCTGGTCTTCCAGCAGTCGTCAAACTCATGTGTGTCTGTGTGTAACCTGGTTTTGGGGAATTCTCCACCCCCAATTTACTTCTGCTAGTGACCTTCTCCATACACAGTGGTCCAGAGTGTGTTTCCTGGGTAAATACAAGCTAAAGAGAGGGGAAGTGAATCTCCAACATGATGTGGTTGGATATGAGAGTAGCTTCTGTCCTGTGAGATGGTGTTGATCAAAAAGGGAAAGTCCTAACTTGCATTTTACAGAGTGCCTCTGATACCTGAATTCACACATTTTTAAAATAGATACTTCTTGCACTATTTTTCTTTTTATGAAGATTCCCTATTCTCTGTATTTATAGACTTTTCTTCTGTTGTCTGCTATCCTGGAAGATGGAGAGAGATCTTAAATTTAGGTGACCTAAAGGAGAAATGTAGTTGTTTCCCTCTTGGGAGGCTTTTTTTAGTGGGTTAAAAATACTGCTTTTAATCTGAGGAGTGAGACCTGGCTCAGGAATATGTCACACATGAAATGGACTTCTTATAAAGCCTAGCCATGCCCTTCCCATCTTCTGCTTCTTTCAACATTTGCCCTTTGCCTTCTAAGCCTGAAAATGGAAGAATTTATTAACGATTGTTTCCTCAGTGTTTGTGGCATTAGCCACGTTTCTCAAGGGCGTTTCATGTGCTCTTTCCACTCTAACGGGATTGTCCATTGAGTTCAGCTTTGGCACGTTGGGGATCCATTTGCACAGATAGCTGATTAAGCTGAACCTTCCTCATCCGTAGGTAATCCCAAAATACGCAAATTGTTAGCGTGACATTGGTTTTCGAACATTTTTAGGTTTATAATTAAGCGCTTTGTAGTTGTCCTCCACCTCCACTTCCCTCCTCATCAGTCTTTAGCTGTGCTGACTCCAGCTCTCCCATTCCCTTTTTCTTTCTTGATTATCTCTTTATTTCTTTTCTTTTCCCCTGGAGGTAGTTTTATGTCTGGCTCTTTCTCTAGGTACCGCTTCAAAGCTGCATGGCTTGGAGCAGATTTTTGGGCACAAAGAAATTTTGCAAAAAGAGCATTCTGTCACTGCTTGGGATTTTGCTGGGTATTGCTTCCCAAGATGACAACGGCCAGTGCTGGAGTGAGCACAGCCACTACTCTGAGGGGAGGACACTCATTCACTCTTGATTTGAGGAGAGACTGGAGATGGGACAGCTGAGAGGGGTTTGTTTGGAAATTGCCAGCCAAGAAGGAGGTGAGGTGTTGGTGTGAGCAGTGGGGAGCTCATGTTACCTTGGGCTCCTGCACTGGTACTCTTCAGGTGGAAGATGCTGCTCTTCTGTGTTGGAAGAACAAGATCCAATTTCCCTTTTGCCTTGCAGCAGCAGACTCGTATGTTAGTCTGCATTCGCTGGCTAGACTTATTCTGGCTAATGTTTGCCAGATTCTTCTATTACATATTAAAATAAGATCGTATGAGTGGGTTTTCTTTTTGTGCATGTTTCAAAAAACTAGGCCAGCCCTAACAAGCACATTTTCGTGTTTTTGTTGTTTTTTTGCATTTTGTCATTTTACATATTGAAAAATGGAATGCAAAGGAAAAAAAAGGAAAAGCCTGCTAACATCAAAAAGAAATAAAGCTTTGCATTATTCTGCTTAAGTGTTAAAATCTGACTGATATTGTGTATATACAGATTTCATTCTTTATGGTGTTTCCTTTCCCCACCCAAAGATCACAGATGCTATGATAAAAATTAATGCTCTTTTAGTAAATGCTTTTCTTTTCTGAATTTGGCCTAAAGAGGGTCATGCAGTGCTTTTGTTACTAATAAATGTGGTAGGATCTAGGTAAAAATAATAGGCAGGCATTAATTTGTTGGGGCAGGATCTTCTAAAACAAAATGCAGAGCATTTCTACCTCCTTAAATCCAGCTATTTTAGTATCATAAAGTTTTTATTTTAGCCATCAGGAGAGTAGCCCTGTTTGAAGAATTCAGCTTTAAAAAATGTCTTTGTAAATTGAGATTTTAGGACTACCTATTTGGAGGATGTTCCGTATGATAAATGACCCTTATAAGACAAAAAAAAAAAGTAATTTTGTATGTCTGCTCCCTCGGATGTGTGATAATAATAAATGAACATTTTATATATCATTATATATATGTCATGGCAGAACAAAAATCAGAAGATATATTATTCATTATTCCTGTTACTTTATATTTAAAAGGCAAAGGTTTTTGCTTCTTTGCCAAAACAACGGCTACAGAATGTATTTGTAATAATCCCCGCAAATATGAAGGGGAGAAAGATCTTCCAGGTCGTTAGCACTGAAGAAAACAGAGATGCCTTTAATTGTATTCATTTGAACATTAATACATTAATGCTGAGATTTAAGTACTGTTACTATTAAAAATTAAACTGGAAGGGCAGTGTGCAGATCATATGCTTTAGTGTAAGTTGTCAGGTGCAGTGTTTGCATATTTAGCCTGCCATTCCAACACTAAAATGGATGTTTGAGGCCTGATCTGGCTTTCCAAGGGGCACTTTTTACACCACCCCGCCCGGGTTTAATTTCTGGCAGTAGCATTTCTTTTCATGGATGCAATTGCACCACCTGAGCAAAAGTTGCAGCGTTTAAAATCAGAGGAGGGTAAGGAGTCACTTGTTTGCTGTCCTGAAGTCCTCTTGTTCTTCTGCCTGTCCTCCCCCCGCCATGTCCGCAGCTATTTTGCAATATGCAACCCCCTCCGAGCACTGCCTGCGGAACTGGAGTAGCTCTGGCATGTAGATTTCCCAGTGGGAGAACTTGTGTGGATGGTAATTTTAATGAGACCTGATTTAAGCAGTAGAATAGATCCATAAAACTAATACAAGCAGACTTTCAAGAGCTCTACTATTTGTCAGGGCAGTGAATTTTAGAGGTGCATCCATTGGCTTGGTAAAGAATATTATAATCTCGAAAACTTAGCCTGTATTAATTCAGATTGTTTCTATGCAAAGTACTATTGAGAGTGTCTCGAATCCAGGGCAGGCCAAATATAGACTTATTTATTTTTGAGTCTCAACTTTCGTCCAAAAATCATGCTGGAACCACAGGACCTGAAAGCTGTGCTCTATATGAATGAATGCAAAGTCTGTATGAGTGCACACAGCTGTGCCTCCAAGCTGTGACAAACCCTTAGCTTTGCTTTTTTCCCCCTTCATTTAAGGCCACCGCTTGGTCCATATGTATTTCAACCTCTCCCAAGTTGTCACACCTAGTTATATATGGCAGTAACACAGGTTTCTTTGGATACACAGGGTTTTTCTGCAAATACAGGCATTACACCCATCCCAGAACCTGAATCCTGCTTCATGAAATACACTTGGTCCATGGCTTTTATTTTTCATCCTAGTGCTCTGGAGCATCTCTTGCTGTTGCTGGAAATTGTGTAGTTCTGCTTGACCTTACTAAACTGTTTTCTTTCCCTGCTCTCCTCCCCAGCCTCTTCCCTCTGTCCTGTTTGTTGTGGGTTTTTTCCCAACTAGCTTTTTTCACCTCAGCTATCTCAGATGGTAGTGAGAAAGAGAGCAGGTGTAGGAAACTCAGGGCAGGAGCTTGAGATGGGAATGGGGAGAGGGAGCTGGAACACCAATAAACAGCAGAGAACAAGGGGCAGAAGAGCAACACAGGATGAAATAGAGTGAAAAGCAAGGAGGAAAGAATGGAGGCAGAGGGCAAGGAGAGAGGGAGGCCAGGGAGTCCATGTGAAGGTGGAGCAGAGGGGATGCTCTGTGCCATGGTGGGGGACACCAGTTCTGCTACCCCTTCCTGGGCTTGGGCATCCCACTGACTGCAGGGACAAGGGCAGAAAGGAGGTGGCTTCTGCCAGAGCTGGTGATCGTGGGGACGTGCGTTTAAATAAGTAAAAAGTTTATTTGCTTTTTCTCGCAGGAGATGCTAAGTGATTTTTGCAGTTTGAGTGGAGTGGCATTATTGTACTTAGCTCTGCATTTATTAAATAAATTTGTTCTCCAACTCAAGTGTTAAGTGTGTATTATGAAACCTCAGAGCCAATCTTAGTGGTTGCAGTGTGCAAATATTTTTAAAATTATGTAATTAAACAGGGCTTGGGCTGCAATGTCCACTGAAGTGATTTATTAATTGAATGGTTTGATTAAATTTAATGTTAGTTTATACAGAAAGGGTTGGTATCTGTTTCACAGACAGGGACATCTTGTGGGGCTGTCAGTGATGGTTCAGAGGTCCTTAGGAGGAATCTTTAGCACCCAATTAAATATTAACCAAGAAGATGTGACTCGTTCTCTCTCTGTCCCTGAAACTGTGTTTTGACATCTAAGACTGGCGATAAAAATTTGCTCGGCAGAATCACTTGCATTGCACTCTATTTATCACTAGATTATTTCCAAATTAATCATGCTAAAAATCTTGCCATTGTAATTGTGCTGGGGCTCAGCGCTGCACGATGTGTGTAAATAAAAAATGCCCTTTTAATTTCACGTTAACTGTGTCTTGCTGCTGTTGCAGCCAAACCATATCTGTTTTGGTGGAATGTCATTTTAAAGGTATTGTGGTTACTGAGCGGCAGCTGTGATTGAAAAGTATGTAAACTAATCTTTAGTTGCTCGTGTCATTTTTATATTCTTATGTCAGAACACAAGAAAGCTGCTTTAAATTTGTCTTCCACTGTGTATTAATTTTCAAGTCTAATTTTTCTTGGGTTAGAGCATATACTGCGTTCTCTTCTACACATTAGCATTTGGTGCCAAAGTAAATGGCTACTTGTGAAAAAGTACAAAATTAGTTCCTGCTTGATTACTCTAAAATACATATTTATTTTCATAGGGAGAGTTTTATTGCCAGAGCATAAAGGACAATTGTCCTGTATGGTATCGGTGACTTAAAAGACAAAGTAATCAAGCACCATATATTTATTACTATGAAGAGCAGAGCTGTGCATTGCTTTCCCAAAACCAAGAAGGAAGGTACAAGGGGTTTTGGTTTTTTGTAGGGATTTTCTTTTTCCTTTTTCTTCTAGACTTGCACTATGTGTTGTTCTGCACTTTTAAATGCAGAGCATTCGAAATGAAATCCTCAGCTAATATGTCTGCATAAGAACTTCTTTGTCTCTTGATGCCCAACCATTGAAAATTAAATGTGTTTGCGGATAAGTATTTATTCATACCATACCTCACACCTGATCTTGTGTCAGTATGACATCATCTTTGCCACAAAGACTTCTGGTGGTTTAAAAATGTTCCGTTGTGAAATAAGTGGGAGAGGTAGGAAAGGGGCAAGGAAGGCAACAAAAATAAACTGCTAGTGGGATTTGATGTTTTGCCAATTAAAAACAAAATATAAAAAATAATGTTCTGAGGTCCACATGCTGCCTTTGATCCATACACAGGACTTCCCTTTGTGCCGGTGGCTGTTCAGCCTGTGGAGGGAAGGCTGTACATGACTTAATTTGTATGTTGTGGGAAGTACATTTTCCTAGCATGTGGTCTAGCTTACTTGAAGAATCTGAAATGCGTTATAAATGTAAATGCTGTGTTTAAGTAAAACTTCATTATGTTTTGGTGGTTTCCAAAAATGCACAGGATTTGACCTTAAAGTGTTATTTCAAGGTGTTATGATGTATGAGCTAGACTTTGTAGTCTTCTAAATTAAATCTTTGAACATGTTATTATTGTATTTTGGCATCGGCAAGATGTAGTTCTCAGCTATTTTTTGTCACAGCCTTCATTTTTCTAACAAGAGTAACAAGACAGGGCCAGATTCTTCTGTAAGAGGCGTGTGCAGGATGGGGATTACCCTGCGTTCTCCGTGGTGTAACCAAGGACGGCTCTGCCCTTTGCATCCAAGTCCAAGGGCATGGCGGCTCCTCGTCCGTGGCTGCCATCAGCGCAGCCAGCACCCACCACCACTCCCTGTGACCATTGCAGAGCCCCACGTAGGATGTGGTGAAGGGTTTAGCATTTGGATCCAAATCTGGTTCATATATAAAAGGGGTTGTGTTTCTGTTTGGAAAATATGAGCCCCTTTTACGTAGCCCAGGTGTGGATTAGCTCTCTAAACCATTTGCCCATTCATGTGTTTGTGGGAGACTGTTTTCAATTCTTACAAAGAGGCTGTACAAGTCAAGCCATAGAAACAGCAGAAGCAATCCAAAAGTGGATTTAAAAAAAAAAATTAACAAAGTGTTTGTGATCTCAGGTTGGTAGTCTGGATGAGGGAGCAGACATAACCGCTATACGTATGCTTATTTCCAAAGAAAATAACTGCAAAACATTTCCACCTATGCCATGAGTGCTCAGGGCTTGTATTTCTCCTGCTCTGTGTAACAGCCATCTGTTCGTGTTGCAGCAGGGCTGTGGGGCACCGTCCCCATGGTGCCGTGTACCCCGAGCAGCACCAGGCACGGGGAGCGTGCCAGCCAGCCACAGGGAGAGGCAGGGCTTGGGCCAGGGTATGTTGTTGCAGAAAAGTTGATTAAGAAGAGGAGCTCTGAGTCAGCCCCTGGGGCCGTGGCCATCGGTCGGTGAAGCACCAGAGAGAGACTATCTTTGTAGTGTTGTTTTTGGTACCGATTTCATGTTGTGCGCTCGTGGTATGAATCATGATGGTTATGAGGGTGATTTTCCCTCAAGAAAACAATCCTTCCCCCAAGCAATCGTGGAGCCACCCTTTTGGACACTTTGCATGGATGGCTTTCTGTCCTGAGGTGGTCTTCCACTGCAGGCTTGGGGTGGGAAGGGAGAGCGGTGCTCAGGCAAAGCACAGCGGAGGCTTGTCCTCCGTCTGTAGCCAGGAGTTTCCCATTTTCCTCCTTCATGAGCAGGCTGGCTCCTGGATGGGGGAGGCCTGAAAAATTCGTGCAAATCTTCAAAATAAAAGACACATAGGATACCCCGCTTTCCCTCTGTCACTTCTTCCCTGCATCCCAAATAGGGTAATGCTTAGAAATGCATCCAACCTCGAGTTCAAAACGGATCGGCTTACCCGTGTTTCTTGAACAGCTAATTTTGCTGGCACGTTATTATTCACCCTCTGCTATTTTCACACTGTGACACAAAACTAGAGAGAAGAAGAGATTGAAATTTTGACCGGTACATTATCCTGATACCTGAGATGCTGTGTTGATATGAGAGTATCGTTACCACAAGGACTTTCTTGGTGGTTTTAGAGATCCCGGTGTGAATAAGTAGAAAAAAGCAGAACTAATAGCTAAAGAAGCAAAAATATTTTTTTCTTAAAGAAATTGATTAACATGCAAATATGTACTGTATGCATATTAAATATCATTTCAAAATGTGATGGGCAGGAAGCATAAGTGATGCCATTTGGTTTTGTGGCATCAGTGTGGGTTGATTAAGGGGGTGGGGATAAATTTTGGGGATTATTGATATAGCATGAGTAGAGCCAGATGGTTGTATTACACATCTTTTGTGTTCTTGTTTGCTTCTTAAAGCAGTTGCAGAATTTTGCCCTGGGCAAAATTTACTCTTTGCTCGTATGTTCCCCTGTGAATTTACTTTTGACAAAGTAGTTCACAAAGAGGGGAAACGCTGTGCCCACAAACTCATCTCTTCCCTTCACGTTTGTGAAGCCAACAGCCCCCTACTTCAGAAATATTTTGTAACTTGTGAAATAAATTAGCAGTAGGTGCAAGTTCAGAGTGTGTGTGTTGTGTATCGCTCCCCCTCGGTGTGCGGTATCGATTTACAGAGCGTGCCGTTTTTTAGATTTTCCTTGCGGTGTTTTGAAGAAGAAACTGTGGAAATGGCAACCAGTTCAGTTTAATGCGCTACTTATGTAGTATTCTTCCATTAAAGAAATGTTGTCTTAAAGATTAATGAGCTAATTTTTCCACTACTCATTTTTTATTTTAAGTTTTGAGATTGTGGCTTACCTGATTCATGTGATCAAAAACACATACTTTGTGGTATTCAGGTTGAGTGGGAGAAGGTTGTGCTAGGTAGGTGTTTGTGACATTTGTTGGAACTGCTTATCACCGGAACCACCAAAATTTACATGTGTTTGTTATTTCCCTTTGAAAGCAATTTTTTATTTCCCATAAAAAGATGGGTTTTTGTAAAGGCTTTGTAAGAAAGAATTTATGTCTTTCTTGTGCCTCGCACCAGTTTTTGTGGGTGTGTAACTCCATTGACTTGGATGAGCTTACTCCCAGCTTACATTGCTGTACGCTCCTAGGTGATGAGTTCCCTCTACATCTGGCAATTATAGTGGAAACTGTCCTGCTTGTAAACATGTTTTGTCCTCTGCTTGTGTCCCTGTGTGAAATGTGTGTTTGCAGAAGGTGAGGGGGCTCACCTTGCTCGTGGTAGTGGGACTTTTACTGGAGACCAGTTCCTGCTGACACTGATTCTGTGGCCCCATGTCTGCATCCCCTCTCCACACAAAGCCGAGCCCCATGTTTTGCCCAGACTGGGAGCAGCAGCTTTGGGGCCATTTTTTAGAGCCAGTACTTGATGTGGAAATGGGGATAGGCAGCTCTTACCCCATCGAAATCTCTGAGTAGTCCAGTCACAAGTCTGAGACTGGAGCAACTTACTCCTCATAATGCTGCCATTGTGCTCATCTGATCTGATCAGTTCTGGAAATGTTTTAGTAAGTCTATCTTACAACATTATAAGAAGATAATCAGCTGCCTTAGAAGGTCCCCATCTGGAGTATAGAGTTCTTTTACTGAAAGATGTTTTGCCTTTCCGAGATAGCTCTCGCATTTCATCATCTGTTGTGCAGAGATGAAGTGCATATGAAAAGTCAGTGACTCTGAATCCATCTGTTGTTATTATTTTCCACTGATAATTGGCTTGAACAATGAAATGTCTGTGTCTGTAGCCTTTGAAACTGTACACCCTGTTTATTTTCTGGAGGTCTTGCTCCACTCTCCCCCCCTACTTTTTTTTTTTTTTTTTTTTTTTGGTTTATTTTGGATTTTTTTTTTTTGTTTCATTTTTCTCTCAAGCTCATAACTAGTGGAGCTTGTATGAAGATGACATCTTTGACTCTGTGCATCAGTATGTGTCACTCAGCATCTAAAGCTTGCCTGCCAATTTTTGTCAGGGTCCTGTGTCTGTGCTGTGTGAGTGTAGAGCAGGCTTACAGCAGGAAGACCGGCAGATCCAGAGTTCATAGATATCTTACCTGAAATGTAGCATTTGTATCACTTTCTCTATTAAAATATTAATTTAGAGACCAGTATCTAATACCTATGGAATTAGATACTACCTGTAATTGTGTAATAAATTCAGTTGCATCCAGTTTTGCATGATGCAGGGTATTAATATTGGATTCCACTAACAGCAGTTCCATTAGCTTGCTCAACCAGTATGAGATATATATGAGCAGGGAGGCATAACTACCAGCCAGAACTGCCAAAACAGTCATTAGAAGCTCCATTGGGATGGACAAAGGCTTTTACACAGTGATATACTGATTAAATTTTGTTCTATGGTTTATTTGCATCAAGGTTAGATCGGTATCGTCTATGTGAACCGTATTATCTGACACCTTATTTGGAAGGTCATTTCAATGTAAAAATGGTGAACAACACAGGGGCTCTAAAATTTCTCGCAGGATTCTTTCTTAGAGGATTTTTATCCTGTTAGGCTTGACTAGCTCACGTTATCAGTGTTTTTGTGCTTTAACCTGGTGAGTTTATCCAAGGAAAAGTAAAAACTCCCTCCATACTGTACAAGTGCTCAGTGGAACTGAACACGCTCAATCCCCATTAAAACTGTGAGTTATATCCAGTATCCTTTGAAATAATCTATGACACATGCTTGAGAATCCAGTAAATGCGTGTTGCATCTCTTAAAGGCTGAATTTTCCTGTGTCTGCCTGTGTGTAAGTGCTCTTTCAGAATGAAATTTCGGGGCCGGACGCAGTCGTGTCATCCATGTTACGCTGTAGTCTGGAGCACCAGAGAGTAAGGCAGAGGAGTATAATCTTATTTGTGTTTCAATGGCAATCATTTAATACTGCAAGTTATTAAAAAATAATTAAATTACCAAAACCAACATGTAGCTAGGACTTACAATAAAAGGTCAATGTGATTTGACTCCTTAAGTTAGGAAGGGACACTGGTGAATTCCAATTGCTTTAAAATCGTGCTGCTTCGTTCTGTTTCTGGAAGGATAAATGAGACTAAAAAAATAATTTATTTCTCTAGAAGGAAGAGTAAATCACAGTATATAATTATGTATATTCAATTATAATAATAAATGTTTAGATGTGTTTGGTGGTTATCACAGTCTCTAATTTAGTTGTTTTTTGAAGTAAATATAGTTTGGAAGCAATGTTTTATGAGAGCAATATTTTGAAAATAATGTTTTTAAGGAACACTTCAGAAATTTCTTCCTTTTCCCCAAATAAACTAGTAAATAGGTGTGTATTTTGTAGTGATTCATAACAGCCAAAATAGGTCTATGTCTGGAATGTCTTTTATATAGTAAGCAAAACAGGGACAGTGAAACCAAATGCAGGTTTAGTCTGTCAACTCAACCAAAAGTCTGTATTAATTTTAAATCCTTGTGAAGAAGAGGCCGGGCTGGGAATGTATTGGATTTCAGTACAGTTAGTGAAAATTAATTTTACAGGTGGTGTTTGGTTGTGTTTCTTCTGCTCTGGTGAGATGGGTGGCTGAGCCAAAGTGGGCACAGCACACGAGTCAGCTCTGTGCCAGAGCAATGCTTAGATTAGAAATGAATGTTTGGCGTGGAGTTGTTGGTGCTGTTGTTATTTACTATCAGAGGAGCAGAGCATTTAGCGCTATGATTTGATTTTGCAGCTCCTATCCCCTTAAACAAGCTGTGTAGCTTGTCAGAGATCAGGACAGGTAGAATGCACAGCAGGCGTCTGATTTGAGCCAGTTACTCATTTGCTGAGTGTTTGTGTTTATGCAAAGGGGCCTCTTCCTGCATATTTAATCTAGAGTAAGGCAGTGGCTTTTGTTGTGTTTAGACCACATACCTTCAGTCCTTCCTTATACTGCAGCCAGTGTTGAAGCACAGAAAGGCTGGATAGTCAAAAGTGATTTAGTGTTTTCAAACTCTCAACTTTTTGCAGTTGGTTGGGAATTACTGTACAGCTCTAAGCCTTTTTCTTCCTCATTAATGGGTAAGTTTGCACTCGGTAGAATAAGATACTTTTGTTTCTGTTCCATTTTATAAATGCACAAAATATTTGTTTGTTTGTAGTTGTCCAAACCTCCTTGAGCAAAACTAGTCCGCTGAAGGAGTTTGTTGCAGGGAATTAGATCAAGAATACAGGTGTTTTCTGGAATATACTTCTGAATCAAGTACTAAATGCCATATTGCAATAGGCAGGTATTTGCGGGGCGGGGAAGTGGCAGGGTGGGGGGGGGATGAGTTCGGTGTTATTATTCTTTGTACTAACAAATCCTGTTTTGTAACTGTCCTGAAGATAATGCTTCCATTGTTAGCTAAAAGCTTTCAAACAGTGAGCAACGCAGAACTGCAAAAGAAGCAGAAAAAAAAAAAAAAAAAAAAAAAAAAGGAGGAGGAGAGGGGGAGGAAAAAAAAGCAACCCTCTGGTCTTTATTGTTTCCTTTGCAAGGGTCCTCACTCGAATGTCTGCGCTGTAATAGGGAGGTTTTTCTTATGTGGAAATTGAATCGTCTCTTCATTGATATTAATAGCACACTAGAGATGTTAGCCATGATGCAGAGTACCAGAGCTGTGGAGTAGGAAACCTGATATTGCAGGGGGAAAAAATGACAGTCCTGTTGCTCCTCAGTGTGGGAGACATCCCTCCCCGAGAGTGGAGTTTGCATAATGGCATCCTGCCTCAACTATTTACTTATAGGTATTTTAATCTCGGGCTCTTTCTTTTAGTACAGGCGTAATTACTGTCGCTCGCTCCTGCACTTATTAACTGCGCAGCTCGGTTTCTGATTCCGTCTGGACAAATTAGTTTTAAAAATGACTTTGGAGAGAATCCGTGTGGTGTGCCTGCACAATGTACACAGTGTATACGTAATGTGTGCTGGGTTGGGAGAGCGTCGGGGTCCGACGGGAGGGAATTGGCATCAGAAATTAAAGAAAAGACGACAAAGGGCACGTCTTGGAGGCTGAGGGTTGAAGCACAGACAGCGCTTGGAGAAATGTGGAAAATGTGCGGCGAGGCCAGGAGTAGTAGTTTTGGTTCCCAATTAACTATTTCCTTCGTTTGAGTAACTCCTCTCAAACAGAAGAGTGTGCTGTTCCACCACATGTTGGAAAGTGTGAGAATCTGAATAAAATTTCATCAACCTTATTAAAATATGTAGGGACTTTGGTCTTCTTGGGTACGAATCAGCCTACAGACTCAGAGGCATTTATTAACAATAAGACTGCTGAGGTTTTTTAATAACAAAATTACAAATACCGTGTCTAATTGTAAGTGTATTACTTTTATGCACCAGTTAAAAAAAAAAAACAACTTTTTATGAGGAAAAGTACCTCAGTCAAAGCACCTCGTGTGATTAGTGCTATTGTATTCTTAAATTTTGATTGATAGAGATAATAGTTTTCACTTAAAAATACAGACAGGTACTTTAACTTTCCATGACAATAGCTATTTGCATTTCTTTTATCTTTTTGTTTAACATTTGTGGGGGTTGGGACGGATTTGATTATTAACTCTTATTGCACACCGAGGTAAATGCTAAAACAAAGCTTTTGTTAAAGCTTCAAAAGGTAAAACAGCAAATATTGTTTTTAGGCTTCAATATTTAAAGGCTGTTAAAGGATACCTCGAAAATATTTTCACATGACCACGACCAGGAGTGTCACTCGCCTGCCAGGTAAGGGACGGGACAGGGGTGGCGGGGGGGGGCTGTGGCTGGGAAGTGCCCCCGAGCAGCGCCGGGGTCACGGCATAGGGGCGGAAATCTGTCCCCTTGCTCTGTGTGCGTGTGTGGAAAGTGGCGTTCTGGGGAAGCGCCAGCCTTGCCCGAGGCCCCGGGGTGGGTCCCGGCCGGGCAGCGGCGGGGCCAGCGCTGCGGGACTGGCCCCGCTGCCCGCAGCCACGGCAGTCCCGCGGCCGCCGCTCGGAGCGGGCATCCCTCCGCTGCTGCCACCGGGAGAGGTCGAGTTTCAGGAGGAGAGTTGTAGCACAGGCATAAAATGGTTAAGGCTGGCACTGAGGCACGGGGAGTTATTTTAAGAAACGGGGAAGATCTGGCGATACGAGCCAGGCGGCGGCGTTTGATGGCTGGCTCTGGCTCCGGGAGATGGTGGCCCCTGGCTCGGGGAGGTGGGATCTGGCTGAGGGAGATGGGATCTGGCTCGGGGATGGCCTCTCCTCACCTGACAGGCTGGGTGGCTCCTGGGAGTGCGTTCCCTTCACCTGGGATGGATTCGGTGAGGGCCAGCGCTGTCACACATGAGAGGCAAACAAGCAATCCATCAGTCAGAGATGCAGGACTGAGCGATCGCGGTGCAGATCCCGTGTTGGAAGCGAGCTGTTCCCAACTTGCCTGCGAACTGCACCCTTGTGTTCCCTGTAAGAGCTGTTAAAAAGCGGGGGAGGAATGGATCGTGATTAGTTTTGTAGATTTGGCTTACACCGAGTTATTCTTTTCCAAGGTTACGGTGGACTTGAAAGGTAATGTTATTTTAAAAGAGCAAATGTGCTGTGCATAGCTTTGTCCTCGTGCTGCTATTTATTTTTATTTTATTTTATTTCTGTTTGGAATAAATAATAAGCACCAGCCAGAGATTCTGAACAGCCTGCTAATGACTGAAAATGAAAATACAGTATGATTTGCTCCCTCCTTCCACTGAGAAGCAGCAAGGTAGCGAATTGAGATCCCTGTGTTTTGGCCTGTACCAAATCCACTTCCCCCTCTTCAAAGCGAAGTGGAAGAAGTGCACTTAGTCTCTCACAGTTTTACTGTTCACCTGCATTTCACTTTCTGGAGAGGTGGTAATGACTCCTGGTATAGAAAATCTCCTGTGCCATGCCTCTTGAGATTTAATATATGCTGCACAATAAAAGGTGGCCACCTTGATGGTGGTCAGAAAACAAATTTCTCTCTCAGATTATTTGAAGTATTTAGTCTAATATATTTTTTTTCAGGTATCTAGATAGCTCTTTAAAAATAAAATAGGTACAACAAAACTGAAGAGACTACTACTGACCGTCCTCAAAGCCGTTCTACACGTGATTTGTATGTTAGTGCAAGTAACCCAGCTGAGTGCACTGGGTGAGGAAAGTAACCTGAGTGCAGGACTGGCCCACGAGTCTCCCTGGTATCAGATGTTGTTCTCCACAATCAGTGTGCATCCTGTATTTTCAGAATTAGTGAAATACTAAATAAAAAAACATTTATTTTTTTCTCTTAGAAATGTACAGTTGATAAAATCACAGAGTGTGTCTTTTCCTGCATAGGACAAGAAAATAATGATTATGAGAATAGTAAGACATATTTCATATTTCAGCCTGTGTGCAGTTGAATGTGACTCGGAGTTTTGAGGGGAAAGAACAGCTGTATTAGGTGGTTACAGTTCACTGTATTTAGAAGAAATTACTGCACAGAAGTGCTTATTTTGGTGATCAGGTTTTGGTATTTTAAAACTTTCAGGAAGCTTTTTAGTAAATATTTTAATCAGACACATTAAATACATTTCAGCTGGTCTTATATAAGAAAAATAAATCAAAATCTAATTTCAAAACCAATTTTTTCTTGTGCTATCAGGCACATGTGTCTGTTTTATCTTTTTTTTTCTTTCTTTCTTTCTTTTTTTTTTTTTTTAATAAAAGTGTGCTTTCTAGGTAGTGAAGGGGAGATTCCTTTCCTGCTTTAGGTTTCTTATAATAAATTGTAGGCTTCTCAGGGCTGGGACACTGACAAAAAAAATGTACATGTATAATTCTGAGCAGAGGAGCAGCTCAACTGGTGTTCTACTTTCCTGTGTAAAATTACTCAGAGCCAGTTTGTGTGGGATCAAGGTCCTTGTTAATCTATTTTTGGCTATACCCAAGGCTGTTCTCATTTAGATATTAGTAAAAATGTTAAGAGTTTTAAGTAGACTTTCGTTCTGTAGTGGTCTCTGTTTCTGAGTATTCTCTGTGTTATTGGTTAAATTTGGCTTTGCTGTGATCTCTGAGTTGGGGCTCCATCCTACAGCCTCCCTGGAATGACCTCGCTGCCCTGAAGGAGGAGCTCACTAAATCAAATAAATGTGGGATCAGAAAAGTGACAAGGTCCAGCCCAACAGCAGGTGTAATGGCAAAGCCTCTGATCTTTGGCTGGTCCCTTGGTACCTGGTAAATAGGTAGGAGCTGATCCAGCACAGTAGTGGCGCTTTCTGTTGGAAGAGCTTATGGCACTGGTTCAGGTCATGTTCTTGTTAAGATTATTGTTGTCTTTCCAAAATCCTGCCAAAAACGCTGTTTTAAAAAGTATCTTTATATCCAATATATGTTACAATTACCTATCTCACTGGTGGGTAAACTGAGGCACGTGGTGAACAAACCTGACATTTTCAGGAATATCAGGTAAAATCTGTGCAGGGCACAGAGGTTTGCATGGACTGTTCCTCGTGTGCGGGATCAGTTGAACCGTGGAGGTAGCGTTGAGGGTACTTGGAGACCTTCTCTCTGCTCGTGAGGCAGAGGACCACTGCTGCTTGCTTGCAAAGTGGATTTTTGTTTGTGGTTTGGTTTTCTATTTTAATCATCTCCTTGGGGGGAAAATATGAGTGTAGCGAAATGTCTTGCTTTGGTAGGATGGGATTTTTTCTTTGTTTGCTCCACACACACACAGTGTTGATGGTACTTTGTGTTTATCTTAAAGACAGCATGATGGAAGGAATGTATGTTGCCTACATCAATTCGCTCACCCGTATAAACATTTTCAGGAGGAAAGGCTGTATTTGTGTTTCTACGTTTTGAGATACTCAACTTTTGGACTATTAATGAGAAATTTTCACAGGTGGGAACAGCTGTTTCTGCTGCTCATTTTAACTTTAATGGTAGATTATCCATATTTTTGAAAGCCAGGTAACATATAGTAGGCGTTTGATAACCACAAATTAAAGCAGTCTGGATTTCAATCAGGGAGTAATTTGTGAGGAGAGCTGAGTCCTCCTCAGCCCTCTGTAGACCCTATTGGTCTCCCAGCAGCTGGTTGTTGGGCCGGGTTTCCTTGGAGTGTGTTTGGGTCACGCATGACAAATGTGTTTAGAAAATGATACCTGCCTTTTCCAGCACTGCCCAAAGAGATCCTGAATGCACATTTTATGCAAACGTGTAATTTTCAGCAGCTTCCTTAAAAAGTACATTTTAAGATGGTTCATTTGCTATCGTGAAGACTCAGGGTAGAAATGAAGTCTGCTTGCCAAAATACTGCCAAAATAAGGCTCTGACTGCCAAATACCCAGAAAATTTATAAAACAGATAAATATGAAAAGAGGTTTAAAGTGTCAAACCCAAGATAACCCCTGCAGCAAAGCAGGATAAAAGCCTTTATTGTTGCTAATCTAAGAGCACATCACATGTCAGAGGTCATATATTTTACATAAAAGATGTATTGTTTTACATACTCTCAGGAAGGTGAGCCCTGACCTATTATGATGGAGTAGTGTTATGTCCTTTACAGTGCAGAATCAGGAATGTCTTATATGTGTACCTCAGCAAGGCACAGAGGGCTTCCTATACAGCAAACATGTACAAATTTTGGCCCGTGATGTTCTGGTACTGCATTACAAGAACTGTGAAGAGCTTCTCACTGAAAACATAAAAAATAAAAATGAAATAAAGTGCCAGTGAGCAACAGATAAAACCAATATTCATTTCATCTCAAGGTAACCTTTTTTTCTCCCAGCTAACAATAATCAGGTTTCAATGGTAAAGAAGTAATGCCACATTCTCATTGTGAAAACATTTTTCCTTCCAAAATAAATGGCAAATGAGTTCATATTCTTTTGAAAGAACTTAGTGAAGATTCTGATTTTTCCCAGAGGTTGGTATTTTACTGCTTCAGTAAAAAGCTTCACCTAGTGATGTAAATAGCACAACTTACCATTTGGTGAGTTTCACAAACACCCCCAAAACTCCACATCACTGTGTGAATTTTATGAAATGGAGTTTCACGTAGCTCTGTCTTACACATCCACATGTCACTGACTTTCCGTTTCGTATGAAGTCATCTGTGTCACCAAATTATCGCATGTTTCTTTCTGTCTATATTACATATTACTCTGTACCCCTGTGGCAGAAGACCAACATTTTAGTGAAATTATGTTATAATTTTACTCTGTTAAGGTATTTGGTCAATTGATGTGGAATTAATTCTGAATGCTGTTAGTGGTTTGAGTTAGTAACTTGATCTAAATTAATAAACAAATGTTTTTCTTTTCTCTTGTACCATATGTTGATCCCAATTACATGAACAGAAAGTGGCAGATTGTCATGTTTCTTAAAAGATTACATACTCTTTTGCATAAGAGAGAGTACACAAGATGCAGTAATATACAGGGTAAAAAAAACCTACACGTGCTGTTTTCTCCCTCCTACTTTTTATAAAGATACACTTTAATTATTCCTCCTTTTAATACCCACTGCTCTCACCACCTTGGCATGCTTGGCGTGCTCTTGGTAATGCTTAATGAGAAGATATCCCAAGACAGTAAACAACTTCTTGAATTAGGAAGATGCAGCTAGTTCTAAAATCTCATCTAGGACCGTGTCTCTATGGAAAAGGATGAGAAAAAAGAAAGGATCCAGAAGATAAAATAGCAGCAAGTACAAATGGTCTTAAAATGCCTTAAGTAAGGAGAACCCATGCAGACAATAGTCAGATTTCTGAAACAAAGAACTGAACTCATTTATTATTCAAACTGAAAATAGATTGATAGACATCAAGATTAAGAAAGTTTATGTTAGAGAACAAAGATGTCTCATCTCCATGGGGTTTTTTGCTTCTCTTTTTCTCCTCCCAAAGACCAAGTTGTTTGTGCTGAACTGAAGAACCTCACACTAGCTGGTACTGATAAGCAGCAGTCCTGTGACTTGATTGTTTTTATTAACTCTCTCTGAAAGTCATTCACCATTAAACATGATTAGATTCATTTGTTGCTTTATTTATGTTTGTACTTGCAAATGTGGTGCCAATGAAAATGCTTTGGGTGCTGCTGCTGACACTGACCCAGAGTCACGTGTGTTACCTCCTTTCTCTGCAGGGTAAGAAGAGTGACCTTTTTGGGTGGCTGTAACTGAAGATTGCTTTACAGGAGCAACTGAAGAAGGTAAATACAAATATACTGTTTTTCACACAATTTTTGAAGTATGTCTGAACAAAGGATCTGATCCTGCAAACCCCAGGACCGTACCTTAGTTGCACAAGTAAAGGCTTTTCTGGCAACATGGATAAAGTTTGCAGCATTGGGCTTGGAGCTTTTCAAGTAAATGCTGTGCCTTAAAACCCATATTTTGCCTGGGAAGCTAATGGTTTAGGTGTCCAGTTGCATTTGAGGAGCAAGGCCAAAAAGATGCACATTTTGGCTTTCAGCCATGTTCTGAGAAGGCTGTTTGGTGACTGGGCAAAGCTTCTGTGGGAATGGGAAGACCCTGCTCCAGCTGGTCTTTGAGGCAGCTCCATGGTCCGTGGGTGCTGGGCTGGGAGAAGCAGCAGCACAGGCCGTCGCAAGGTCCCTTACTGAGGCAAATCCCTGGGGAGTGGTCAAGTCAGCTTCAGTGCTACTTCATCCTCGGCTGAGACACTCCTGGATTTACAGCAGCACGTCGAGCAGAGCAGGAGAGCAAAATTTAGCTGTTAATTTGATTGCTTATTATCACTGCAAAAGTTAAAACACATGCTTTTTAGTCTTTTGGAGCACAGCAAAAAGGAAAGAAATATCACTCTCTGCAAAATGATTTTTATTTAAAGCAGCGTGAAAGTCCCTTGCTTCTAAATTAACTCCTTGCCTCTCTTCTGGTCCAAAGTTTCAAGTTGGGAAGAAATATTAACATCACAAAAGTGGTGATTCACAAAATTAACTTGCAGAAGAGAAGAGTAACGCAGATCAGTGTTTGGTACTGAAGGGTGTCATCTGACTGAGGTTCATATGGCTGCTTTATAATCACCTTCTTTCAGAAATTAATAGTCGGTTAAGCACCATAGCAACAAGCAACACTGATGTAAGCGCTGAGCAGTGGCTGCTGTTCGCTGTGATGTCAGTGCTCGTTAGTGCTGTTCTCTTGACCTTGTTTGAATATAAAATGGTGATTTCATTTTAAACTTAGAATTTTACAGAATGACTAAATGCATTGGAGTGAATTAGAGCTATTTTTATTTTTAATTTTATTAAAATGTACTTGAAGGGGGAAAAAATGTCCCTGTTCTCTTCTGTTTTAAATTAAAATAGATCTGAGGACGAAGTGGGATTTTTTTTTTTTTCAGTTCTTTGTTGCCAAAAATATCTATTTAGTTAGGATGAAATTCATAAAGTTCAAGTGAATATTGCAATCCTTGGCCATGCCAGTGGTGTATGTCAGCGATATGATATATGCCTCTCTCCAAGACTTGAATCTTACTGGTTTGTTTTTCATTTATGGTGGAGCCCATGAAGTATTAGATGTATTTCAGCTATTGGAGAAGAAGCAGATCCTGCAGTTTAAGGAGATAGTGGTTCCTTGCTCTGCAGTGTTGTTCCTCCTTTGAGTTTTTGTGAAGAAGGGAAGAATTTGAAATCCCAGGTACATCAGAGGGCCTCAGCATTAATGGGACTCTTGTTCTTAGTTCATGTGTGGCTGTGTCCTATGTGACCCAGGAAAACAAGGAATTTTGGTGGTGTTAAATGCAGAACACTGCCTTTAGACTCACCTGAAGCTTGTAGGCCGTGTCTCCAAAAGCAGATTTGTTTTGTACTACTACCATCAGTGCACCACTCAGGCACACATCCCCTCTATCACTCATCCTTCAGCAGAAAGCAGTTTGGGTGATTCACAGAATATGTCACTGGAAAAGACCATTAGATTTTTCAGTCTGACCTCCTGTGCATCATAGGTTATTGATTCTCCCCCCTGAGTAGAGCTGGTAAGCAGAGTTCAGCCAAACTGTGCTTCCTAGAAGCTGATCCAGGCTCAAGGGGAAGACAGTAAGGACTGGAGAGCCATGGGGCAGCTGTGGTGTGTGCAGGTGGATCTGTGTTCAAGGATATGTTTTCAAACTGCTCAACAAAATTTAAAACTTAATAGAAAACAAGCTGTTCAACGTGTCCTTTAATGTTGGGACTTGTTTCTCAGAGAAGGTTTGGCTCTGTCCTGCTTGTACCACAGTGAGGGGTGCAGTTTTCAACAAAAACCTATTTATTGCAGGATCGGTCTGTAATCTTGCAACATATTTCATAAAATAAAGCCATAATGAATGATATGTGGTCCAAGAAACTGGATGTCAAATTTAAACTGGGCGAGAATTGAAACCGCTGAGATAATAAACCATGAGAATAGGAGATAGTAATGGAAATAGTGATAGAGTCCTAATTAGAGCAGTGCCACTGAAACAGGGAAGGTTAAGGGTTTGGTTGATTGAGTTTGAGCTCAATTGCTTGATAGCTTAATTTCAGGTGAAATCCCATCTCCTGAGTTAGCGGTTAAGCCGCTCAGAGCAGTTGCAGAGCAGGACTCTACTCCTTGAGGAGCAGCTGCGTGGCCCCAGGCGTCCCAGCCCTGCGTGTGAGCCTGGCCTCGGGCATGCGGGGTGGGAGGCAGCTCAGAGCTGGCAAAATAGATTTTTATTCTACATGCTTTGTTTGCTTTCTTTTTTTCCTGTGAGCTCCAAGGAGCTCCGAACAGAAACACAAGTAACAGAACAGATACAGCAAGGGGCTTTGATGGTTAAACCTCCAGAATTAAGATGTTTACATTCTCCCTCTATTTAGCACTGTTAGGCATAATGCCTAATTATATGCCAGTTTTTCCTCAAAGTAAGAGTTCGAAGTGTTTGATTTGGGGAGAAGGGAGGGGAAACGTATTTTTACAGAATTATGGACAATAATTAGTTAGTTTTCCAGGAGCAGTCATTTGTTTAAATGTAGTAAAAGCATTTTCAATAATCAAACAGCATTCAGTGAGCGTTGTAAATCAGGGATAGCTTGCATGCTGAAAAATTAAAAACTACAAAACATGCTACTAAAATTGTACATTATTGATAACAAAAGGCACATGTAGACTTTTAAGATAGCAAAGATAGAATCCTTTAGAAAACCTTTAATGGCAAAAAAATCAACACAAAGGATTTAGCAAAGTTGCACTTAGTTTAAAATTTCAAATCTTAATGCTTGTCAGAGTTAAATGCTGATTAAATATTGATAATAAACCAGAAGCTGCCTGCTGTAACTCAGAGCTGAATGAGATGATCAACAGATAAATCTGTGGGTTTGAGCTTTAACTTTCTTATATAGGTGTATTTTCTCCTCCCTTCCCTTCAAGCTAGGAGAAAAGTTACAAGGACTTTTTCTCCTAAACCCAATACAAAAAATGGACTGTGTAGTTGGTCTATATGAAAAACAAAGTGGACCAAAAAAAAAAAAAAAATTACTTTTTTCCAACTTTGTTCCATTAGGAAGAGAAATGCTTCTCAAACCAGGTTATCAAGTCACTGTCCCATGTCTTTGCTGGCCATTGCAGGCAAAAGTCAAAACCCTGAAACAAACTTTTTCAGACACATTTCTGCTTATGAAGGGCTCACCAGCATGTGCAGTTTCTCCCCAGCACTCTTCCTTGCTGGTCACTTCCAGAAGATGTGCTGGTGATGTCCTTAGTCCTGTTTTTTTGTACTGGCTTGGGTCGCAGGAATGTTTGCACATCAGGCAGTGGGAAGTTGGTAGGATGATATTTTTCTTAGTGAATTTGGCACCTTGACTCTTCCTGCTTTTGACCTAAAGGTCTTACAGCATATTAGAGAGCAGAAACAGCTCCTGTCCCTAGAACATGTGGTGGGCAGCTACTTCTGAAAATGGGTCCTGAATATGGACTGGAATGCACTCACAAGGAAGTCTGGAACAGAACAGACAATCTGGTTCTTGGACATTTTCTCCAGTGTTTGCTCTTCAGTGGGCCCAAATTACATAGAGCTGTACTGGAAGCATTTTGCATGAGTTCTTGTGTCACCCTCAGCAGGAAATAGGGACTGGGGAGACAGATCCCACTGATTCCTACTGCTGCCTTGCTGGTGGAGTGATCAGTGTCTGTCAGGCCTCATCTAAGACTGGGTTTATTTACTTTTGGATTGTTGAGAGAAGTTGTAATATCCTAATTGTTAAGAACTGAGTTACTAGAAGGTCTTAAGGTCAGACCTTTTCTCAAGGTTCAAAGGTACAGTGTGGTGTAAAGTGTTTCTGTAATCATTAGTAACAGAAATTACATTACCTGCATGTTTGGGGGTAAACCCTAAAAAGTTTTTGGGTGGGTCATTGGAAACACAAAGTGTTTGAAGACCTTACCTATTTGAATGAAAAGTTCAGTCCAGAGGTGTGTGAAGCTGTGACTTTTCTGAAGCAATTGGGTCAAGAAGGTGTAGAAAATAGATTAAGACATTTTGGGATAATTTAAGAAGTATCTGAGCAAATCTCATTAACATGGCCCACTAGCTTGCTGTATTGAAGACTTCAAAGATCTGTCAGAGGAGTTCTTTCTGTGCTATTGTCTGCCAGCATTAGCAGTCTCGAGAGAACACATTTCTTTTGTTTTCTTTTGGCCCATTTAGCTTTTCTTCTTTTTCTTCTTAATATTCCTTAATATCTTATAAATCTTCAAGTGGGTTGATAGTAAAATATGTTTCTCTGTTTTAAGATAGTCAGTAGGAGGTTTTGATCCTCTTATCTGATGCTTTTGGACCAAATCTTTCTGGTCTTCATGAAGACTGTTAAAGTGAGCAAGATTTGGCCAGTATTTTGCATAATCTCACAGTGTTTCTCCTATTAGTTTATGTGGATGTTCAGTATGATCCTCAGTGAAATGCAAGTGCTGAGTTGTATGACCTAAATTGCATTCAAAGTACCATCACCCATTCTGAATCCCTGAAGAACATGGAGCACGAGGCTGACACACCTCTAGATTAGCCTCATCTGCACCCCCAGATCAAACAGCTGCAGACATTGAAACAAATGCATGTATTGAAAATGGCCCAACATGTAAAAGCTGTGACTGCAGATTGAGCACCCAAAAAAGGGTGCACTGATGTTTGCCAGTACAGGTACACCAAGGAAACAGCTCATAATACACCATGTGACGCAGGCCATGCAATTTCTGGCCTGGTTCTTCAAAACCAAGCTGGATAATATGTCAGAATGTGCTGCATTTTATCACAGCTTGACTGAGGAAAGAATTGGGAATGGCATAGGCAGGAACAGCATTGGTCTGTTACTGCAGAACCAAGGTATGACCTACAGATAGCCTGAACTCATGCTTGGTCTCAAACACAGAATGTGATGGAAATATCCAGTTTCAAGGTTTCCTGTGGGAGCAGGCAGTGAACTCTGAATTCAGAGCTGTAGTAACACTTTGTGCAAGTTATGCTGCTGGGCCAGTGGATCCAGTGATGTTTTTCACTTGCTGAATAGGCTTGGTGGGCTTCCAAACACACCAGTGCTGTCTGCTGGGGTCTCATGGCCATGCCTGTCTCTCAGCACAAGGGCAAGAGCCACTTGTAGACTTGGAACCTGCCTTTGGAAAACTCACATCGCAGACGGTGCACGTTCCTGTGTTACAAAATCTAGAGATGTGAGAAAATTACTCCAGAAATAGATTCTTATTGCATATTTTATTTGGTCATCTGTAAGGTCACTGCCTATTGCCTTCTCCCACACCAGAAGTATATCTTCCATGATATTTAAGTTATTGTTGTACTGCGATGGCAGCCATGTTTTACAAGTGTTACAAGACCAGTGATGTCAGTGGGCATTATGGGAGGCCACCCTCTTCATCTTGTAGCTCATCTTAGAGCAAGGGTGCTAAAAAGAAAAGAAATAAAGTTATTTTTTGCTCCTGATTGCCTGCCCGTATTTCTCATTGCAACATATGAAAGCATTTTTCACTCAGAAAAATGGCAGGAACTTCAGACACCTCTGAGATGTTTAATTGTTCAGTCTTTCTCCTGGTGCAATCTGTGAATTTTAATTTGTGGCTCTCCCACCTCTGCTGGCCCTATACTTTTCAGTGTGTTTTGCGTAATATTGCTTAATTGCTCAAATGGGTCATTTCTTACTCTGAGCTCACTGTTTATTTTTTTAGTAGGGTAGCACAAACATTTGGACATTTGTAACTAAGACTCTGATGTCATTTCCATTGCAAACCCTTAATATCCACAGTTTATAATATGACTTTTCAGAATAGATTTTTGTTGAAATATGATAATCTCTTTCTTTTTTTAAAGGGTAGAATTGTTAACCCCCCCAAAAAAACCATAAATTGGCATCTTTTGAGTAATAGGTCTGTTTCCTTCTCCTGTCATACCCTTTTTGTTAGTTTTGCTAGCCCCTGTGTTTATCTTTATTAGTTGTAATACAAGTGTTTCATCTAATCCTCTGACTTATTAAGGGTTATTGGATCCCAGCATTGGAAGGAAATGTCTGTGGAAGGGCACAGCATTTCCTGCTCCTGGGGCACTTCCACCAATGGAACAGGGCCACAGAGTTGTGACATTAGTAATTGTCTGTAAAGATCTTAGAAATAGAAAGTGCTACATTTAAAAGCCAACAACAGCATAAATCAATAATATGGGCAATGAGACCATTTCTGGTTTTGGGGGGCTGGGGGACTTTTTAACCCCTTTTTAGTTGGTTTGTGTTTGTTTTATTGCTGTCATCCTCCATTTAAATTTTATTCCAGTAATTGGGAAAGGGAATTTTATTGGGAAAATTTTGCTTCTAAAGAGTTATTGAATGTGAACTGAACGTTATGAAAAACAGCGTTATTGAAAAAGAACAGAAAAATTATCTCTGAAAAAGTGCAAATTCATTTGCATCTTTGTTCCTCTTTAAGATCCAATAGCCAGCAAGAAAAATGTGGTTTTATTGTTTGTTTCCTTTTTTTTTAAGGAGGGAAGGGTGATGGCTTTTGGTGTTACTTGCTTAGAGAGTCCAAGGCTTTGAGCTTAGTTTTGGAGAACGTTAAAATAAGCCCATAGGAGGTCTTGTAAAAGTTGTGAGAAATTGTAAGCATGTCTGCTGAGTCAATTATATGAGACAAATTGCCAGGGTAAGGCTGCAAGGTTCCAAACTTGTTATTTACTCTCTGCTATCTTTAAACCAATTCATTTCTGCCTTTGATTTCACAGCAGATAAATACATGTTTTGGGGGAAAAAAAATACTAATTAGACAAAATATTAGTTAAAACTGAAAGAATTACCTGGATTTTCATTAATGTAATTAAAAGGAGAGTCTGGCCTGTTCTTCTTTGGAATGGCGAATATCTGAGAGAATATAGTTTAAAAATGCAGACTGGCTTTTTTGTTTCTCCTCAATGAGACTCAAGTGCACAAGGCAATTTTTTTTTTAAGATAACTTGAATTTTACTAATAAAGTTACTAGTGTTTAAAAAAATTACACATATTGAATCTCTAAGACTATTCACGATTCTTTCCCGTTTCTTAACTCTGCAATGAGTTTCAGAAAACTGCATGAAGAACAGTGCAGATCGAACATGTGCGTGGTGTAAATCCCATGTGTATAGTGTGTGCGTGCTGAATCTTGCCAAAATTTGTGTCCTGTGTTCATGATCTGCAGGCCAACTGGAGCAATGCTGCTCCGTAAGGTGCCATGGTTAACTCACCTTGAAACACATCCAGGTCAGCTGCCAGATTTTCTAGATACTTGATAAGGTGAAAAAGCCCAGTAAAGTCCTTTTCCTCCTTTGCCAGCATAGTTAGGGTGGAAAGCTCAGAGGAGCTATCCAAAATAGTTTGGTTTACTAGACCTGGCTGTGTTTGAAGCTGATACAGAAGTCCTGCAGTGATTCCTGGGTGGGCAGGGCTGTGCTGTAGTGCTGTGCTACATCCTCCTGCATCCCAGTGTCACTTGTACTCCGTCACTGGAGGAACCAGAAGCTCTGCCAGAAGCTGCCAGTTGCCCTCTTAGGAAGAGAGTAGGGCTGTACCAGCTGTATGATGAGATACCACGTATCTGCAGGGGGTAGGTCCTGTGGAGTATCTCCACAGGTGGCTGGGGCTGTAGCTGTCCCACATCTCCTGCTCCCCTGCTGCTGCCATTGCAGGACAGCACATAGTTGGCCAGGTGTGAAGTCCCCCAAGAGCAAGTGTGACCATGCCCACCTGCAGAGAGGACTGGCTCCCAAAAGAAGGAGCACGGAGTTAGAGGTGTTCACTGTGAAGCACAACAGTGGGTGGGCTGCTGATGCTGTGGGAGGAGGTTGTGCGGGAGCCTGTGATGTGTAAGAGAAAACATCAGTGGGACAGTAAGTTCTTCCCCCAGGAGGAGGGAAGGGAAAAGGTCCCAACAAGCTTTGTGGACATTTGAGGAGACCTCTTTAAAAACAACTGTAAAGAGACTCATCCTCTGACATTGACATCCTGTCTGGTCACCGCCCATGAAGAGTGATCTGTGGCATCATCTGGGCAAGACCTTAGAGTACCTCTGCAGGAGAACTAGAGTTTGTCATAGTTTTGTATTGGGTTTCCCTCAGCGTGTAACTGGATGCATTAACAGTGACATGATCCCGGTGTGACCTGGACTTTAATGGGTTTGAACTTGGAACTGTTCAAACATTAAGAAAAAGCCCTTGCTCCCTGCATGTATTCAGCAGCTGCTTTTTATATGCAGAACCCAGAGCTGCAAAGGTTCACTGGTGGTGCATTTTCAACTTTCAGATGAAAAGGACTAAATAACTGCCAAAAAAACCAGGCTATTTCTCTCCCGATGCAGATGTGTGACTGCTAGGACATGCATACATCAAAAAGACAATGTGCCTCTGAGCAGTTAAAAACCTACTGCTTTGTTTTGTTTTGCTTGGGGCAAACAAAATGTCAACCCCCTCAATCTTGGGAGAGGGTTTTCGCTGTTAATGTGTCCTTTGCACAGAGCTTGAGCCCACGAGACAGGATTTGGGGTTTGTTTCCTACCCTTGCAGCTGACTCACTCCATGGCATGGGGACTGTTTGTTCTGGACAAAGCTTTCTTGGGATTTTTTTTTGACTTTGCACACTGCCAGCTGTGCATGATGTACCATCCAGAATATGCTCTTTATCCTATGTCAGACCTTAACTGTGGCAACAAGGCGGTGATTTGATTTTCCTGTCTGCAACAAGAGCCAGATTTGCCCCTTGCCCTCCAGAGGGACATTGCAGGTTATGTTATCTGGCTGCTGTGTGCTCAGGCAGCTCAGAAAGGTACAAATTGTTCCTTTCAAAAAAAAAACCACCAAACCTGAAGCAAAATCTCCCCCCAAAACCCAGCAACAAACCCTGCAAGGCCTATTTTTTTTCAGTTTTGAAAGGTGTCCCATTCCTTTCCTGCTTAGCCACACACCTAAAGCAGTTTCTTTACCAAGTTTCTGCTTGAAAGGAATTCCATTTACAAAGCTATCAGCTACCTGCAAACAGATGGGCATAAGGGAAGGCCTCATCCCAGCTTGGGCTCGTGTTTCACATGGAGCTCTGCAGTAACGATGGAGAAGTTAGTCACCTGCCAGCAGAGTCATTCCCATGGAATGATGATAGAGCGACCCGGAGTAAAGATGTCTGTTTGGAGAGCTGTTGACAGATTTACTGACCACCAGGTCAGACCACATTGCCCTTTCTTTTTGGTATTATGAATTACTATGCATCGAGTTTACTTATTAAATTGTTAGCAAGTTGTGTTGTACCGTGTCCCTGTAGTGTCACCAAAGTCACCCTGCCTCACCCCTTCTCCCTCCTCCCCAGCTCTGCTCCAGGAAATCCATCTCCTGCTCTTCCACAGAGTCACAACAGTGCTACCTTCCCTACATAATACTTTTCTTTAACTAGGGATGTAAATCCTTGGTCTACAGGCCTTTGGTTCAGTTTTTTCCTTAAAACATTAATGAGCTTTTTAGGTTTTTTGGAAAAAAGAAAAGCCATTAATGATGACATGGTATAAAAATGTAGCAGCTAAAGCATATGTTCTGTTGGTTTGCCTTGTCTTATAGGAACATCATTTTTGCACATCACTATTAACAATGCAAACACCCTGAAATGCTAATAGCACTAGTAAGCTTTTAATTCCATGGAATTTATTGCTTGCTGTATTTCCATGAATTTATAACGCTTTGATTCTTAAGAGCCCCATTTAATCAGTTTTGCCTGGCACAGAACATAATAAACAACTTGCTGGTGCTAAAGTGCCACATGGGGGAGGCTGCTAACAAGAAAGTTAAATGCTTCTGCCACTAGCAGTTTCTTCGCTGTATTTTTCATGAGCTGTTACTACCAGTAATGTACTTTGCTGGCTTTAGAGCAGTGGTTAAACACAGTGACAAACCAAACAGTGCTCCAGCGCTGTAAACACCCAAAGCAATGCCATTTTTGTTCAGAGCTACATTTTAAGCCAGACTTGAGACTCAGTGGCATTTTATAGTGATCAGGGATTTTCTTCTTTTTTCCAAAGGTCTCCCTTTTCTTGATAATATGGTGCTTTTAGGAATAACTAGTGAGTGGTATTGATCAAGAAAAACAGTGTGGGGAGAGAGGGAGAGAAAAAAGAATTGAAACACCTTAAAAACAGTTCTTGTTTGTTTATGCTGTTTGACCATCAAAGTACAAAAAGACTGTCCTAGTAAAAAAATAGCAGATTATCGAGTGCTTTAAAGCAGAAAATGTCATTTGAGTCTCAAAACTGCACCAACTTTGTATAATTACCCTTTTAATTATCCCCAGTGGCCCATGAAATTTGTAAAATAGAGCATTGAGAGTTTGATTTACTTACATGTTGCACTTTAGTGTTATGCTCTTAATGAATATTGTTTCGCACTAATGTCAAGCAGAGATTGCTGAGTGCTATAGAGAGGTGCACGCTGCAGAGCTGGGTATTCAGCGGGGAATTGTGGAAACTCTACCTTAAATGAAGAGTATCTATGTATCTAAAGCAATGTGCTATAATTTTTATTGCCTGAATGGAAACTATATTGATTTTATCCTCTGCATGCAAAGTAGTTTACTATATTTTCTTTATTTAATCATGCCAGAGAATGAACCATTTTTAGGGCAATTATTTGCTTTTGTGTCAGCATCTTCCTTGTTATGGAGAATAGTTACATCCTTCCTCTGAAGGACCAGAACTTGGAAGCAAGCTCTTTAATTTGCCCTTAGGACCTAACTGGTTTAGCCTCTGGTAATGGAAATAACAGCAATCAATATTTGATGTAGGGTTTCTGTGGGGTATCCAAATATCGTTTATTGCCAAGAAATTGCTGGAATAAACTTGTGGGAAATGTAATCCAAAGTGTGGCTGCAAAACCCAGCTAAATTAAACTGGCATCTTCAAAGGTGAGTGGAAACATCAGTGAACAGTAAGAGTAAAAAGAAAGCAAGCAGAGTCCGAAGGGTTAGATAATAAGATGTAATAGCTGGTGACCTCTAAATTACTGGTACGAATCTGAGCAAGGTGGGGACTCAGCAGAAAGTATTTGCATTTGAAAATGGTCATAAGATGCTTTCAAGAAATGCCTGATCCTCAGGATCTATCTGCTGACAAGTTGGGGCGATTGGATACTGTGGGTGAATGGCTCTTGGAAGGATGGGCTGCCTTCCTCTTGCCTCCCTTTCTTCTCTCACCTTTTGAATTTAACAAGTGTTACGATCACTGTCAAGTGCTGGTACGGGAGACTGGACCAGGGGTACAGCTACTTTGGCATCTCTAGGAAAGTACATGACCAGATACCTCCAGAGAAAGTGGAAAGTCTGCCGTTTTACTTTTCCTTCACAAATTTTGTTAGTGTTCTCCTGCATTTACTTCTATGACAGTGTTGGTACTTCTCTTACCTAGCTATGAGCTGGTTTCATTATTCTGCTGAACTTAGGAGATTGCAGTATGGCTTCACATTTCACAGATCACTTTTTATTGAGTAAAAACTCAGCTCTTAATTGGTTTTTCCAATTTGTGAATATTCCTGTACATTTGTCATTTATGTTTTTGATATATAAATACTGTAGTTGGAGGAAACAACAGAAAACCAATGATTTTGCAACTTTCACATAGTTCAGAGAAAATTTGAGCTTAAATCCAGCCTTTAAATGAAAGACAAAAATCTGTTTACATCCCAAGGACCAGTACTTTAGAATATAATTTTTTCTTAAAGTAAACAAAAGAATGAAGTGATTGGTGTATAGCTGAAATTGGGGAAGGCAAATTTGCGTTAATTGTTTACAGACACAAATTTCAGGGAACTGATTTCTGGAATTCTGAAATTTGAATTTATTTATATTTGAAAATATCTTGTTTAAAAGAAGCTGAAGGGAACAACCTATGAAGAGGCTAATTAAGCACTTCTGTATGACGTTGAGCACAATGGGGCTCCTTTTTTGTTTGTCCTGAGGCCCTGCAATAATAAACAAAATAACTGCTAATAATTGGGAGCCTTGGTTTGAAGCCGTGCTGACTGCAGGACACAGGCAGTGTCAGTTTTCAGTCAGTGCATCAAGGCTGACCTTGAACTCGTGTGTGCTGATAAGGGCAGTGCAATAACCCGGTCATACCCAGAGCCGGTCGTATGCTCAGCACTGCTGGTTGGCTTTGATGGTGTTTCTTTTTAACTTGTCTTGTGCCCTTCTTTGGCCAAAGGCTGGAGGCGCCAGGCTCCCCTGATGCAGAGAGTCACCTCAGCAGCAGCAGTACTACAGATCAATCACCCAGGTGCTCCTTATTCCAGGGAAGCCGTGTCCGGTTTGGCAAAGGAATACAAGAAGATAAATTAGCATAACAGAAGTGGTTATTTTGGCTCTGTTTGATTCCATGCAGTATGTTTGCTGTCTCCTCTACCACTGTGCATGGGTGCATCACTCCCTTCCGCTTGTACAGCTTTTTAAATGTGTGTGGTATCGCATCACACTCTGGCCTTAATACACCAGAAGATGGTAGAAGACAGTGTATTTGTCGGATTTTTTGCTATTGAAAGGGTTGGAAGTTTGCCTGCAAGCCAAATTGCATGGCAGGAGATTACAAAACGTTTAGTTTCCAAATCTGATTTTCTCCCTTGTGAATTTTTCTTGCTTGCTCAAAGGCAAGACTCGTCTTGACCAGCCCAGACTGAGGTGGAGCTCATAACCACGCTGGAAAGTGTCCTGTGGCTTGGAAGAGCAGCTAGCTGGAAGGAGAGCAGTTTTTCAGGAGCAGTCAGGATGCTTTCAGTTCTCACCCCATCTCTCTCCATACTCACGAGCTTTGGTGGGACATGGTGACAGCATGGTCTTGTCACTGGGTGTTCAGTGAAGGTAATAATTAGTCACGATGCTGCCCCACCACAACAGACAGTTGCAAGCTGCTGTTGCAAATCTTGCATCCAAGAGATCACCTCTGTATTTCACTTTGTGTCTAGGCATCAAAATTTGGGCAAGAGCTTATGGCACTTCCAGAGCCACTGAGTTGCTCTTGTAATCATTCTAAAAAACAAATAAAAAATCCAAGGAGAAGTGGAAAAAGGCTAAACCCCAGTATATTATCTCAGTGTTGCACTTCTGCAGTAATCTGGCATCACAGATATGGACCGAAATGTAAACTCTCACCTTAGAAGTAATGAAGAATAAGGGAAATTTCTGAAAGGCGGTTTTACTGCAGTCTAAATTGGAAGCATGAAGTGGAAGGTTAAGAAGAACACAACTCTCTGAACCTCATGGTCAGGCCCACATTTGGCCATGCAGCTGAGGAGGGGCAAGGGAGCCAAGCCAAAACTATCACAGAGAGCCCAGATCACTGTAGGCATTCTTGTTTTCAAAGTTGGTAGGAAATAGTTTTCTTAGAAAAAAATGGAATTGGTGTTCTTTTCTTTCTTACTTTAGGAGCCAGTTTTCTGATCTCCAGTTCATATTATGATCTTGTACTGGCCTCAAATTTTGGGTCTCCATTTCACTATTTTTCATGAGCTGTAGTTTGTGCATTTGCTGGCAAATTACATGTTTTTGCAACCCTGCACGCCTCTTGCTTTTAAGGAAAGAAGGGAATAAGGAAGAAAACTGTGTTATGTTGAAATGCTCTTTAGATCCCTTTGCATATGCTTTTGCATATTCTTGACCAATCTTCCTTTGTTTTAGGTGTTGGTAGCATTTTTTCTTACACTATGTACAATCATTAGCATTAACAGAGTAACAAGAGTGTAACAAGGAGAACATACTCCAGAGTGTATCCCTTAATTTCCCTCTGAAGTGGAAGGAAGTTGTCCAGTTGGCTATGTGCTGTGATTTGCCATCATTAGGACTAGTTTTTGACTCCTTGTAGGGTAGGTTAATCTGTCCTGGGGAGCCTACAGTGAATCACATTGGATTATATATGCCACAGATAGGTAGGTGCCACCTTTAAAAATGCCAGTAAGATTCTGAGGCACCTTTTCCAGCCAAGAGCAAGAGGTGCACGAGATAAAAGAACCATTTGCCCCTGCAAGAATTGTGCATTCACATGATTAGTGAGGCGTGGTATTAAATTATTTGAGCTTTGTGCATAAATATATACTGAGAGAAGCTTTGTAACCGGCGACTTTGGCTATAGTTTTCTTCTTCATGGGCCAAATGCTCTGCTGCTGATAGGGCTTAAGAGTATTTTGGTGGAGCAGCTGAAGAGCTGCTCTTCCTTGTGTGCGTGTTGCACTGTCCCACACCCAAAGAAATGCCTCCTCATGTTTTACGGGTGGACTTTGCAGCTTGATTGGAAATAGAAACACAGTAAACAGCAACTGTGTCTCAGAAATATCCCCAGCAACACAAACTGTCACTATTTCAGCTTCTCTCCAAGGCTGCTTCTTAGGGGGCTGATCTGCAGCTATATAAAAGCACGGTAACATAAGCTGCAGCACCAGCCCTGGAAAATCTTGTAGTACAGCTAACAAATATCTGCAAAACCTTGTTTGTATGTATGTGCGCTTACGTTTAAGATGCAAACTTGTATCTGAGTGTGCCCGGCTCCCCGCAGTATATAGCTGCAAAGCTATTTTGAACATCTTGGAAAAGATGGGTTTGTAGTCTGATTTTCTTTTTTTACTGTGTTTTTCTCCCCCCATGATGTTTATTAACATCTTCCCTGATGTCCAGCTACAAGGGATGGGTGCATAAAAGTTTACATGAAAATACATTTCTCTGTAAGTGCTCTCTCCCTGTGATTCTTTTTACAGCTTTAACCAAAACCAGTTTCATCCTGTTTCATCCTTTACCCCTCAAAGCTGATAGAGGGGATATTTCACTTTCATCTACAATTCACCTTGTCCTTTCCATTTTTCACTTTGGTTTGCTTGTTGATCTGCAGTAGCAGGTGTGACCAGCCATCAAAGAGCCCTGTTGGGAGCCCACTGCCAGAGAGAGCACCCTGGCTCACCCTCGGGATAGCAGGAGGCACAGCCCTGACTCCTGCTTTTCATTCCAGCTTTTTCCATTCGAGCACACCAGCACATCCAAAGTCTCCTTGCTGACCACTAGTGACTTGAAGCACTGAAACAGGAGCTTGGAGTCAAGGCCGATGATTATCTTTTCTGCTTCACTCCCTGAGCTGGGACCTGTAGCCAGGCTCTCCGGACGCGGTTCAGTGCATTCGGGGACATGCTGGACATGAAGGATTTGCCTATTTGATAAAAGAGCTGCCAGTGCCTCGGGCAGCCGGCACCTCTTTGGGCCGGTTGTGTGCTGCTCAGCAAAGAGCACAAAGAGGGCGGATGGGAATACGGAGGGAATCTCGTTAGAGTGAGACGAGGAAGATGGAAGGGCTGAGCTCCAAAGGCTGACTCTGTGTCCCTGGGGCGAAGAGAGGAGTGTGTGGGAGAGCGGTGCACCTCCATCTTCTTGCTCCTACCCCTTTTTCTTAAGGATTTTATGATGCTCTGTGAGTCTGGAGCCACACCTGCCAGCCAGCCACCTAGCAAGGGCTTTGTTGGGCACAGGACTGTGGTCAGGAGTTTATGTTCTTGTCCAACTTAAAGTTCAAGCTAATGAGGTGCTGTAATAATTATTTCAAAGCAGTTTTGGAGGAAAAGATGAATTGATTTAGTTTTACTACACAGCCATCTCCTGACCTGCCTTATTTTTTCTTCTTTAGCTCTGTCTCCTGCCAGAGCTGGAGTATGTAGGGCAGACCTGCACATCCTTAATCAAGGCAGTGAAAACTTTTGGACACAGAGATTCCAGGATCAAAAGATGGATTTGGGTCAAAGTCCTTGTTCTTTGTAGCAGTTTCTGCTGGTTGGGTTGGATATGGTTTGGTTTGGTTTGGTTTGGTTTAGTTTGACAGGGAATATCTTGAGCACCATTTCTAGGGATCTTTGCCCTGCCTCTAAAAACAGATGTACCAAACACAGCGGTAAAAACAGGCCTGACCCAGTGTTGTCTGGTTCCTTTCCTTGATGGAGTTTTACCCTCTCCAATACAAATAGTATCTTTGCAACATTGGATGTCTGAGATTCAAGATATGTTTTCAAAAATCAGTTTGATACCATGTCCTCTGGTAGCCAAACTCCATTAAAAAACAGTTTGAATGTAGCTATGTGTAAATAGAGCTGAGTCTTTCCTATCTCTTTTACTTAATCCCAGTAATGTCTGTAGGCTGGAGCTCCAGCAGGTTCTTGGGTAGTTTGGGAAGAAAAATGTGGGAGTTGTGCTAAGCCACCTGAGAAGGAATTGCAGCCAGTACAGCCAACAGCCACATTTAACCTCTGGTACGTCATCGTAACACACATTTTAGGAGTGATAATGATTATTTCTGGTACCCTAAGCAGGGAATGTGTACTGTCAGCTGTTGTGGAAACAAATCAAAAGACAGTCCTTTCCCTAACCAATGTAAAAGGAGATATTTTTCCTGCTTAATTTCTACTTAAAAGGGAAATAATTATGAAGAACTAATTTTTTTTTCTATCGTTATATTTTATTTCCCTTCACCCACCTTTCCCAGAATCTTCTGTGTAGCTAAATCCAGTAAAATAATGGCAGCTGCAAAGCTAAGAGTAAGGCCAGGAACAGGTTCCAAGTGCATATTTACAGCTGCCCTTCTCAAAGCATCCTGTTTTCTTCAACACTGAGTGTTCTCCATGAATCAGACCTTTTGGAGATAGAGGGACCTCTCTTAGGTGTCTGGGTTTAAGGAGGTTTTTGTGTTTGTGAGGATGGATGTGTGTTTCTACACAACTGGCCATCAGAATTGTGAGTTTTGTGATTCTTCTCATTATTAACATTTTGTCTTTCCTGATTATTTTGTACTACTCCTCTCCAGTGATTTATTTCTACAAGGCTTCTGTTGTGAGCCGTTAATGTCGATGGGCTCAGCCACTGCTTCCGTGTGGTGCAGAGGAGTGGGAAGAGGGTATGACTTTGCAGAAACATAGGGTTACCTCCAACCACAGAAATCAGGCTGTAAAAATGATGAATATCTCTCTTCTGCCATCCATAGATCTGACAGTTTTGTATAACTTATGAATTAAACATCTGGGAGGTGTAGATGTATTTTTTTCCCGTTTAACAGTCACCAAAACCGAGGCCGATAAGCTGTTGAATAATTTTCAGTCATCCAGTAATGTTACAGCAAGTTTTGGGAGCAGATCCCTGGATTGTCTCTCTTAACAGAAATGGCAGAATTGCCATTAGAGTTAGTGAGATCAAGGTGGCACCTGGTGCTGTGTCTTAACCGTGAGACGAACCTTCAGCTCCATGCAGAACAGACAGGACCTTTACTGCAGAGGCCTCATCGAACAGATCCCGACAAAGTAAACAGCATGACACTTAATTTATCTACCCCAGAAACATGAAGGGCTCAGTCGACCTGATGGGATCTGTGGTTCCAGGGAGTCTAGGTATTTAAAACGTGATGCTCAGCCTGCTAAGCCATCCCCTGCAGCTTTCCTTAGTGCATAAGATATGAAAAAATCTCCTGTCCTGCAAAACAGATATTAAATTGGATACTCTTTCACCCTGCCACGATAAGAAACGCAGCAGAGAGAGGCAGGAAAATGGAATGCTGCTTAGAAAGAAAATATATTTGAATCTAACATAAAAATTGGTGAGATAGGAGGATTTTCAGAGCTAGTAGCAATCCCCTCCCCAATGAGTTGCTGGAAATTCAACTCTCCCTGTAGTTTTTGCACTGGATTGTGAATAAAAATGGTTGTGATTGATGAAGCGTTTGGTGTCTCACTGTAAGTTGGTCAAGAGGGACTTCTAAATCACCCAAATGAAATATTGCATTATCATGAACGGTAACATGTAACTGTTAAGTATGCCGTTGCTTATCATAAGCTCAGGCTCCTCCGAGCTCTACCCAGCGAGAAATCTTTGTGAGCATTGGAGCAGAGAGTCTCCACACGGCCTGGCAGCACTAGGGCCTTTTCCTTTTCCGTTTCCTTCTCCGTTTCCTTTTCCGTTTCCTTCTCCGTTTCCTTTTCCATCCCCTTCCTTTCTCCTTTTCCATCCCCTTCCCTTCCCCTTTCGCCTTCCCCTTTCGCCTTCCCCTTTCGCCTTCCCCTTTCGCCTTCCCCTTTCGCCTTCCCCTTTCCCCTTCCCCTTTTCCCTTCCCCTTTTCCCTCCCCTCCCCTCCCCTCCCCTCCCCTCCCCTCCCCTCCCCTCCTCTCCCCTTTTGCCTTCCCTTCCCTTTCCCCTTCCCTTTCCCCTTCCCTTTCCCCTTCCCTTTCCCCTTTTCCCTCCCCTCCCCTCCCCTCCCCTCCCCTCCCCTCCCCTCCCCTCCCCTCCCCTCCCCTCCCCTCCCCTCCCCTCCCCTCTGAGGCAACAGCAGGAGAGTCAATTTTTGGGGTTTGAAAGGAGAAAAACGCAATGTGCCTTTGTTTGCTGAAGGCCATGGACCCATTAGTCAGGTTTGGAAAGCCCTGGCAGTGAATTACCCTCTCCTGTATGGGGCTCATTACAGAGTTGTGTTGCATATTGGGGATTTTTTTGCATAAAGCTTTTTTACCAGTGCTGTGCATGGGATGATAGGTGAGAAAACAAAGTTTATGTTTCATGGGAAACCAGCAAAATAGTATTAGAAAAAAAAGTAATTTCTACTTTCTTTGCTGGCACAAAGAAGTGGCCGATGTTGTTCCTATTAAAAAGCAAAACATTTCTAGAGTAGAGACCCACACCTCCCACAGAAAAGCCCTGCATTCACAATATGACTAAAAACCAATCCAGTTGGGCTGAAGTTTTCTATATCCAGAACTTTCCACGGAGGCCTTGGCAGCTGTTTCTCAGAAAAGGATTAGTGAAATAGATGTTGCTTGGCTGAGTGAGAACACAAAATGCCAGTTAGCCAGGCAGCCTTAGGATTTTCCATGTTTTAGGCTAAAATGTGGAAGTGGGGAGGGAGGTCACACTGAAGTCCAGCATTTTGCTTTGGATATCTGCACATCTTGATCTCGGATTGGCCAAGCTACAGGTCTCCAAAAATGCTCCAAACAGAACTAAACTCTGTAGTTCCCTGTAAAATGTAAGCAACCCTCAGTATGAGATAGGTGACATGCTCAGGCAGTCATGGTTCATTTCTCTGGCTTTCTTGTCCCTGTCTGCGTGTTTTCCTGCTTCCTGAGCTGGCCATGTCTCCTCTCTATTCAAATCAGGTGGCTTCCTGTACCCCTGCCTGCCAGCTGGGGGGCAGAGAGGAAGAGGACGAGGCTGTAGGTGGGGAATGGTGCCATCCACCTGCCTCCCACTGAAGTCTTTTACCTGCCTGTTTTCGTGTCTGTGCTCCAGCACGTGGGAGCTTGGTGACTTCTCAGAGAAGTGGTGCTCCGGGTTGCTCACCGTGGTAGATCAGTGATGTTCCTTATTTTCTTGAGTTCCCTCAGGAGTTTTGGATTCATTTTTTTTAACCAGAATTCAGACTGTGGCAGAACACTCAGCAAAAGCAGAGTTCAGTGCAAATGGCTAAAATTTGTTAAATTCACCAAAAACAAGGTAACTGGGATGGGACATGGTATGTTGGGTGGTGTTAGTGGTCACACCTGTGCAAGTATGCAAGTATCATACTTTAAAATACGAATAGTTTAATCATTGCAAAGTTAGAGGAAAGTGTTCCACGTGTGTTAGAGTCTTGGATCCTGTTGAGGTGAAGTAATACTGCAAAGGGGTTGGAGGAAGAGGAGAGAGATGAAGCTGGGCCTGCGTTGGTCCCCCCATCAATAGTAACCTTAACTCATTAACCTAAACTGAAACATTTGTTAAACTTTTATCTGAATAGGAAAGCTTCACGTTTTCTTAACAGAGCAGATTCTGTGGCTACTAATTTATTACTGTAATTTAAGAAACAGACGTCTGTCTGACATGTGCCATGTAGTTCAGTAGGTCACTAGTGACCTCATCCTTAAAATCGTTATCTTTGTAAACCATTCATTTTGCATAAAAGCTTTTATTTATAGTCAGTCATTAAAATTGGGACCTGATATTTACTTTTCTTCTGATTAGGTTAAAGAGTGAATATGAACAAAAAGTACCCTCCTGTTAGCACCAAGCAGTTTGCAAAGTGTGCTATTCATATCCAGCATTTCTAAAGGAATTCTGTTGAACCATTATAGGCTTAAATGGGGTTAGTTAATGCATTTGGTTTTTTCACTGCTAAGACTTGATTCATGTCACAAGGGGTATATTTTATTTGGTTTTGGTTCCTTATAGATTCTTGTCCTCACTGCTGAGCAGGTGGAGCCTGTGGTTTGTACTGGAAGTGTTAGACTTGCAGAGAAGTGCTGTGTTACAGGATGAGGAGACTGCTGGGCGGCTTGGTGGGTCTCCTCCTTTGCCCTGAGGTTACAGTAGCAGGAGGACCAAGACAGTCCAGGTTCTTGTCTATGTGTGAGCGTTTTGCAGGGCCAAATTCTGAATCATCCCGTTGCCCAGCCCCTGATGTGATGAGCATTTGACCCAAGGCAGGGGGAAGCACTCCTTGATTGCATCTCTCTAGAGCATGAGACATTGTAAGCGACAAATGAGGTCCCCAAAGGATGCCCTGAGTTGCACTGTAGGGATGTCATCACCCAACAGCCTGCGATCTGCTGGCCATGGCTTACAGGGCAACACAGCCCTAAAGGGCCAGACACAGTGGTCCCCTTCAAGGATCAAGTTCTTGGGATGTCCATGAACTCTTCTCCCACGTTTCCTCATCCTCCTGTTGTGCCTTACCCTTGATATCAAAGGTCATGCTTAATCTTATACTCTGTGAGTGCTTAAAAATACTGAACATGAGTGCTGGTAACTTTTCCATGCCAGTTTTCTCCATGGAAGCTCCAAGGTGGTATGGGGTTGCCCCCAGCCCAGGAAGATGGGCTGGGCAGGATCAGAACCCTCTCCAAGGGAGTCCAGGGGCTTCTTGCTGGGCTGGAGAATGCATGAGGCGAGAGAAGAACCCTTCAAAATTGAGTGGTGGTTTAATAACTGTAATGAAAATGATTTTTGACCAAAAATTATGTATTATCAGTTGGCTGAACTGCACAGCATACTCTCTTAAATATTAGATAGAGCTGGGTTGTTTTTTTTTCCCCAGATCTTACTGCTAAGATCACTGGCCCATTTCAATTTTTATTGAAACAAATAAACCCAATAAAAACACTTATGCTGAGAGCTGAAGCTCCACAATAGAAAAAAAAAAAATTACTCTGTATTGAATTTATTGATTTATTTATTTACTCCAACTGGAAAATTGAGTATTGTGTTAATGTATTTTATAAGAATCACAGTGCTCGATGAAATGGCTAATTTATTTTAGCGTATACATAAATAGCTAGCAATTTTCAGTGAGACAGGCTAATGAAAATGATGCCATGAAATTGTCTATACTATGAGGAGTGATGGAGTCAAGTTATTATTGGTTGAGTGCTGCGACGTAGTGAACTGGCCATCATGTCTTTGAACTTTTGAACTGCTACTTGGTCGTGTGATTTATTGATTTTGGTATCAGCATGTTAACTTTTTATTTTTGTTGTGGGGGGTCGCACAAGCAGCACGGATGAGTAACGCTCTGTGTAATTTCATAGATGTTTAGGTTAAACAAGATGGTTGAAAAATTTAAAGCATGTTAACGGAGCAGGGTTACACCATGTGGAAAGGCAGAGAGATGCTTGTAGGTACCATTAGATGTCAACACTGATGTTCTGATTGCTGCGGATTAGCCGAATACAAGCGAACTTGGCAGGGTAAGTGTGCATCATATTTGTCAGAGAAACATTGCCTTTGTTCTAAATTAAGTATGTGATCTCATAGCAACTTTGTTTGCCTATCTACCTTCAACCTCTCCTCGTGCTGTATCTTATCACAGTGGTGCCTGGTACGGGCAGAGCATCCACTGTCAGCCCTTCCCAGAGGCGCACTCCATGTTGCCGGCTGTTGCTCGACGGAGGATGCTCACTGGTGGTGCGAACAGCTCAACAGCTCGTGTTGGACTGTTGCACCAGAGAGCTGCCCCCATCTGCCGTCACCCAGACGTGTAAACTTGTTTTATCTTCTAGCTGTGATCCCCTTGCAGGCTGGCTGTAGTGCTGAGCCTCAGCATGCAGCACTCGCCAGCGGCTGCCTCATCCCTCGGTGCAAGGAGATGCTACACTTGTTGTTCTTGGTGGTTTGCTTAGGACGTGGAATTCAGGCACTAAAATAATATTGTTTGATTTACAGTGTTTTCTTGCTTCAGAACTTTTCTCTTGACTGTGCTGGTAGGGGACTCTTTGCATGGCGGCTGCTCTGAGTTCTGTTTCTGATTAAACCGACTAACTTGACACCTGCATTTTACAATTTGCTTAAAGTGCTTTATCCTGTAAAAGCAGCAATTTCAAAGCTTTAAAGCCAGCAGACTTGCAGGGGTTTGCACAACTTAGCTCATCCCACCAGTTCGCTGCGATTGTGCAAAACACGACTGGACTTTTCTAATCTACTTGACCCCTGCTTTCAAAATTGCAGTTTTAGTGTCTGTCCTTCCCGTCCCCACTAACCCCCTTGTTCTGTTGTTGGTCTTGGCAATGCATGCAAGCGTTACTGTATTTTTTTGCCCCAATTATTAAACTGGCATGTCTTTATTTGGATATTAAAAGTGCTCCCCCCCCCCCCCCCCCCTTTGCCCACTGCGACCCAAAGCATTTCCAGCAGCCTCGCAGTGAGCAATTCGGACGCTGGTACCACTTGCCTCTCCCCCTCATCCCCCTTTGCCCTCCTCGTTATTTTAATTTTTTTAAATATATATATATATTTTTAAGAGATGGGCTGTTTAAGCCAGAAAACAAAACTGGTGGGAAAAGGCTAAAAACAGGACTGACACCAACACCATTAGCGGGGGGGGGGGGGGGGTGGGGGGGGGGGAGAGGAAAAAAAAAATTCCATTTCATTGCAACTCTGTTATTGTTTACTTTGCCATACACATCCTAATATGGTTACCTCCCTGTCAAAGCGGCCGAGCCGGGCTGAGGGGCCCCCTCGGGGAGACGCTTCCAACTGCTGCTCAGACAATAAGAAACAAACGGCGCAACTCCACAAAAGGGCTGCCCGGAAAATAAGTGTCAAATAAATCCTGCCGAACTCTTCCTTCCCGGCACCCGGGCCCCGCCGTGTGTAACCTGCGCGGTGCCCGGCGGGGCTGGGGGGCGGCTCCCGCGGATCCCCCCGCGGCCGGGGCCGGACGGGGCGCGGCGGGAGCGCTCCGCGGTCGCGCAGCGCTGCCAGGTGGTGCCGCCGGCCGAGCCCCCCGGGCCGCCCCGCGCCGCGGCCGCGGCGGCGGCTCCCGGCGCGGAGCCGCTTCTTATCTGCAGCGCCAGAACAAAGGTAGGTTGTTCAACTCCGCGCTCCGGGGGAGGGACAAGTTATTTTTGGAGGGTTGTCTTCCCGGTGCATGACTGGTTGACCTAAAAGGAGAAGGGAGAGGGGAAAAGAAAAAAAAAAAAAAAGAGGGGGGGGGGGGGGGGGGGGGAAAAAGCCCAGCACCGCCACCCCACCGGCACAGCGCGGGGTGGGCAGGGGAGCAGCGCGGCGCGGCGTAGTTTTATTTTTATGCAACTTAAAGAAGCCGGATTCCCCCCCCCCCTTTCCCTCCCCCTATAAAATGCCCAGCTATTTCTAGAAAATTTGCGTTGCTGAAATACTTTAATCTGTGTGCTCTATTTTATTCCTTTAAATATTGGGTTTTCTCCCTTTTTTTTTTTTTTTTTTTTGCGTTTGTGATTTTATGAGCACATATTCCTCTTAGCGGCTATGAATTTCTATGAATTCTAAATAAGCTTTTCTAGGGATGAAACGTGCGGGGTATTTTTACACGAGGATTTCAACTTTTCGGTTGACATAATCGGAAGGTACCACAGCCTTTTCTACAACTGTTCAAGTGCTTCCCTGCCCTGCAAGGAGTTATCACATTGCTTAAACCAGCCCTTTATGCCATCATTTTTCTTTTTTTAAATTCTTTTTTAAGCCTATATGTTGCTCAGCTTCAGTGGATGCTTTTCGTCTCCTCCAAAATGAGACGCTCTCAGGTTTTGCTGTGCTTCTCGGTTTGTTTTGAACACGTAGGAAAATATTAATACAGAGCAGTAAAAAAGAAACAGTGATGCGTCTTCCGTTCAGGGGAGTCGGCAAACCTGTCCACTTCTGTGCCGGGAAGTACAGAGAGCAAATCCATAATTCAGTGCAGGAGCAGATGAATTCACGGCGATGCATAGGATGGGTATTATGTAACTTAATAAGAAATGTGGTTTTGATCGTAGGAGCGGACACTGTGCATGTAGGTATAAATATCAAATCTAGGTAAGTCTGTGGAAGAGCACTTTTCTTCCAGCCTGCATTAAGCAGCGTTGTCTTCAATCCCTAATTCTTAGGGGATTTTTGGGAGGGAAGCAGCTTCTTCCTAAATTGAGTATAATTCAAAAAATCTTTTAAATACCTGTTGTGTACTTGGTTGCTTAATTGGCTCTCCTTCTTCCTGTCTCTGCTGCCTGCTTTCCCCAGTTATTAGGGGATCTCTAGATTTATTTTTTTTTAGGAAGTCTCAGTTCGAGAGCAAACCTGGATAGCAAAGCTGTTCTTCTCTTTTTTTCTTTTTTTCCTTCCCCCCTCCCCCCCCCCACTAAAATATTATTTCTCACATATTACTGGAGATTTCTTTTCTCTGCCTTTTATTTATTTTTCTCTTTAGCTGTGCAGGCTGACCTGTGCTAATCAGAAGCTCTTTTTAAAATACAAGACCAAGTCAGATAATGTAAATAAACTTTTGTACCCCCAAACTTTTATCCTATAAAACTAGGATGGATTTTTCTTCAAAAAAAGACATTGCAACTCACTAATGGTAAACACAAATAGATGTGTTTTGTAAAATCAAAGGGTGTCTTTTTAAACACATTTCTAGTTTTTGCTTTTTGGGCCTTGTAGGGGATGATAGGAATTAGTAGCCTTTAATTAGACGTGGAGATATTCACATTTTACAGGGATTTATGTTAGAACATGGAATGGCGGGTGGCTTGTTTCCTCATTATGAATACTCCCTGCACATAATGAGGTTCATCATTAGTTGATGGAGTGAATTTGCCCTAGCTCTACCTTGAAAGGCACATAATTTACATACTACTTCAGAGCTTAGGCTTTAATGGATTCCTCGATGAATAAAATGAAAAGCTACTTTCTTTAAATTTTTGAACAGTGTTTTGATAATACGGATTTAATAAGACATTCAATTTCCTTGTTAAGTATATTTGAAAGTGCATTCCCAATTTTAGCACAAAATATACTTCCCTATGTTGCTTCCTATAATATTGGGTAATACGCAAGCAAATATGTACCAGTGTAAACATTTTTGGGGACGTAGAGGGATTATTTTACCATATGTGAGGTGACACCGTGCTCCTTTGGCCTGGTCTCCAAACACTGTAGAGCTCACCTGCTCTGTTAAAATACCACAGAGCAGACCTGCTCCCCTGTTAAAGCTCGTTCTGCCTGAGGAGTGTTTTAACTGTGTATTTGCTGTGTACATTTGAAGTGATGGATCTTTGGAAATGTGTTGCTGGCTGCCAGGCTGACAGTGACAAACCCTCCAGTCCCACCTCCCTATTTATTTTAATGAGACGAGAACAGCAAAAACTTCTCTGGTGCAGTTCCACCTCTGGAACTGCTGCGTAGATGTGATTAGATTAGAGTAAATTGAATTGTAGGCTGCCTGATGTGTTATCATGTCATCAGCTTACTCCAGCCCTGGTCTACAGGGTAGAGTTAGCGAGACGTCCTCATCTTCTTCCTCCTCCTCCTCCTCTTCCTCCCTCGGTGTGTGGGTGGGGACTGTGTGGTGTGTGTCCTGTGCATGGGGCAGGCTGGGCATGGCCAGCACCTCTCCCCACTGACACTTGCCAGTGTGGTGGTGGAGTTGAGAGGCAAAAAATACGAAGCGAAGGCTTGTTTTGATAGAATGTTTTATTACCTGAAAACGATGAGCATATATTAACATTAATAGAATAGTCTGTGTCATTCTTTTTTAGGCAATTTACCTCTGCCACAGACCTGTCTGCTTCAAAATCTTTCTCTGTTCTAAAACATATATTTGTTTAGGGAGTTTTCATTGAAGTGTACATGACAATTACAGCTGTTCATTAACAAAATTGGGTATTTGTTTTAAACTTTAACCAATCACTTTGATATGCTAATTATGGTGTAATTTAATTTGAGCCCTGTAATGATGATGCCGTTATTATGGACATAAATGATGCAGTTAAGCTGAGAGTAATCTCATTTGCATACTGTACATGCCAGTAAATTAAGCCCTTTCTTCGACTGCTTCAGCTTTAATTTTCCACTTCTTTTCACACAGCGCCTTTTCAGCCAGTCTCTTATAAGCCCACTTTGTAATAGTGCTGATGACTGTTTGATGTGGAGAGTTGCTGCACCACAATAATGCAAGACACAAGATGTAACATTTAAAGGATTCATTATCTTACTGAGTGTTGCTTTAAGAAGCTGGGATTAACAAGGGTGGAAGTGTCCTCTCCGTTGAGCCATGTGGGTCTTCCCAGAAACAAATGCAATCTTTATTTTTCCCCCCTTTCTCTTGGTGTACCCTAATAGTGAAAGGGTTTCAGTAAGGCCTCATGGTATTTCTCAGGAATGAACTAAGACACTATCAGAGCTCTATAGTACAACATTTGACCTTCTCTGTAGGATATTCTGTGATGCTCCACTGTTGCAGAAAAGTTATTGGATACAATTTGCAATATAATAGAGATGTGAGATACCAGATTATTTCTCATATTGGGTTTGTGGGCTCCAGATCTACCTGTGTGACATGTAGCAATGCAGAACTGAAGTCTGTGTGAGTTTGGTTGTTTTCTATTTATTTGCCAGTTTCTCCTTTCATGGCCCTTACATTAGTTGACCTTAATATCAGGTTAATTGCGAATTCAAATTTTAAAAAATGTTGTTGCACCTGCTGATATTAGTGAAAACTTGGGTTTTGAAAGGAGAAAAATCACCAACACCAAACAAAAATGAACTGCGTAAGTGCTGACTTCAATAGTTAATCTTTTCCAATTTACCATGTTGTCATTGAGCTGAAGTATTCTCATAACACTGTGGCGTACAAAGAAATCATGTGAAATAAACAGGGCTCTTTTTATAGCTGCTTACTATTATGGTTAGATATTTTCATGGTTTAATACCTCTGGAAGTAAAGCCTGTCTCAAATTTTTCGCAGCAGTTGGCCTCTCAGACAGCCATTGTTGTGTGGGTAACCAAGTTAACTAAAGATCATTATTAAAACCTCACAATCCTTTCCTTACACAGGGTCCCATGACCAAAAATAGCTTGTGCAGTTGCCCACAAACATGCAAGTTAATAACTTCCTGGGTGAACAGTGTAAAAGCTGCTGATTTCCAAGGCATGCACGTCACCCCGGCCTCCACCCCTTCAAGGTGTGCAGCAAACAGATGGGAGGGTCCGCACTCAACGCCTGTCCAGCATTTAATGGGACTGCAGTTTTTATAGCTGTCACCTACACTTGGTTTCAGTTCTGCATTTCTCATATGCCATCTTGTTTTCCAGCAGCTCTTCCACGGTAGCCTGGCCATGCACAAGCACTGGCTGGGGCCGTGCTGCGGCGAAGTGCTGCCTGGTGGCAGTCTGACTGCCCTGTTGAACCTGTACCCCCTGTTTCTGGTTCAAAACCCCAGGAATCACTCCCAACAAGCCCACCGCTCCAGCCACCAACTGCACTGACATGTAGGATTTCAGTTCTCCTTGTACACATCTTCTTCTCATGGCTGGTGTGAGGAAGACCATCCAAGGAGATGTGTACGAACAGGGAGCAGAGTGTGGGTCTTGGCTTTCACAGAGCCTTTGCTTTTCACCCATAACACCAAAGCTAAGAAGGTGACATCTACTAGCTACTTCTCCAGGGTGGACTACATCAATGTGCAGTGTCAAATCCTGGGGTCTGCTCTGAAGCAAAATATGTCCCAAAAAGGAAAGGCCTCCCCAGTGCCTTTTCTGACATTGTAGACATGGGGTTCATTCATGAGTGCACCAGGCAAAATCCAGCAGCTACTCCCTTTGTGCTTAGAGCCCAGAGCTGCTCAGGTTGCTGATGAAATTGGGTACAGGCTGACTCCACCCAGGGCACAGGTACAGAAGGAGTTTCTCACAGCACAGGGCGATGCAGACTCTCCCCAGAAACTCTGTAAAGTCTGAAATTCTCTAGAATAATGTTGGAAAAATTTGGCCTTTAAAGCTCATGAAAAAGAGTTTGTGATTTTGTCTATTTTAGCAGTACTCTTGGCTCAACCCTTTGTCTTCCCCCTAAAGTTAATAAAGTTAATGTATGTGTTGCTTTAGAATGTCATTGGCTGCAAAGGATGTGTCATGTCTTCAGCTGCTGTAGGAATGAGTATGCTGAGCATCTCTCTCTTGGGTCATGGAGGGATTTCTGTCCCAAGCAGACAGTGCCACTAGGACGGACTGTGAGTTGGGCTGAGAGACTCTCTTTTGGTGCTTGTTAGTGTTTTATGGATGTAATGATGCTGCAGTGTGCTTTGCAGAACTTCAGTGTTAATCTTCTTGGGAGGTAAAAATACTTCTTCCAAAATGATTTCAATACCTTGCCCTTAAAGAAATCATGCTGTAAGAGTTGTCTTCACAAAAGAGGTTTCAGGCATAGTTTTTCCTATTCTCTTTGTCCTAATGAAACACATATCCTTCCTCCCCTCACAGGACCTTTTGAGTTTATTCTGGATAAAGAAATCAATTTATGAAGCTTTTCCCTTTATCATCCTCCCTCTTTAATCTGATCCTGGATTGCAATTTTCAGTAAGTTTCTCCTGCCACACTTTCCAACATACAAACCTTTTCAACCCAATCAGGTGGGAAATTAAAAGCTATACCAGTTCTGATGATGTACTGTGCAGCCCTGTTTGAGCATTTCTGTGTAATTCCGGATTGCTGGGTTTAAAGAAGTTTTTCACCCTAGGTAATGGTAGCTCTCTGCAGAAAGTTATTTCAAGGAGTTTTGAGCTTTGTGGGAGATGGATTTCTCTTTTTCCAGCTTTGTTTACAAACTGCTTTGTTCTTACCCTTTTCCAGCAAAACGAGTGTTTCTTTACAGAAATACTTGTGGTTGAGAGCAAAGCCACTGAACCTGTCTCTAGAATTATAACTACAACAGATTAAAGAGTAATTTATCATATGTTAATATACGTACCCCATCAAAGTCATGGGCATCAACACATAGAAACAAAAATAGACCTCTGATCTCTATCTCTGTAATGTTTTTCAGCATCAAATCTGCTATTAGTATCTGGAGAAAAAGCTCTAGGAATCTGTGGTTGTGTTTACCAGTAGCTAAGGAGAACAGTTCTGTCACTGAAATTACCCCAAGTGCCAAAGCTGCTGCCTTTTCCATGTTTGACTGAACCAACTTGACTTCAAGTTTCAAAGTGTGAAGATTCCCTGTTCCCACACTTGTCAGTTTTGTTCTTATTTGTAAACACATCTGATCGTGGCTGTAGATGGTGCATAGGTATCTGTGATGAGGAGCTTGGGAAGCACCTTGCTTTTCCTGCACGAGGGAGCCTCCTACAGCTGTTCCCAACGGCAGGTGACTGGCTCACCTGGAGAGCATCCTGAAAAGGGGGGTGTTTTGGAAGTCCAGGTGAATCTGCCTGTTGCTGCTGGTCCTGAGTGAACACAAGCTAGTGACAGCCAAGTAGCTGTTAGGGTTTCTTTAATCTGTAAGCCTTTGGTTCTTCTGGCTGCATGTACCCTCTTCCAGCAGCAGTTTTTCCTGTGACTGGAGAATGTGAGCCCTGTTCCAGCAGCAGTTTTTCCTGTGACTGGAGGATGTGAATATCTGTCTAAGCTGGCTGAATGGACAAAGCAGTGTGATGGAAACACATAGAACGAACATGCTTCAAGCAGGACAGTGAAGTCTCTCAAGCAAATCTGTTAGAGAAAGGATTTGCTATAAAGCACACGGTTCAGCCCCCTCCCTTGCTCCTGTTATCCCTATACCACGTGGGGGCTATAGGGAGTAGCAATGTAGGTAGGAACACCCTGGTGTGTCACCAGCTCTTCCCTGTGACATGTGCCTGCTTTAGGTACAAGTCTTCTGCTCTGGCTGTGCTGAATTTGACTTTATGTTGGCTTTTCATCCAAATAAAACACTTACTTTAAGGATGGTCTTTCAAAAGACCATGTTCTTTTTTCCAGATAACTGCAAATTCTTGAGCTGGGCTATTTAGGTAGTTTCCCAAGACCATCACTTTGAGGAAGATGAAAGAAAAAAATCTGCTTTCAGGTGCGTGGCCTAAATCAAAAGCAGCTCCGTTTGAGTTCTCTGAAGTTTATCAGGGTTTTACCATTATTAACAGCCATATAGCCCCAGGCAATGGTCCTCTGTCCTACATGGGGGGAGAGCAGTATCTTCTGGCCCTGTGCTTCTTTGCTGCAGGGTAACAGTGTGCAAGGGGCAGCCAAAAGCAAGGAGGGCTCCAACAGCTGTGTGCTTGGTAGCACGGCCAGAGCTGTCTGAGATGGGAAAGCCAGTCTGGTCTTGTGCGAGAGAGCCTGACCTGGAGGCAGCCTGCCAGCTGGGGAGACTCTCCTGTGTCTCTGCAAACTCTTGGACTTTGGGAGGAACAGCAAGGCTGTGCATGAAGAGTTTCCTAGGCTTCACACTGGGGTAATGCTTGCAGAGTATGATAGGCAAACCTTAGGGACCCACAGTGCAGCTCTTCAGCTGTGGGATATTTCACATGTTTGTTGGTATCTCCTTTGGCAAAGGCAAGATTGAATCAGGGTGGGTGTGCTACAGGCTTGATGAGGGAAGGCAATACTAAGGAATGAATATTGCTTTTACTATGAAACAAATATAAAAAGGAAGAATGAAATGATAATAACCTAAATTGGTGCCAAATGTATGGGATTCCATGTGTGTGCAGTAAAGGGAAACCCAGCTCCTGTAGTTTTCCCTTGGAAAATAATTTGTTCTGTATTTAGAACCTATGTGCTGGATGATCATATAAATGTGGTTAAATGGCACAGGATTCTGATCAAAGGAGCAATTACAAGTAATAAAATAGGAAATACAATTATTGCTACCATTTTGGATCTTATAGCCAGGGAGAATCCTAGCTGCTAGGTGAAGAAAAAACCATAACATGAAGAGAAGAAAATAAGAAACCCCCCAGATTTCAGCTTACTGGGCTCTATAAAAAGAGTGTTGAAAAGTAAAGCTACATTTCCTAGAATCTCGGAATTCCCAAATAATTATCAGGGGAGAGTTGTGAGGAACTTAATTGTTGGCTGAGCTGAGTTAGAGCAGAAACTGAATTACCAACTTCCACACAGGAAAATGTACCAAAGTCGGAGCTGTGGCTGGGTTATTTTCACCAAATGTCCAGCACATATGCTGCGCTTGCTTTTATTGTTCACCGTTATGGTGTCATGTCTCGCTAGATTGTGCTTTGCTACACACCTCCACCCCCTAACAAACTGGCCCTATATGTGCATGTAGGCAGAATATAGGGAATTAAGCTGTGTGACAGTGAACTTCTGGGGGTTTTTATATGCTTGACAAATGTTTCTTAAACATGGTATAAATACATTGTACAGAAGAATTCAAGTGTTTTGAGGGGCACGTTTTACTCCCAAAAGAAATGTGTGTATTTTGGCTTCGTATTTCTCTGTGTTTTTTCTTATCCCCTAAAAGAAATATTTAGTATTTTAAAGGCACCTCTGTTTAGATAATACAGGTTTGGACAGTATTCTCCTCTGTATGTTGTAGAGTTCCTGCCGACACGCCTGGACAAACCTCACCACCTAAAACCCTCAGGCCAGATTTTGGCATTTGGTGTCCTCAGAGGGAGGGATTGTAGCTGTTAATCCTGTAATAGTCAGATTCTTCAAGGTAGCATCTTCTGTCCTCCCACGGGTTAGATTCTCGGTTTTACCTGACAGCCTGAATATTTCTCTTCAAAGGGAACGTAAACCCTTCTGCAAGCTGGGCTCACCCTCGCTTCCCCTCGCCAGGTCTTGCCTGGGCACTTCTCTTGTTCCTCGGCCCTTTTGCCATAGCCATTTTCTTCCTTCCTGGTTCCTTGGAGAAAATACACTGTATTTGTAAGGGCCTGTCCCTGCTGAGCCCATTTCCGGGGGTCTGCCTGCCTTGCTAAAGAGGCCTCTCCAGAAGAAAGGCAAGGGCATCTGGGCTGATCCCATCACTCTTCAAGACCGTGAGGTCATGCATTTGGTCCCCTTGCAGAAATGCCAAAGCCTATTTAGAGTCAGACATGTAAATACTCTGGTCAAAAATAATAATTAAAAAAACAATCTTGTGGCTGAGTTCTTTGGAGGAATGGGAATGTCAGCTGGCATTGGCTCTCACCTGTTTTGATAAGGCACTGCATTTTCAGCGGGTGTTTGTAAGCTCCAGATACTTGAGATGAAAATAGCTTCCTCATCCTGTTCCCTTGCCGCGGGTGGGCGAGTGGCTCAGAGGCACAGCAAGGGACATGGGTGCCTTATCCCAGCTCCTTGTCTTTTCCAGTCACGCTAGCTGGGTTGTTTGGAACCAGTAAATGCTTCACTGCACACTTGGTCCCGTTACACCCATCCCTGTGTTAAACTCTGCCATGGAGGGGGGCTCTGGCCTCCCTGTGCCCTACAAGCTCCAGCAGTAACAGCTCATCTACTTTTGGAGCTGTTGTAAGCCCTAATTTTAACTGGTCATTGTGAGGCACTTGGTACCCCTCAGATATGTGGACCCTAAGAAATGCTAGGAGCTTTTGTGTTTCTCCTGCAGGGTCGAAGCTCTCCTTGCCCCCGTTCAGCAGATGCTCCGTGGAGTGGCACTGCACCTGGAGGCTGGGTAATGCTCTCAGGTGAACTTCACTCACATGAGAGGCTTTGATAGAACACCCGCTCCAGAAAACTGCAGGAAAAGTGGTTTCATTAGTGTTTGGGGTGGAAATATGCTGTAGATTAATCCTCTTTGGAAAGAGATTAAGAAATGTTCTCTCCTCCTCCCTTCTCATGTAAGAGTAGGTAATGTTTATTCTTTCTTTATTAACTACAGACGTCAGAGAAAAAGGGTTGTTGCCCTTTGATTTTATTTACAAGGCAAAAGTGAAAACTTGTTTGATCATATCATGGCTGTTTAGCTTCAGCGTAAGAGTGGAAGGGAACCTGTTTCCAACTCCTATCATGTCTAAATATAATTCTTCTTCTGTTTAGTTATCTCTGAATTTTAAATGCTGCATCCTTGGCCTTACTTATTTGTCAGGTTGAGTGAAATTGCTTCATGCTCTGCTTACGGAAATAAGCTATTTAAAATGAAATTGTCTCCGAGAACTAAGGAATTTTTGTGGGTGTCAAATTTGGAGTCCTGATTTCCACAGAAATTATCCATTGTGAAGCAAAAGCTGTTCTGAAAACTTGGGTTTGCTTTTCAGTGAGGCAGGAGGAGACCTGGGGCTTGATAACTCCTGTTAGTGGTTGTGTTCTGGGGCCAGACAGGTTTTTTTTTTCCTTGTTTCTTGCAGACCTAAGGTATAACTTGATAGAAGCAGAGAATTGCTCATGTGGGTTTTGGCTGTGTGCATCCAGCACACTTGCCTGGGCCACCTATGCCCAAAGTTGCCCATGATGCTCAGCTGGGAAAGCAAAGACCTCCAGCAGATGTATGCCCTGCTGTAGTGATGCCAGTCATGGAAGCACTCCTTTTTCAGGAATCTCTTTGAAAATGTCACTTGTTAATAGAATAAGTGAGTAGTTTTCAGCTGCCCACTGATCACTGCTAAGAGAGTCAGTTCTGACAGTTTGTGCGTGTGTCAGTTGTGGGTTTATTTGGTGCTGGGTTGTATTCTTTGTGACACCATTTCAGTATAAATCGTAGACGTGGCTGTGGGAGTGCAGCAGCAAACATTCAGGTGTTGAACAGCAGTGATTCTTCAAAGAATAAAACCACCACCAGGGCATTCTCTCCTCAGGCAGATGGGATGGAGGGCTGACCTTACATCCAGGAGATGCTGTGTGCATTCCTGTGCATTTTGGTGTGCAGGTTCAGCTTTGCTGGCACCACAAGGGTTCCTCTCAACCACTTACCCTGGCAGATCCCTGTGTTTACTGTCCTAGAGGTATGTTCAGAGAAAAACACAAAAGTTGGCTACTCTGGAGACTGCTGTGTTTCCTTAGACCTATTAAACCCTCGAACTGCACAGTGCCCAACTTGAGAGCCTGGAGGCTCCACCCCTTTCTAATGGGTTCAGCTTTTGCCTGTGGCACTTTGTGCTCTTAAGCATTGATCTCTCTTACACCTGAAAGAATTTCAAACTGCTTAGGAAGCTTTAATTCAGTGCGGTA